>NC_092372.1:222926192-223272442 GCF_030028105.1 Mobula birostris | reverse complement strand
CATCAGTTATGTATTTATTTATTTATTATTATTAATTTTTTTTCTCTCTCTCCTTTTTCTCCCTCTGTCCCTCTGACTATGCCCCTTGCCCATCCTCTGGGTCCACCCCCCCCTGGTCTTTCTCCCTTGGCCTCCTGTCCCATGATCCTCTCGTATCCCCTTTTGCCAATCACCTGTTCAGCTCTTGGCTCTATCCCTCCCCCTCCTGTCTTCTCCTATCATTTTGGATCTCCCCCTCCCCCTCCAACTTTCAAATCTCTTACTCACTCTTCCTTCAGTTAGTCCTGACGAAGGGTCCCGGCCCGAAACGTTGACTGTACCTGATTCTAATTTGCTTTAATTATATTTTTTACTGTAACATGTACTGTTGTCACAAAGCAGATTTCACGACGCACGTCAGTGGTAACAAACCTAATTTGGTTTCTGAAATACATCCAGTAAATTGAATCATAGAGGTGCACCATGGAAATGGACCCTTCGGCCCGTCGATTCTGTACCAACCATCAACCACCAATCGCACTTCACTGTTCCATGCGTGGGTTTCCCCCGGGTGCTCCAGTTTGTTCCCACAGTCCAAAGGCGTACTGTGTGGGGGGAGGGGAAGGAGCACAAGCCGACAGGTAGAGCCAGGTGAGGGGGAAGGTGGGAGAGTGGCTGGGGGAGGGGGGTGAAGTGAGTAGCTGGGAGGTGATAGGTGGGAGAGGTAAAAGGATGAAAAAGAGAGAATCTGCTAGGAGAGGAGAGTAGACCATCGGAGAACAGGGAAGGGAAGAGGGGCACCAGAGGGAGGGGTAGACAGGTGAGGAGAAGAGAAGAGGTAAGCAGAATGGGGAGTGGGAAGGGAGAGATGGGGAAGGGGGAGAAATTACTGGAATTTAAACAAATTGACGGTTACGCTATCATGTTGGAAGCCACCCATAAACGACCAGAAGACCATCGATATAGGAACAGAGCTAGGCCATTTGGCCCATCAAGTCTGCTCCACCATTTCATCATGGTTGATCCATATTTCCTCTCAGCCCCAATCTCCTGCCTCCTCCCGCTATCCCTTCATGCCCTGACCAATCAAGGATATATCAACTTCTGTCTTAAGTGTACATAAAGACTTGGCCTCCACAGCTGCTAGTAGCAAAGAATTCCACAGAGTCACCACTCTCTCGCTGAAGAAATTGCTCCTCATCTCCATTCTAAAAGGATGCCCTTCTATTCTGAGGCTATGTCCTCTGGTGTTAGACTCTCCCACCATAGGAAACATCCTTTCCACATCTACACTATCAAGGCCTTTCACCATTCAATAGATTTCTATGAGGTCAACTCTCATTCTTCTGAATTCCAGTGAATACGTGCCCAGAGCCATCAAACACTCTTCATATGACAAGCCATTCAGTTCTGAAATCACTTTCATGACCTCCTTTGAACCCTCTCTGTTTCAGCACATCCTTTCCAAGATAAGGAGATAAGGTAAAAACTGCTCACAATACTCCAAGTGAGGCCTCACCAAAGCCTCAACATTACATCCTTGTAATGAGGTGTTGCTCCGCCAACATGAGAGTGTCCTCTTCGTGATGGTGGAAGAGGACATGAACCGACATGTCAGAGTGGGAATGAGGTGTGGAATATCCCCTTTATCTTTAATGATCTCCAATTACCTTGGCAATATTTCTCTGCTCTCTTTCTAGGGCAAGTTGCTCAGCCAGGTGAAGGCTCTTTTCCAAACTCAACAGAACTGTCACTTCAAGTACCAAGATCTGAAAAAGTCCGAAAATGAAATTAAGGTAGGGGAGACGTGAAGGTGGGGGTGGGGAGGAAGTTGGTAGCTAAAGTAATGAAATGACTTTTGACAGAATGAAACCACAGCTGATGTACCAGAAGACCAGTTGAGTGAGTGGGTCTGGCTGAGACTGAAGTTCCTGGATGAGATGCTGGTCCTACCATGAGGAGAACAAAACAAGATCCATTTTAGAACATGGCACATAGAACTCTACAGCACAGTTCAGGCCCTTCAGCCCACAGTGATGTGCCAACCTTGTAACCTACTCTAACCCTCTTCCACACCTTTGCAGGCTGAACTCCATCTGCCACTTATCAGCCTGGCTCCGCATACTGTCTGTGTCCCATTGTAACCAACGACAACCTTCTACACTGTCTACAACTCCTCCATCCTTGGTGTCATCAAGCAACTTACTTGCCCACCCTTCCACTTCCTCCTCCAAGTAACTTATAGAAGTCACAAAGAGTAGAGGTTCCAGAGCAGATCTTTGCAGAACACTATTGGTCATCGAACTCCTTTGCTTTGAGACTTAGGAGAATGATGGTTGTCTTCTTGGAATTTTGAGAGGATTGAAAGTGTAGATGTTGAGAAGTTTGGATAGGAGCCTGGGTGGGAGGGGTATGGAGGACTATGGTCCAGGTGCAGATTGATGGGACTGGGCAGAAGAACAATTTGGCGTGGACGAGATGAGCTGCAGGGCATGTTTCTGTGACGTGCTGCTCTGTAACTCTGTTTTCACCAGTGGAAACATCTCGGATGAGGGAATTTAGTTATGAGATAGGGTGCGGAGGTTTAAAACTGAGACGGGTAGTTGCAGGGGAGGGAGTTCAATCTTTGGAAGTCTCTATCCCCAAGTGGAAGCTGTACCTCTGCGAGTGGTTGAAGATGAAGCAGGTGTATCTCTTTTAGACATAGTCAGGAGGAGCTTGGTGGATCAAGCAGCATGTGTTGGGTGGGGAGGGTAAGAAAAGGTCAACGTTTTGGGTCAAGTCCTGTAGTCCCTAGAGTATTTAAGTGAAGATTGATAGGTTCTTGATTCATAAGGGTGTCAAAGATTCTGGGGAGAAGGCAGGAGAACGTGGTTGAAAGGGATGATACTGAAAATTGGCCATGATGGAATGGTGGAGCAGACTTGATGGGCTGAATGGCTTAACTCTGCTCGTATGTCTAATTATACACAGTACTCACTACAGAGCGAGTACTGTGAAGATTCACCAGACTGATGATATGGGATGATGGGACAATCGTGGATTGTCTAGACCTGTTTTCACCAGAGTTTACCAGAATGAAAGGGAATCGATTAACCCTTTCTTGTTCCACTGAAGCACTGCTCCTTGCTGGTTTCTAACACACACACACACACACACACACACACACACACACACACAGCGGGACGGACAGACAACCAACGTGCAAAAGGCAAACTGCGAATAAAAGTAAATAATTAAAGAAATTATAGTGAGGAACAGGAGCCGCAGAGTCTTGTGAGTGAACCCATAGGTTGTGGGGCCAGTCAGTGTTGTGGTGAAGTGAAGTTATCCACTCTGGTTCAGGACCCTGGAGGTTGATCTGTCCCTGAACCTGAAGAGTAGGCCAAGGTGAACTCATGCCTGGGCACTCGCCCAGCAGCAGTGCCACAGTAGTGTGGTGGTAGGTGCAGTGCTGTTACAGCTCAGGACATCGCTGTTCAGAGTTCAATCCCAGCGTCCTCTGTAAGGAGTTTGTACGTCTTTCCAGTGAGCGTGTGGGTTTCCTCCGGGTGCCCTGGTTTCCTCCCACAGTCCGCAGCCGTACCGGTTAGTGAGTTGGTTGGTCATTGTAAATTGTCCTGTGACTAGGTAAGGGTTAAATCAGTGTGTGGTGCAGCCCGCTGGTCCGAAGGGGCCAGTCCAGCACTGTATCACTAAATTAAATGACTTCATAAAACTCCAGGGCAAGAGTTTGCCACTGTACTGCTTTTTTTTCCCCTTCCTCTTTCATAAGCGGGTTGAGCTGGGACGTGGGCCACCAGCAGCAGCTCAGCAGATTCCTCAGTGCTGGGCTGCAGGTTGATCAGCTCCGTCCCTTCTGTTTTCACAACACCACTTCACACGTCACCTAAGCAGAGGTCCCAGGGAGCTTCTCTCAACATTTCTGTAGCTCTGGGTTTTACCAGGATGGGGTTGCTCGTCGCATGCCCGACCCTCCTGCATTCACAGCCGGGCTTGGGACCGTCCGGGGAGGAGGTACTGTCATTGTGGAACTGCGTTCTGCTCACATAGACACTGAAGCTGTGCACTGCTAAAGGTCTGCCTCACTCTATCTACACACAGTGCACATGGGGAAAAGTAGACAAGCAACAGTAAAGAATAATGAAAGTGCAGCACTCTCCTGTTGATGTCAGCTTGTGATGAAGAGAGAGTTTGTTCTGGGGGTAACCCCCAGACTCCGTGTGAATTCTACACCCCCCCAATGCCTCCACATCCCTCCTGTCTCTTATCTTCTTCCCTCTTCCCTGGCCCTCCACCTGACCCCACCCGTGTGTCGCAGGGGGTGAAATGTTTGACCCGATGCTGTTGGCCGCTGCTTCCCAGCAGTTCCAAGTCTGGGGTCAAGGCTTCTGTTCTGGTCTTCCCCCACCCTCCCTGCCCTACCTCCCCCCCCACTCCTCACGAGGGGAGGTAGCGTCCCTCCCCGATCGCGGACCAGGCTAACCAATGGGCCGCTACTCTTGGTATTGCAGACGCAGATCGCGCAGCTGAAAGGAAACCTGTCCAAGAAGTTTGCTGAGTGGCGGAGGAGCCTGGAGGAGGGGGAGTCGTCCTTGCTGGTGAAGGTGGACGAGGAGGGGGACCGCTTGCTGGCCAGCACTTCCAAGTGCTCTGAGATGCTGGACCAGAAGATGGATCTGATTCAGCAGGTCGACGACAGGGCCCAGGACCTGTCCCAGGCAGAACCTCTGGTCTTCATCCAGGTACTTCCACCTTCAGAACGTAGAGCAAAGTAAACGTACATACACGTCGCCGTGTACTACCCCAAGATCCACTGATTCACAGTAAATACAAAGTAAGCAATAAATATCAAGAACAAGAGTTGTAGAGCCCTTAAGAGTGAGTCCATAGACTGTGGAATCAGTTCAGCACAGTACAGGCCCTTCGGCCCACAATGTTGTGCTAACTTTTTAATTTACTCCCAAGATCAGTCTAACCCTTTCCTCCTACATAGCTTTCATTTTTCATCATCCACACATCTGTCTGAGTCTCTTAAACATTCCTAAGGTAGCTACGTGTATCACCACCCCTGGCAGCTTGTTCCATGCAACCCACCTCTGATATCTCCGCTATACTTTCCTCCATTCGCCTTAAGATTATGTCCCTTTGCTTAACCATTTCCACCCTGGGAAAAAGTCTGGCTCTCCGCTCGATCTCTGCCTTTTATCATCTTGTTCATCTCTATCTAGTCACCTCTCACCCTCCTTCACTCCAAAGAGAAAAGCCCTAGCTCACTCAACCCATTCTCGTAAGATATACTCTCTAATCTGGTCAGCATCCTGGTAAATCTCCTCTGCACCCTCCCTGAAGCTTCCACGTCCTTCCTGAACACAATATTCCAAGTGTGGTCTTGCCAGACCAGAGTTTTGTAGAGCTCTAGCATTACCTTGTGGCTCTTGAGCTCTTAATTCCAAATGTAAAATTGACTTGCAATAAAGATTGAATTATATCCGCATAATCTGTCACACTATCAGCTAAATTCATCTCCCAGAAGGACCCTTACAATTTGCCATCCAACATTTTGGATCTGTGCATCAGTCCTGTGTGTAAAGTATTTCTTACTCTCAGTGTCCTTAATAACTTTGTATACCTGTCAGATTCACCCACCACCAACCTCCGCCTCCCCACACCTCCAGTCTTCTTCGCTCCAAGGAAAACAAGTAAACAAATCCAGCCTGTCTGTTTCTTTGTAACTGAAACAGATCACTCCATCCCGGTGAATCTCCCCTGCACCCTTTACAACGCAGTCACTCTTCCCATTGCGTTTCAGTGCTGTTTTAATGAGCAAATGTGGAGCTGTTAATCGCAGTGCTCTCATCGACTCTCCCTGCCTTTCTTCCACCCTACCCCATACAGGATGCGAAAGAGCTCCTTTCTAAGTAAGTTTGTCGGAGTTGTTCAGTACGATTGGTCATTGATTTTACTATTGCCACATGCTGAGATACAGCAAAAAGCTTCACTTTGTGGGCCATCCAGACAGATTATTCCATACATAACTTCATCAAGAAAGTTCAAAGTAAATTTATTATCAAAGTTCCATGTACAACCCTGAGATTCATTTCCTTACGGGCATACTCAGTAAGTCCAGGTGCGTAATAGAATCAATGAAAGACCGCACCCTACAGGAGGGACAAACAACCAGTGTGCAAAAGACAACAAACTGCAAATATGCAATAAATTAAATAAATAAGCAATAAATATTGAGAACATGAGATGAAGAGTCCTTGTGGGAACAGTTCAGTGATGGGGCAAGTGAAGTTGTCCCTACTGGTCCAAGAGCCTGATGGTTGAGGGGTAATGCCTGCCCCTGAACCAGGTGGTGGGGGTCCGGAGGCTTCCTGATGGCAGCAGCGAGAAGAGAGCATGGCCTTGGTGGTGGGGGTCCCTGGCTGCCTTCCTGCAGTGGTGCCCTGTGTAGATGTGCTCAGTGTTGGGGAGGGGTTTGCCTGCGCTGGGCTGGGCCATAGGTGGAACAGGTACAGAGAATGTGCAGCGCAGGTTGACAAAGTACCAGGGTCACGACAAGGTAGATCGTGAGGTCAAGAGTCCATCTTGTCAAACAAGCGGTCTGATCACAATGGGACAGAAGCCATCCTTGAACCTGGTGCTACGTGCTTTCAAGCTATTATATCTTCTGTGGGGGCTTTCATTACGTTGGTTGCTTTACCGAGACAGAGTGAAGTGTAAGTGGAGAGGGTTGGGGGGGGCAGGCTGGTTCCTGTGGTGGATTGGGCTGTGTGCACAAGTCCGGAAGGGGCTCTTATGGGCAGCAGGACTCCCAGCGGGTGCCCCGTTTAGCTCACGGTTGCAGTGTACACCGGGTAGAGAGGAAAGTCAGACTGGGAGCGGATTGCGAGATGGCTAAATGACTTAGTGGGCCACCCCTCTGAGTTATGAATGCCCAACTTATAAACACCCTGAGAGCTCCCATTATTAAATTCAAAGGGGAACCACTCTTAGGGGAAAAAAGCCTGTTTGTGTGTAGCCTCCCAACATAATCAGACACCATTGCTCCTCAAGAACACAAGCTGCTAGTTTCACTGCGGGAAGCCACTTTCCAATTGCTTTAGAAACTGACAAGTAATTACTTCTATTAATGTTTGTGTGATGATCCTTTACTGAACTGAGTCCACTGATACTTAAAGTGCATCGAAGCCAGTCTTTGAGTGTGGGACATCTTAACCCTTGCCTCTCCCTGCCCAGAACCAGCGTAACACAGAACAGCACAGTAACAAGGCAGGGGAAGACAAAATAAATGTTCAAAGAAACACACAGAAAATGCTGGAAGAACCCAGCAGGTCAGGCAGCATCTGTGGAGAGGAATAAACAGTCACTGTTTGGGGCTGAAGCCTTCATCAGGACTGGAAAGGAAAGGGGAAGAGCCAGAATAAGATGGTGGGGGAAGGGAGGGGTACAAGTTAGCAGGTGATAGGTGAGACCAGGTGAGGGCAAAGATGGCTGAGTGAGGGAGGGAGGATGAAGTAAGAAGCTGCGAGGTGATAGGTGGAATGGGTGAAGAGCTGAAGAAGGAGGAACCTGATAGGAGAGGGGCAGTGGACCATGAGAGGAGGGGAAGGAACAGGGGTATTGGAGGGAGGTGATGGGCAGGTGAAGGGAAGAGATGGGGTGCGAAAGGAGCCAGAATGAGGACTGGAGAAAGACGGGGGGGGGGGGAGAAATTTCTAGAAGCTGGAGAAATCGATGTTCATGCTGTCTGGTTGGACGCTACCCAGATGAAACATAAGGTGTTACTCCCCCAATGTGGGTGTGGCCTCACCGTGAACGTAGAGGAGGCCATGGACTGACACAATGGAATGGGAATAGGAAGAAGAATTCAAATGGATGGCCATCGGGAAAACCTGCCTCCTTAATTGTCCCTCAACAACTCGGTTCCTTACTTTCCCGACTCATGGACAAAGCTAGCTTAAAGGTGTTGGTGAAATCCAGGGATGCCCTGCGCTCATTCGAGGGCAGGGTCCAGCACCCTTCACAAACAAGTCCGGGCCACCCGGAGCCTGGTGCTAAAGTCTTCAGAGTGACCTCCATTGGCCCCCCAGGTTGGGAAGGTGGGGTGGGATTCTGGAGAGGTGCTGATCATTGAGGTAATCAAGAAGCTGATGGAGGAGGCAGAATTGGCCTGGTATGGGTGGGAGGGGTGGTGAAGAGCTTCCTGTGGGGGAGGGGAAAATGGGTTCCTCTGTCACGCAGTGAGGTGGGGGTAGCATCAGAAGGTCCGTGTTGGCCTTACTGCTTCCTGAGTTGTTGTGGATAGGTTCTGAGTTAAAGGTCAAAGATCCTGAGGCAGAGACTTGGGCGAGGAGCTGGATTGGTTAGGTGCTAAAGCCTAGGTGCTCTACAAGAGTTCTGACACGTCAGTCCACGACCTTCTCTAATGCCACGATGAGACCACACTCAGACTGGAACAGCGACACCTCGTAATCTGTCCGGGTATTCTCAAACCTGATAGCATGAAACATGGATTTCTCTAACTTCCAGTCCTCTTCCCCTGCCTCCCTGCCTCCCCACCTCTCTCTTTTTCCATCCCCCACTCTGACTGCTGCCCATCACCTCCCTCTCGTGGTTCTCCTCCTTCCCTTTCTCCCATGGTCCCACCCTCCTTGCCTGTCAGATTTCTCCTCCTTCAGCTCTTAACCTTTCCCACCCATCACCTCCCTGCTTCTTACTTCGTACCCCTACCTGGCTTCACCTGTCACCTTCCAGATTTTCTTCCTTCCCTCCCCCCTCACCTTCCCCTTCTGGCATTGCCCCTCTCCCTTTCCAGCCCTGTGTGTGTTGCTGCCCTGGATGTCCAGCATCTGCAAAACCTCTCGTGTCTCGGGGAAGTCAATGCCAGCTGATGTCTCCGCGCTTCTTTGCAGGGCCTTGGAGATCCGAGAACAGAAAGTTCCAACCCTTTCCAAGGACACACTGAACATGAAACTGATAGCGGAACATGCCAAGGAGCTGGTTGATAAGGCCATGGTCTACCACTCAGTGATAACGACCATCATTGGTGAGTGGGAGGGAGCGCCAATGCCCCGGTAACTCGCGGCAACACTTGCAAATACGCTTTGCAAGTAACGTACTGGTTACAATGCCAAGAAAAAAATGTGTGGACACGTGGCCAAGTGGTTAAGGCATTGGACCTAGCGACCTGAAGGTCGTGAGTTCGAGCCCCAGCCGAGGGAACATGTTGTGTCCTTGAGCAAGGCACTTAACCACACATTGCTCTGCGACGACACTGATGCAAGCTGTATGGGTCCTAATGCCCCTTCCCTTGGACAACATCGGTGTCATGGAGAGGGGAGACTTGCAGCATGGGCAACTGCCGGTCTTCCATACAACCTTGCCCAGGCCTGCGCCCTGGAGAGTGAAGACTTTCCAGGCGCAGATCCATGGTCTTGCAAGACTAACGGATGCCTTTACTTTACTTTACAATGCCAATGACCACCAATCTGGGTTCAATTGCCGCCACTGTCCGTAAGGAGTTTGCACGTTCTCCCTGTGATTCCGTGGGTTTCCTCCAAGTGCTCCGGATGCACAGGTGAGGGTTAGTAAAGTTGTGGGCATGCTGTGTTGGCATGGCAACACTTGTGGGCTGCCCCCAGGACACCATAATGAGGTAATGTCAAGAGTCCACCTTATTGTACTGGGGGATCGCTCGACAGTCTTGAACCATTGTGATAGAAGCTGCCGTTGAGCTGGTGGTCCCTACTTTCAGGGTTTGTATCTTCTGTCCGATGGGAGAGGGAGACGTGAGAGTGACTGGGATGGGTGGGGTCTCTGATTCTGCTGGCTACATTAGTTGACAATGTGTCTCTCTTCCCCCCCCCCCCCCCCGCCCGGCTCTGTCACTTCCAGGTGAATGGGCACGCCTCACTTTGGACCCCCAGGACAGCCTACTGGTTTCTGACCATCTCGGAAGACGCGCGTCGCTGGCGTTCGGGTACGACCTGCAGCCCTACCCGTCCAATCCCGAGAGGTTTCGTACTCACCGGCAGATCCTGTGCTGTCAGAGCTTCTCGTCGGGCCTACCACACCTGGCTGGTGGAGGCCGAGGGCATCGCCTGGGCCATCGGGGTGGCCTACGGCAGCATCCCGCGGAGGGCCACGGCTCCGACCTGACCGACAGTGATAAAGCTTGGTGCCTCCACTTCAGCCATGGCTCCCTGACCGCCAGCCACCACGGCAACCACACCAACATTGTCAGCGACCCCTCTCACAGCAGGTTCAAGTGGAGCTGGACTACGAGGCCGGTAGCCTCGCCTTCTACCAGGTCAATGACGCCCCAAACACTTGCACACGTTCCAAACCACCTTCACCGAGCCCGTGTTCCCAGCGTTCTCCTGCTTCTATATCTCCTCGCTGCGGATCTGCTAAACCGATGAAAATAAAAATCGCGAGCTGGCCATTCAGCCCGTCTACTACCTGCTGCGCACATTCTTCCCACTTTGATTTGGGAAGTCCCTGCTGACAACCGTGTATCCAAGCCTAGCCCAGCCCATTCCCCATCTCCCACCATGCTTATCCAACCTTCCCTTCAATTAATTTGCTCACCTTTTCCATCTATCACCTCCCAGCTTCTCACTCCGCCCCACCCACCCACCTTTTCCATCACCTAGTCTCACCTATCACCTCCAGCTTCTCACTTCATGCCCCATCCACCCACCTCTCCATCACCTGGTCTCACCTATCACCTTCTAGCTGGTACTTCCTCCCCCTCCCCAGCAAACCATCTAATTCTGGCTCCTTCTCTCTTCCTTTCTACGTCCCTGCTGAAGGGTCTTGGCCGGAAACGTCGACTCTTCATTCCCCTCCATAGACGCTGCCTGAGTTGCTGAGCTCTCCAGCACTGTGTGTGTTTTGTTCTGGATTTCCAGCACCTACGGAATCTCTTGAGATAGAATTAATTCACTCTCTTTGATCTCAGCCCCCTGGGAGTGGGTTCCACGTTCCCACCGCCCCCTCGATAAAGGGGTTTCCCCACAACTTCCCGTGGCCCGGAGAGCGTAGAGACATGCAGAGCCCAGAAGCAGACACTTAAAGTTACCAAGACGCCCATTCAAGCCCGATCCATTTGCCCGCGTTTGGCTCATCTCCCTCCAAACCCAGGGTTCCCAACCTTTTTTTTTTAAATGCCACGCACCCCAGGTTGGGAACCCCTGCTCTAAACCTTCTCCTGTCCACGTACCTGTCTAAATGCATTGTGCCTGCTTCTAGCACACCCTCTGTCAGCTCGTACCAGGGGGCACACAGTTAAGGCAAGAGTGGTAAGTTCAAAGGAGATGTGAGAGGCAAGTATTTAACACAGAGAATGGTGGCTGTCTGGGGTGGTGTAGAGGCAGATACTTCAGGGACTTTTAAGAGACGTTTAGATGGGCATATGAATGTGTGAGAAATGGTAGGTTATGGACATTGTGTAGGCAGAAGGGATTAGCTTAGTTGGCCATTTAACTGGTTTAGCACAACTTTGTAGGCTGAAGGGCCTGTTCCTGTACCGTTCTGTTTTATGTCCTCATTCAAACGCCCACCACCCTCGGTGTGGAAGTTGTCCCTCAGGTCCCCTCTAAATCTTCCGCCCTCACCTCTAGTTTTAGTCCCCCTTGCCCTGGGGTAAAGACTGTGACCATCCGCTTTATCTCCACCCCCTCGGGATGTTATATCGCTTCTCGAAAATAAAAGCAAGGATGTAACATTGATGCTCTATAAGGTGCTGGTGAGGCCTCACGTGAGCACTGCGGGCAGTTTTGGGCCCCTTATCCAAGAAAGGACATGCTGACATTGGAGAGGGTTCAAAGGAGGTTTCCGGAAATGATTCCAGGATTGAACGGCTTGTCATATGCAGAGCGTTTGATGGCTCTGGGCCTCCACTCACTGGAATTCAGAAGAGTGAGGGGATGGGAGTTCCCATTGAAACTGATCAAACGTTGAAAGAGTGGATGTGGAGAGGATGTTTCCTCTGGTGGGGGAGTCTAGGACCAGAGGGCACAGCCTCAGAATAGAGGGATGTCCATTTAGGACGGAGATGAGGAGGATTTTCTTCAGTCAGAAGGTGATGAGTTTGTGGAATTCGTTGCCACAGGCAGCTGTGGAAGCCAAGTCATTGGGTATATCTAAAGTAGAGGTTGATAGGTTCTTGATTGGTCAAGGCATGAAGGGATAGGGGGAGAAGGCAGCAGGTTGGAGTTGAGAGGGAAATGGATCAGCCATGATGAAATGGCGGAGCAAATGGCCTAATTCTGCTCCTATGTCTTGTGGTCTTAGATAGGTCACCAAAACTGGAAATGTTTCCTTTATTTCACATTCACAGTCTGCGTGGATTGTCTCCTTCAGTCAGGACATGATGTGTAAGAGTTGAGATGTCATATTGCTGTTGTACAAGATGATGGTGAGGTGTACCGTTTGGTTAGTAAGCAAGGGAGGAAGAGTGTAGGGAAGATTTATAAGGATGCTTCCAGGATTCGGGGGCCTGAGGTGGGGAGAAGTTGGACAAGCGAGGACTTCTGGAGTGTCGGAGATGGAGGGTGACCTATAGAGCTGTATAAGATCAGGAAGGGTACAGATCAGCTGGATGCACACAGTCCAGGATCAGGAACCAAAAACTAGAGGACATAAACACAAGAGATTTTGTGGATGTTGGAAATCAGGAGTCTTGACCCAAAACATCGACTGTTTATTCCTCTCCATAGATGCTGCCCGACCTGCATTTTGTGGGTGTTGCACTCGAGGGCCATAGGTTTAAGGTCAGAGGGGAATAATTTAAAAGGGATCTGAGGGGAAGTGGGTGGTGTGTAAATGGAGTGAGCTGAGGCAGAGACAATAACAGCACTTACAAGGCACGTGGGCGGGTACATTGACAGGAAAGGTTTAGAAGAATGCAGATGAATAGGACTACCACAGATGAGTACTTGGCTGGGCCTGTTTTTGTGCTGAATTACTCTGTCTACAACTCAAGGTCGAACCTCCCCGCCCACCCCACCCCGGGGGGACTAGGCAGAGAGACTGTGGAACCATAAATCTTGATTTGTAATCACAAATTAACAAGCCGAAACCAAAAGTAAAACTAGGAGAAAGAATTGTTTCCCCATCAAGGAAGTCCTTCTCAGTCTCAAATTCAAGTTTCTTTGTCATCTGACTGTACATACATACAGCCAAATGAAACAACATTCCTCCGGACCACAGTGCACCCACAAAACCTATCACACACAGCACATAAAACAAAATATTACCACAGATAAGTTAATAAAGTATCATTGAAAGTCATGTAGTGTGCAGTACAGGTGAACAATAAACAGCCCACTGTCCTGGTGACGAGACATCGGTGGTGACAGGGTATTCATTAGCCTCACAGCCCAAGGGAAGAAGCTGTTACCCAGTCTGGCAGTCCGAGTCCTGGTGCTAGTGAGTTAAAGGGACTGTGGGGTAGGGATCCTCAACAGTGCTTTAGACCTTTTGTGTACAACACTCCTGGGAAATGGCACAAATGGGGGGGGGGTGGTGGGAGACCCTGGTGGTCCTCTTGGTGGTTTTCACTGTCCTCTGCAGGGTCTAACAGTCTGACGTCTTTCAGCTTCTGTAGCACATCAAGATGCAGGCAGACAGGATGCTCTAGGTGGTAGAACGTTGCTAGAATGAGGCTAGGGAGCCTTCCACGCCTCAAAGTGTAGGTGCTGCTGGGCCTTCTTGACGAATGAGGAGGTGTTGTGGGTCCAGGTTAGATCATCCATTATGTGCAAACCAAGGACGTTGGGTCTGGGACGACGACCATCTGGAGGGCCTAGAAACCATGGAAGATGCTGACAGCATGGATTTAGAGAGAGTGGTTCCACTTGTTCAGAAGTGCAGGGCATGAAGCTTTTGTTGTGGGACAGTCACCCCAAAATCTAATAGGGATTTCAAATCTGAGACTCACTTATTTATCCCATGTACAAAGAGACCACTCTTAGGGTGTTATGAGCACATTTGAGCCCCTCATCTAAGAAAGGGTGTGCTGACAGTGGAGGGAGTCCAGAGAAGGTTCACAGGAATGGCCATGGGAATGAAAGAGTTAATGTACGAGGAGTGTTTAATGGTTCTGGACCTGTACTTGCTGGAGTTTAGAAGTATGAGGGGGATCTCACAGAAACCTATTCATATTGAGAGGCCGAGAAAGGGTGGATGTGGAGAGGATGTTTCCTATGGTGGGTGCGTCTAGGACCAGAAGACACGGCCTCAGAATAGAGGGATGTCCATTTGGAACAGGGATGAGGAGGAAGTTTTTTCTGCAGTGGTGGTGGGGGGTGACTTTATGGAATTCATTGCCACAGACAGTAGTGGAGACCAAGTTATTGGATATGTCTCACGTGGAGGTTAATAGGTTCTTGATTAGTAAGGGTGTCAAAGGTTACAGGGAGGAGATGGAAGATGTGGAGTTGAGCAGACTCGATGGACCGAATGGCCTAATTCTGTTCCTATATCTTACGGTCTTATGGAACATACAGTGGAATGCATTGTTTGTGTTTACAACCAACACAGCCTAAGGGTCAATGGAACAGCTTGCAAGTGTCACTGCACATTACGAAGCCAATGGGGCATGCCCACAATGGTCAGCATGACAACACGCAAGCAAAGCCAAAAACAACAGCAGCAGGAGTAGCCCCTCCCTCCCTCCTACCCACTTGCACACAGACAGTCCTCTAACACCAGGGCAGGTTGGCTCCAGGTCCCCAACCCAGGCTCGCAGACATCGTGCCTCTGAATTCCTGGCGTGCCATCGGGTCTCCCGTTTGCTGACGGGGGAAACCTCACGCCCCAAAGATCAAAGTTATTCCAGAACCCTTACCAGCACTGATGCACAGAGAGATCTTGGGGTCCAAGTCCTCAGCTTCCCAGAAGTGTCCCCACAAGTGGGCAGGGGGGTAACAACAACAAGGGTAATCGGCATGCGTGTCTTCAATGTGAGTGTCAGAGTAGCAGAGTCATGCCATAGCCACTCAACAGTTTGGCTAGGCCACACTTGGAGTATTGTATCCAGACCAGGCCACCTCGTTAGGGAAGGATGTGAAGGCTTTGGGGGGGGGTGCTGACAAGGTTCACCAGAATGCTGCCTCAGTTAGAGGGTGTGAGCTACAATGAGAGGGCGGTGTTATCTTCCTGTTTGTGATTCTCCCACATGTGGAAATAAAGGCAAACACGTTAACAGAGTTGGAAGTCTGCAGATGCTGGAAATGCAGAGCCACACACACAAAGCGCAGGAGGAACTCGGCAGGTTGGGCAGCATCTGAGGAGGGGAATAAACAGTCGGCATTTCAGGCTGAGATCCTTCATATAACCATATAACAATTGCAGCATGGAAACAGGCCATCTCGGCCCTTCTAGTCCATGCTGAACTCTTACCCTATCCTACTTTCATGCTGAACTCTTACCCTATCCTATTCCCACCAACCTGCACTCAGCCCATAACCCTCCATTCCTTTCCTGTCCATATATCTATCCAATTTAACTTTAAATGACAACATAGAACCCGCCTCAACCACTTCTGCTGGAAGCTCGTTCCACACAGCCACCACTCTCTGAGTAAAGAAGTTCTCCCTCATGTTACCCCTAAACTTTTGTCCTCTAACTCTCAACCCATGCCCTCTTGTTTGAATCTTCCCCACTCTCAATGGAAAAAGTCTAACCACGTCAACTCTATCAATCCCCCCCATAATTTTAAACACCTCTATCAAGTCTCCCCTCAACCTTCTACGCTCCAAAGAATAAAGACCTAACTTGTTCAATCTTTCTCTGTAACTTAGGAGATGAAACCCAGGCAACATTTTAGTAAACCTCCTCTGTACTCTCTCAATTTTATTGACATCTTTCCTATAATTCAGTGACCAGAACTGTACACAATACTCCAGATTTGGCCTTACCAATGCCTTGTACAATTTTAACATTACATCCCAACTCCTATACTCAATGCTCTGATTAATAAAGGCCAGCAAACCAAAAGCTTTCTTCACCACCCTATCCACATGAGATTTCACCTTCAGGGAACTATGCACCATTATTCCTAGATCCCTCTGTTCTAAAGCATTCTTTAATGCCCTACCATTTCTGGACTGGAGAGGAAAGGGGAAGGATTCAGAATGAGAAGGCGGGGAAGGAGTACCAGCTTCTTATTCTGGCCTCTTTCCCACTTCCTCTCCAATCCTGACAAGGGGTTTCAGTGCGAAACACTGACTGTTCATTTTGCTCCATTGATGCCATCAGACCTGCTGAGTTCCTCCGGCATTGTGAGAGCATTCCAATTCTGCCCTCTCTCTGGGTGAAAAACAAACTCCTCCTCAAATCCGCTCCCTTGAATCCCTCTACTCTGACCTAGCCTTGACATAACAGAGCAATAAGAAAGCACAGGGCTCTGACCTGAACAGATTTCTAACAGCCGAGACCACTAACGCGAATTCTTCTGTTGGTGTTTGACAGCATTTTTAACCGGATCTTTGCGCAGTCTGATTCCTCCACATCAGGCAGTTCCTGGTGTTGTAAAATTGTAGCGTTTGTAAGTGTCTGTGATGTCCCTCAGCTAATAAAATCCAAATTCCTCATTCCTTGACTGTATTCTTGAAATTAATGTACTGTATTGCGGCAGCAAATACATAATACACAATATATTTAAAAACTTTTAAATATATGCATGGCTGGTGGAAAAAGAGAGCCAGTGAGGTAGTGTTCATGGGTTCAATGTCCATTCAGAAATCTGACAGCAGAGGGGAAGAAGCTGTCCCTGAGTCATTGGGTGTGTGTCTTCAGTGCCCCTGTACCTCCTCCCTGATGGTAGCAATGAGAAGAGGGCACAGCTGGGCGATGGGGTCCTTTATCATGGATGCTGCCTTTTTGAGGCACCGCCTTTTGAAGGTGTCCTCCATGCCGGGGGGGCGAGTGCCGGTGACGGCGCTGACTGAGTTTATGACCTGCTGCAGCTCTTTCCAATCCTGTGCAGCACCCCCTCCACACCACCCCAATACCAGACAATGATGTCAGATTGATGCGACAATGACGACTAGTTAGATTGCTCTCTGTGGTACATCTGTACAAACTTGCTCGAGCCATTGGTGAGACACATTGGTGATCACAAATAGCCTGATTGGTCCGACCAAGCAGAGTCCACTGCCAAGAAGGCCCACCAGCGCCTTTACTTCCTGAGAAAACTAAAGAAATTTGGCCTGTCCCCTAAAACCCTCACTAATTTTTATAGATGCACCGTAGAAAGCATTCTTCTAGGGTGCATCACAACCTGGTATGGAAGTTGTCCTGTCCAAGACCGAAAGAAGCTGCAGAAGATCGTGAACACGGCGCAGCACATCACACAAACCAATCTTCCGTCCTTGGACTCACCTTACACCGCACGCTGTCGGAGCAGTGCTGCCAGGATAATCAAGGACACGACCCACCCAGCCAACACACTTTTCATCCCTCCTCCCTCCGGGAGAACGCTCAGGAGCTTGAAGACTCGTACGGCCAGATTTGGGAACAGCTTCTTTCCAACTGTGATAAGACTGCTGAACGGATCCTGACCCGGATCTGGGCCGTACCCTCCAAATATCCGGACCTGCCTCTCGATTTTTTTGCACTACCTCACTTACCATTTTTCTATTTTCTATTTATGATTTATAATTTAAATTTTTAATATTTACTAATGTTAACTATTTTTAATATTTTAAATATTTAATATTTATAATCCAGGGAGTGGGAAGCGCAGAATTGAATATTGCTGTGACGATTGTACGTTCTAGTACCAATTGTTTGGCGACAATAAAGTATAAAGTATAAAGACACCAAATGTCAAAGTCCCTCATGAAGTCTCGGCACACTGAGAGTAGGTCAGCAGGGACTAAAGAGAAAGGTGTGTTTCTTTTTCTTTGTGCGCTCCCTGTATTTGAAACTTCCTGGGAGGGTGTTGGAGTTTCCTCATCTACTGCTGCACCTTTGGGAATTCTGGGGATCTTGTGGTGAGAGAGGAATCAGCGTCAGAACTATTCCTGGAATCGTACGATGGTGGGATTTTGTTTTGTGGCAGCATTACGGTGCAGGGACATAAACCTATTATAAGTTACCAAAATCAGTGGTGAGAAAACGAAGGAGTGGGGAGGCAGAGTTCACAGGGTTGATGGACGGGTGGTGGAGGGGAGGAAGCTGGTCCTGAACCGCTGACTGGTGTGTTCCCTCCTGCACACCCTCCCCGAGGAGAAAGGTCCCATTCTGGATGGTGAGGGGCCTGAGTGAAAGGTGCCCCTTTTTGCTTGTTGAGGATTGGCTCGATGGTGGGGAGGCTGGTGCCCATGATGGAACTGGCCAAGATTACAACCCTGTGCAGTGGCCTCTCCATACCAGACGGTGAAGCAATCAGTCACAATACTCTCCACGGTACATCTGTAGAATTTTTTTTAGATTATGAAGACATGTAGTCCTCTTTTATTGTCATTTTAGTAATGCATGCATTAAGAAATGATAGATTATTTCCTCCGGTGTGATGTCACAAAAACACAGGACAAACCAAGACTGAAAAAACTGACAAAACCACATAATTAATTCATATAGTTACAACAGTGCAACAATACCATAACTTGATGAAGAAGTCCATGAGCACAGTAAAGTTCAAAGTTTCTCAAATGTCCCACATCTCACGCAGACGGGTGAAGGAAGAAAAACTCTCCCTGCCAAGCCGACCGCAATCCGGCTCTGAGTCATCCGAAAACTTCGAGCTCTGATCAGCTCTCTGACACCGAGTACTGAGTGCCATCTCTGCCTGAACGATTCAATCTCTTTCTTGGTTGCCAAAAGCAGGCAAGACCGGGGATTTTGAGGCCTTCCCTCCGAAAGATTCACGACCACACAGTAACGACAGCAGCGAATGGGCGTTTCAGAAATTTCTCCAGATGTTCTTCTGTGCTTTCACGTCCATTCTCCATCAAATCAGAATTGTCCATGGCCCCTATTTAACGGATACGATATCATTTTTCACCGGAGGGCTGCGCACACGCAGGCGCGCCGCCATCTTCTCCTCCCGCTAATTTGCGGGAATCTTTGGAAAGAAACCAAAATCTCTTCAAGCACCTAATGAAGTGAAGCGACTGGCATGCCTTCTTTGTAATTGTATCAATGTGTTGGACGAGGACAGGTCCTCAGAGATGTTGAAGCCCAGGTCTGCCTACCCTTCCCTGAATGAGGATTGGAGTGTGTACTCCTCACTCCCCCTTCCAGTGGGGTTTGATTCCTGCCATTGTCTGTAAGGAGTTTGTACTGGGTGCTCCCGTTTCCTCCCCCATTCGAAAGACGTATTGTTAGGGTTAGTGGGATTTGGCAATGTTGTGTTGGCGCTGGAAGCATGGCAGTATCTGAGAGCTTGTCCCAGCACAATCCTTGGACTGTGTTGGTCATTGGCGCAAACGACACATTTCACTAGATAACGCTGATCTTTACAACACACACAAAGTGCTGGAGGAACTCAGCAGGCCAGGCAGCATCTATGCAAAAGAGTACAGTCGACATTTCAGGCTGAGACCCTTGGCCCGAAAAAAACAAATGCTTACTTTTTTCCATAGATGCTGCCTGGTCTGCTGAGTTCCTCCAGCATTTCGTGTGTGTTGCTCGGATTTTCAGCATCTGCTGATTTTTTCTTGTTCTGTGATTGGAAAGCTGACCTTTAAATCGTTAACAATTATTAAATTGTTAACATGAAAAACATTGGATTCTGAAGTTTAAATCCAAGGTTCTTTTAGAAGTCAGAAACAAGGCACAAAACTTGTTGCGTCATGATCGTTTCATGAAGAGTTGACAGAACGTTGAACAGACAGTGATAGAGAAAACTAAGATTAAAGATTGTGTTTAGCTATTTTATACCCAGAGAAAAGGAAAAAAAATCTATTTAAATCTATAGATAGAATGAACCAATTAGAAAGCACCTATTCAATACTGCAGTACCAAGTTAACCAATGAGAAAGCACTTATTCACTTAATGCAGAACAAAGAAGCTTCTAGAGCTTTCCAGAATTATGCTTTGAAAAGCCCGTCAAAATGCTCTCCACTCTGCATGTAGGATCATCAAGGAAGAGTCCAAAGTAAATTTATTATCGAAGTACATCTATATCACCATATACAACCCTGAGATTCATTTTCTTGCTGATATAAATAAATGCATAATAATTGGATGGTGGGGTGGAGATACGTCTCTACCAAAGGAGGTGAAAGGCACTCCTTCCCTCCGCTAGCCTGCAGGTCACCCTGGGGCAAAGTGTAGCACCCAACCCCCGCCTCCTAATCAGGGTTACGTGAAGCCTACAACCCCACCATCCAATTATTATGCATTTATTTATATCAGCAAGAAAATGAATCTCAGGATTGTATATGGTGATATAGATGTACTTCGATAATAAATTTACTTTGGACTCTTCCTTGATGATCCTACATGCAGAGTGGAGAGCATTTTGACAGGCTTTTCAAAGTATAATTCTGGAAAGCTCTAGAAGCTTCTTTGTTCTGCATTAAGTGAATAAGTGCCTTCTCATTGGTTAACTTGGTACTGCAGTATTCGATAATAAATTTACTTTGGACTCTTTAAACTTGTATAAAGTACAAGAAAATAATTAAATGTTAAACTGAAAAGAAATTAACTATTAAACAATCTAACCTAAGAATTAAAGATTTGGAGATAATACAAATAACAGTGGGCCAGTACTGACCCCTGTGGTACCACTAGTTTCCCACCATCCAGAAAATTTTAAATGCAGTTTGCTAGCTCTCCTTGGATGCCATTTGATCTAACCTCCCAGAAAAGCCTACCATGTAGAACCTGATCAAAAGTTTTACGGAAGTCCATATATATATTGCATCTACAACTCTCCCCGCATCAACCTTCCTCGTCAATTCTTCAAAAAAAAACTCAACCAAATTTGTGAGTCAAAATCTCCCGTGCACAAAGTCAAATTGGCTACCACTGATCAACACCTGTCTTTCGCTCTTCTCGCTGCTGCCATCAGGAATAAGGTACAGGAGCCTCAGGACTCGCACCACCAGGTTTAGTAACAGTTACCACCCTTCAATCATCAGGCTCTGGGATCAAAGGGGAAATCTTCACTTGTCCCATCACTGAAAAGTTCCCACGACCTATAGACTCACTTTCAAGGACTCTTCATCTCATATTCTCAATATTTATTTATTATTATTACTTTTTTCTTTCTGTATTTACACAGTTTGTTGTATTTTGCCCACTGGCTGAATGCCCAGATTGTCTGGTCTTTCATTGATTCTTTCATGATTATTGTTCCACTTGCTTGTTTGTTATGTGCCGTGTCGTACGGTGTGGGTGATCACGGTCTTTCCATGACCATCATTGTTCTTGGCAAATTTTTCTACAGAAGTGGTTTACTATTGCCTTCTTCTGGGCAGTGTCTGTACAAGCCGGGTGACCCCAGCCATTATCAATACTCTTCAGAGACTGTCTGCTTGGTGTTGGTGATCTGCACCAGCTGTTCTTACGACCATCCACCACCTGCTCCCGTGGCTTCATGTCACCCTGATTGGGAGGCGGGGGTTGGGTGCTACACTTTGCCCCAGGGTGACCTGCAGGCTAGCGGAGGGAAGGAGTGCCTTTCACCTCCTTTGGTAGAGACGTATCTCCACCCCACCATCCAATTATTATGCATTTATTTATATCAGCAAGAAAATGAATCTCAGGGTTGTATATGGTGATATAGATGTACTTCGATAATAAATTTACCTTGGACTCTTCCTTGATGATCCTACATGCAGAGTGGAGAGCATTTTGACGGGGCACATCACAGTCTGGCAGGGAGGTTTCAATGCACGGCATTGCAAGAGGCTGTAGAACGTTGTAGACGCAGTCAGCTGCAACACGGGTATAGCTCTCCTCACCATCAAGGGCACCTTCAAGAGGGAACATACACAAAATGCTGGAGGACCTCAGCGGGCCAGGCATCAGGACTCACGACAAAGGGTCTCGGCCCGAAACGTCGACTGTTTGCTCTTTTCTGTAGATGCTGCCTGGCCTGCTGAGTTCCTCCAGCATTTTGTTTGTGTTGCTTTGGATCTGCAGCAACTGCAGATTTTCTTATGTTTGTCAATTTCACGAGATGGCATGTCAAGAAGGCAGCATCCATCACGGAGGACCCTCACCATCTGGGACAAACCCTCTTCTCATTGCTATTGGGGAGGAGGCTCAGGAGCCTTAAGACCATATTCAATGTTATCAGGGGTCCGATTCATGAACTATTGAACACTATCCATTAGATCTTTCTTTTGGACTATGTATTTATTTTGTAATTGATAGTAATTTTGTGTTTCTGCACTGTACTGTTGCCACGAAATAACACAATTTACGTCATCACACACCGACTGCTGTGCGTCGGGTAGCATCTATGGAGGGGAATAAAGATCCTTCGTGTAAATTAATCTGATTCTTGGGGATTTCATCATCCACTCTCTGTAGCTGCTTCCTCCGCGGCAGGCGAAGTTGTCCTTGGAGTCTCGGGTCACTAGGATTTCATCATCCACCGTCTGCGCTTCCGCCAACCTCTGAGGTGTTACTGTCTGCTCCTCCCCGATGGCTCGCCTATTCCCTCGGCCAACTTTCTCCCTAACCACACCTCTCACTTACACCCCAGCCCCCTGGCCCCTGGCCCCTGGCCCCTGCCCCCTGCCCCCAGCCCCCAGCCCCCAGCCCCCAGCCCCCAGCCCCCAGCCCCCAGCCCCCAGCCCCCAGCCCCCAGCCCCCAGCCCCCAGCCGCCAGCCGCCAGCCGTGTCCGCTTCCGCGTTCTCCCCTCAAGCCCCGCCCCTCTGATGTAATCTCATTCATTCCCCGCCTTCCCGTAAGCACCGCCCCTCTGGTCTATCCCTGATTGCCATTGGCTTCTTCCCGCGGACAAGACCCGCCCATCTAGGGGTACTCTCTGGCTCTCATTGGCTCATTCCCTGTCCGTCCACAAGCCCCGCCCTCTCCGCCCGCGCCTCATGCTGCTGCGGGCCGCCGTCGCCTCCTCTTTGCGCGTGGTGTTTCCCGGCGCGTCGATCCGCTGCTTGGGTGTGTCGGGCCCGGGCCTCCTACAGCCGCAGCCGCCGCCGCCGCCCCCGAGGAGACAGAAGCAGCAGCAGCTGCCGCGGTGGCAGCGCCAGGCTACCGGCATGGACGGGGACGCGAGCACCGTGGAGCAGGCGCTGGCGCCGCTGAGGCAGGCGGTGCGGGAGCAGGTGGGAGCGGCCGGGGTCCGGGGTCCTGAGGGAGAGGCCGAGCTGACGGGTCCGGCGCCGGCGGGGAGGGAAGGAGACAGAGTGATCGGGTGGGAAGAGGGCCTTGGGACAGGGCTAGGCTGCAGTGAGGGAGCAGGCCTGGGCCCCGCTGCGCCGCTGTGCTCGCATTATATTAATATAATGTTTCATTATGGTTACTTGTACCGAGAGAGAGTGGAAAGACTTGCTTTGCTTGCCATCCGTGCAACTCATTGCATCAGTCTGTTTAATTTCCGTTTGTTTCTGTAGCCTGCTCTTATTTCTCAATCTGCTGGAAGAGCTCAGTTGTCCCATGCGGCATCTGTCTTGGAGACGGGTGTGGGAGGAAAGGAATTGATTCATTGACATTTCGGCTTCAGGCCGTGTTAGTTCCTTTACCTTCCCGGTTCAGAGTGCCTCCAGTAGATCGTAGCTCCAGATTTCAGCATCTGCAGCCTCCATCAAAGTTGCTGGTGAACGCAGCAGGCCAGGCAGCATCTCTAGGAAGAGGTACAGTCGACGTTTCGGGCTGAGACCCTTCGTCAGGACTAACTGAAAGAAGAGACAGTAAAAGATCTCTTACTATCTCTTCCTGACGAAGGGTCTCGGCCTGAAACGTCGACTGTACCTCTTCCTAGAGATGCTGCCTGGCCTGCTGCGTTCACCAGCAACTTTGATGTGTGTTGCTACAGTGAGTGAAGCTCCTTTTCTCTTAAAGTGTAGTATTAAACTGGGTGGCGGATTTGTGTGTAAGTGTGACAGCGACCAGGTAATCTGCTCTGGTGATGGTGACTGACGTATAAATAGAATAACTATTCAAAATACATTTGTTATCAAAGTACATATGTCACCATATAGTACTTGGCGATTCAATTTTGTGCAGGTATTCACAATGGAACAAACAAATACAATGGAAAATTACAAAGGCTGACAAACAAGCAGTATGCAAAAGAAGGTAACCTGTCAATACAAATGACAATTCAATGGGTAATACTGAGAATTGTGAACGTGAGTCTGCTGGTTGTGGAATCAGTTCCGTGTTGAGGTGAGTGAAGTTATCCACACTGGTTCAGGTTGTAGGTTAATAACTGTTCTTGAACCTGGTGGTGTGAGACCCAAGGCGGGCCCGAGGGTTGGAAGTTCCTTTGAATGAGTGCTGTGGCATTTTATTCTATCTGTCAGGAAGCTTGGAGCACTTTTAGTGGACGCTCAGTTTGGCCAGCCTGTTTAATACTTCACCTGAAAGGAGGAAGACAGAGAGGCTGCAGTAAAGTATCGGAGCTCGATTTCCTTGAATGGAGTTAGAAGGCTGTAGGTTTGAGAGCACTGAACAGAGCTAGTGTCTGATTCTTTGGGCCTTTATTTTTATTTAGAGATGCACCGTGGAATAGGCTCTTTCAGCCCTTCCAGCCACGCCACACAGCAGCCCCCGATTTTGTCCTAACCCCTTCGCAGGACTGTTTACAATGACCAGTGACCTGGTATGCCTTCAGAAAGCGAAGCACTGGGAGGAAACCCACACATACCACAGGGAGATAGATCATACAGAGACCCCTTACAGAGGATGGCTGAATTATACTCCAAACTCTGACCCGTAATAGTGTCGCCTTATCGGCTACACTACTGTGGTGTAGATGAAAGATTCCGTTTTTAGAAAGATTAGCTATCAGATACACTACCATGGTGTAGAAAGTAAGTGTTTTTTTTAAGAAAGATTAGCTTTATTATCACATGTACAGTGAAATGCATTGTTTGCATCAAATTAATTGGTTGAGGATTGTACTGAGCTCATGTTGCACGTTGTCCTGGTGCCAACGTAACATGTCACAACTTATGAGCCCTAACCTGTGTGTTTTGGAAGCCCCCACAGTCATGGGGAAAACTTACAAACTCCTTACAGACGGTCAGAAATTGAATCTTAGCGCTGGTGCCTTGAAGTATTGTGCGAGCTGCTGCATTGTTACTAGTTTAGATTGTGATTTATATAGACGTGTTGAGGACATGATAGGTTTGAAGTAAGACGATTTGATATATCAACAGGGTCATAAACACAAGAGATAATCTGCAGGTGCTGGAAATCCTGAACAACACACACAAAATGCGGGAGGAACTCAGCAGGCCAGGCAGTGTCTATGGGAATGAATAGAGAGCAGACGTTTCAGGCCGGGATCCCTCGTTAGGACTGGGAAGGAAGGGGGAAGACTCCTGAATAAGGTGGTGGGGTGAGGGAATGGAGTACAGCCTGGCTGGTGGGGGAACGAGGGTGGTGTATGAAGGTGGGGCCAGGTGAGGGGGGAAGGGGGAGAAACTCGGAGGAAATAGGCGGAGGAGGAGGAATCAGATGGAGCGGAGAGAAGACCATGGAAGAGAGAGGGTTATGGTTGGAAGTGAATGGAGAAGACTCTATAATCTGTGGAGCTGTAAATCCTGGCGTTCAAGTCCATCCTCAGGATTGCTAGCTACTCGATGTGATTAATGTGTCAAGGCTGTTTTCAGATGCCTCCCTTGAGAGGAGGCCTGTGCCTGAGGGCTGTGCTGTAGCTGGTATGCTCCCTCTGCATCCTGTGTGCCTCTGAGTGAGTGCAGTTTCAGCAGCCTGCCGACGACAGTGCAGCTCCCGAGATCCCGCCTCTGCCACGTTTCTGAGCTGCAGCCTGACTCTCTGCTGCAGTTAGAGCACGGCTCCATTACAAGCTTCAGAATCCAGAAGTATGTGAAACGTATTTTGTGACCGCAGTACATTACAATACATAATACAAAACTACAAATTGTAATAAGTATGTGTGTAACAGTATGTGTAATGCAAGAAAAGGATTTGTGTATAGGGATGTGTGTGTGAGTATGTATAATGAGGCAGTGTACATGGGTTCAATGTCCATTCAGAAATCTGATGGCAGAAGGGAAGAAGCCGTTCCTAAAACGTTGAGTGACTTCAGGCTCCTGTACTACCGTGATGGTAGCAATGAGAACATCGCTTGTCCTGATTGATGGGGGTCCTCAAAGTTCGAGAAGTTCAAAGTATAATTTATTATCAGGAGTAAATACGTGTTACCACGTTGCAGGGTTACACGTGTTACCCTGAGATCTTTTTCCGCGGGCATACTTAGCAAATCCATAAAACAGTAACTGTTAGAATCAATGGACAGAAAACTGCAAATGCAGATAAAAATGAATAACCAGCATGAAATAACAAGTTAAGAGTCCTTAAGTGAATGTAGTTATCCCCCTTTATTCAAAAGTCTGCTGGTTGAGGGGTAGTAACTGTTCTTGAACCTGGTGGTGAGAGTCCTGAGGCTCCTGTACTGTACCTTCTACATGATGTGAGAAAAGAGCACAGCCTGGGTGGTGAGGATCTTCGATGGATGCTGCTGTTTCGCAGAAGCCTTTCTGTGAAGGGTTTTTACCCGTGATGTACTGGCCCAAGTGCACTACTTTTTGCAGGATTTTCAGCTTGGAGGCATTGTGTTCCCATACCAGGCTGTAATGGAGCGGGTCAGCACACTTCCCACCACACACCTATGGACGTTTGCTAAGGGTTTTGATGACGTGCCGAATATCTGCAGACACCTGAGGAAGTAGAGGCGCTATCCTGCTTTCTTTGCGGTTATATTTATATGATGGATGCTGCCTTTTTGGGGCATGGCCTTTTGAAGGTGTCCTCGATGCTGGGGAGGCCAGTGCCCACGATGGAGCTGGCTGAGTTTACAACTTTCTGCAGCTTTTTTACTGATCCTTTGCAGGGGCCTCTCCGTACCAGGCAGTGATGCAATCAGTTACAGTGCTTTCCATGGTATATCTGTACAAGTCTTTGAGCATCTTTGGTGGCATAACAAATCTCCTCAAACTCCTAATGATGTATAGTGGCTGTTGTCACTTTGAAATTGCATCGATCCGTTGAGTGCAAGATAGAGCCTGAGAGATGTTGGCACCCAGGAATTATTAGGAGTTTCTGCTTCCTGATCCCACCTGAATAACTGCCCTCTGTAATCACAGGCAAAGTTCCCTCTGTTTCTTTCCAGTTGTCTGGACCAACCGTTGCTCTAAACAGGAGATTTTTACGTGGTCTGAAAACTGCTCCGCACTTTAATAAGCCATCGTGTAAAAGGTTTCAGCTGCGTGACAGCAAAGGCTGTGTGCATGGGAGCACTTCAGTTACTGTGCGGCTGTGCGCCTGCGTAGCTTAGAGGGAACGGTGATCACCGGGTAGATCTTTGATCCCGACAGTGGAAAAAGAATGGAAGAATGTAGATTTATTCAGCTCCTTTCATAACCTTGATGCCTCGATGTGAAAATTGCAGTCAGTGTAGGGAATGCAGGAGCTAATTTATGTAGACTGTCTACACTTCTCACTGCCTCAGTAGAACAGTTGGCATTATCACAGACCCCACCCACACCAGACATTCTCTCTCCTGCCCTCTCCCAGTTGGCATAAGATGACAGCCTGTGCCGCCTGCTTCAAGGATGGCGTCCACCCCACTGTTATAAACCATTTAAATGGTTCCCCAGTACAGGTTTCCCCCGCCATCCGAAGGTAGAACGTTCCTATGAAACAGTTCGTAAGCCCGAATGTTGTAAAGCGAAGAAGCAATTACCATTTATTTATATGGGAAAAATTTGTGAGCATTCGCAGAACCAAAAATAACCTACCAGATCATGCCAAGTAACACATAAAACCTAAAATAACAGTAACATATAGTAAAAGCAGAAATGATATGATAAATACACAGCCTATATAAAGTAGAAATACTTCTCTACAATCATTGCTGCACCGTCTACCGTAGCGAAAATCTCACGCAAGCGCTCTCGGCAGAAACACTCTCTCCAGTAACCTTTAAGCTGTGAAGCTGCCAAATCATACCAAATAACACATAAAAATACACAGCCTATATAAAGTAGAAATAATGTATGTACAGTGTAGTATCACTTACTGGAATTGGGAAGACAGCGAGCACACTGATGATGGTGTGTTAGGCTGAGTCGTCAGAGATTGGGGTGGTGGGACACTGAGATGGCATTTCATCATTGTCTGTTTCCATCAGGGCAGGTAGGTCATCTTCTTCTAGGTCTGCCTGCCTCGATGTTGAAGGTCGAGGTTTGTCATCTGATGTGGAAGGCTTGCTTCACTGCTTAGCCTCACGCATTTTTCTATCTTACTGTTCTTTGTAAGCACTCAAACCACCCTGCACTAAACCTACGTACCCTTTCAAAATTAAAGTTGTACTTTATCATTGCAGCGAAAATTTCACGCAGTTGCTTCATGTTCAGTTCCTGGACGACTTCACTTTCGGTCCGTTTGCTACTGTATTCGGTTTCGATTGTTATCTTTTCCTCTTCCAATTGCATCAGCTCTTCATCTATCAGTTCATGGTCATGGGATGCCAAAACCTTTTCAACATCATCTTCGTCAGCTTCCACAAGCCAAACTCACTTTGTCCTTGCTTTGTTCACCACGATCGAAATGCTTAATTATGTCTAGTTTCACGCTAAGTGTAACACCCTTACAAACTCTTTCAGGCTTTTCCGACACCTTAGAACTCATCTTGCTAACGGCTGCTCAATGCAATGTGTTTAAGCAATGCCGTTCCGAATCCGGGGGAGAACAGCTGCTCGGGGTGCACGCTGCCTTTCTTCGTAACAGTGAAAACACCTTCTGATCGTAACAGTGAGGTTTCGTAAAGCGAACGTTCGAAAAGTGGGGGACACCTGTATAAGATAATGAGAGGCATTGATCGTGTGGATAGTCAGAGACTTTTTCCCAGGGCTGAAATGGCTAGCACGAGAGGGCACAGTTTTAAGGTGCTTGGAAGTAGGTACAAAGGAGATGTCAGGGGTAAGTTTTTCACACAGTGGTGAGTATGTGGAATGGGCTACCAGCAACGGTGGTGGAGGCGGATACGATAGGGTCTTTTAAGAGATTCCTGGATGGATACATGGAGCTCAGAAAAATAGAGGGCTATGGGTAGCCCTGGGTAATTTCTAAAGTAAGTACATGTTGCAGCACAGCATTGTGGGCCGAAGGGCCTGTGTTGTGCTGCAGGTTTTCTATGTTTCTATGCTCTGTGCTCTTTGGGACCAGCGTAGGAGAGAATTACTCAGCTGCTGTATCTCTCTGGGATCAGTCAATCTATTGACGCGGCCAGTCTGAGAAGCTCTTTCTGCAGGTTCTTAAACCTCAGCGGAGGGAGGGAGTTTTCACGGTGGTAGGAGCTGTCATTGAGCATTCAGTGTTTTGCAGCTTTCCCCTGATGGGAGAGGGGAGAAGAGAGAACATCCGGGGAGGAACTGCCTTTTGAGCTAAAAAAAAAAGTACAGGTGGACTAAGATGTCAACTGTCCTGTGCTATCACCAGTGGGATCATCAGTTGATCTGCCACCTGTCTTCAGGAGTTTCGGCCCGCTTACGATCAAGATCTGATTATACTGAGGCAGCGCAGATTGCTGGTTGTGGGCAACACTTGGCATCGTCCTTGCCTGGAAGAGGTGGTTACTAGCAAATTGGCTGCTACAATTTTCCCATTTTGTTCTGCGTTTCCCAAAAGAAGTTATAAAATGGAGCAACACACATCAAAGTTGCTGGTGAACGCAGCAGGCCAGGCAGCATCTCTGGGAAGAGGTACAGTCGACGTTTCAGGCCAAGACCCTTCGTCCGGACTGAGCATTGTGGTGTCTGAAGTTGGACTTCCTGGAGCTGTGAAAGTGAAGCCTTTGGAGTGGAACTTTTGCTTGAGGACAGTTTGTTCAACACACGGGCTTTTTATTTATCTCACTGTTCAGGGTCTTTTTCCTTCTCTTCTTTATACCTGTCAGCTATGTAGAGTTGACAGGCAGGATGTGGGAAGGCATGCAGCTTCTAACAAACCGCGTTAAGGAGTTGGAGCTGGAACCGGATGAACTCCGGATCGTTTGGGAGGCTGAAGGGGGCGATAGGACATATAAAGAGGTCGTTACACCCAGGGTACAGGTCCCAGTAAGGAGGGGAAAGGGGTTAAGGAGCTGGTGAAGAGTACCCCTGTGGCTACCCCCCTCAACAACAGGTAGATCAGATTGGATACTGTTTAGGGGGTGCGGTGGTTGACCTAACAGAGGAAAGTTACAGCGGTCAGGTCTCTGGCACTGAGTCTGCCTCTGTGACTCAGAAGGGAAAGGCATGGGGGATTTGTTAGGGGAACGGACAGGAGCTCCTCTGGGTGAGAATGAGATTCCCAGATGGTATGTTGCTAGGGTCTGGGATATCTTATAGATAGAGTCCTCGGCATTCTTAAGTGGGAGATTGATCAGTCGGAAGTCATGGTCCATGTAGGTACCAATGACGTGTAGGAAGAGTGATGAGGTTCTGCATGGGGAGTTCAGGGAGTTAGGTGCTAAGTTAAAGGGCAGGACCTCCAGGATTGTGATCTCAGGATTGCTACCCATGCGATGTGCTAGTGACACCAGAACTAGGAAGATTATACAGTTTAATACGTGACCAAGGAGTTGGTATGGGGGGGGGGGCATAAGATTTTTGGATCATTGGGCTCTCTTCCAGGGAAGGTGGGACCTGTACAAAAGGAACGGTTTGCACCTGAACTGGAGGGGGACTAATATCCTAGTGGGGAGATTTGATAATGTATGGTGGGGTTTGACCTAGAGTTGGAGGGAGGTAGGAACTATAGTGTCAGAACAGTTGCTGGAGAGATTGTGGAGGCTGATGTTGGTAAAACCTCAGGACAAGTTGGAAATCAAAAGGTTGAGCATGGTGCGACAAAATCAAAAAGCGTGAATACAAAACTGAAGGTGTTGTATCTGAATGCGTACAGGATACAGAATGAGATAGGTGAACTTGCAGCACAGTTGCAGATTAGCAGGTTATGATGTTGTAGGCATCACTGAATTGTGACTGAAAGATTATAGCTGGGAGCTTAATGTCCAAGGATACACATTGTATCGAAAGGATAGGCAAGAAGGTGGCATTGCTCGGTTAAAAAATGAAATTAAATCATTAGAAAGAGGGGACATGGGGTTGGTAGGTGTTGAATCACTGTGGATAGAGCTGATGACCTGCAAGGGTAAAAAGAAACTGATGACACAACCATGGCTAACAAGAAGTCAAAGCCACGATAAAAGCCGAAATAGAGGGCATATAATAGAGCAAAAATTAATGGGAAGCTTTTAAAAACCAACAGAAGGCAACTAAAAAGGCCATTAAGAAGGTGAAGGAGAATAAGGGGTGACCTCATTGAAACCTATTGAATGGTGAAAGGTCTTGATAGAGTGGATGTGGAGAGGATGTTTCATATGGTGGGAGAGTCTAAGACCAGAGGACACAGCCTCAGAATATAGGGGTGTACTTTTAGAACGGAGATGAGGAGGAATTTCTTTAGCCAGAGAATGGTGAATCTTTGGAATTCTTTGCCACAGGCAGCTGTGGAGGCAAAGTCTGTTTGTATATTTAATGCAGAAATTGATAGATTCTTGGTTGGTCAGAGCATGAAGGGATACGGGGAGAAGGCAGGAGATGGGGATGAGGAAAATTGGATCAACAATGATGAAATGGTGGAGCAGACTAGATGGGCCAAATGGCCTAATTTTACTCCTATATCTTATGGTCTTGTGGTAAAATCCGCTCCAAGTGAATTCGACCTACTCACTTGATACCCCTTCAATTAGCTTCTGCGATGCCTAAAGGTCAGATGTCAAATTGTCCTGTGATTAGCGTAGGGTTAAATCGGTGGGTTACCGTGTAGTGCGGCTCGTTGGGCAGTAAGGGCCTGTTCTGTGCTGTAACTCCAAATAACTGAAAAAAACAAACACCTTCATTCCAGGGAAAACTCTCCCAGCCTCCTTTGCCTGGTCTGAGCAACATTGCTGTGATTAAGAAAATTAAGCGTCTTTTCTAGCTTAAAAGGCGATTCCTCAGAAGGTGGCATCCATCATTAAGGACCCCCATCACCCAGGATGTGCCCGCTTATTGCTGCCAGTAAGGAGGTGGACAGGAGCCTGAAGACACACTCAACTTTTCAGGAACAGCCTTTCCCCCTCTGCCATCAGATTTCTGAATGGACAATGAACCTCACTATTTTTGCCATTCTTTTGCACTACTTGCTTAATTTAAATTTTTAATGTATTTCTTACTGTGGCTTAGAGTTTTTAAATAGTGTATTCCAGTGTACTGCTGCCACAAAACAACAAATTTCACAACAAATGTCAATGATATTAAACCTGATTCTGATTAATCACATTCTTCCCATAGCATAGTAACCAGAACTGCACACAGTACTGTGTTCCCTGTCCTGCAGTTGTACAAATGAACTCTAGACCGAGACTGGACACATGGGGTATATTGCTTCTGAAGTTTGATGTGAGCCCTTTTTACTGGAAAAGCTCACTACTGGCTGGAATTCAGAAGAAAGAGAGGAGATCTTATAGAAACGTATAAAATTATGAAGGGGATAGATAAGATAGAGGTGGGAAAGTTGCTTCCACTGGTAGATTAGACTGGAACTAAAGAACATAGCCTCAAGGTTTGGGGAAGTAGATTTAGGACGGAGATGAGGAGGAGCTGCTTTTATCGTGAATCTGTGGAACTCTGTGCCCAATGAAGCAGTGGAGGCTAGCTCAGTAAATATATTTCAGACAAGGTTGGATTTATTTTTGAATAGTAGGGAATTAAGGGTTATGGGAAAAAGGCAGGTAGGTGGAGATGAGTCCATGGCCAGATCAGCCATGATCTTATTGAATGATGGATCAGGTTCAGTGGGCCAGATGGCCGACTCCTGCATCTACTTCTGATGTTCTCATGCTTGGCTTTGGGACTATGTAACGTCTCCAACGTGTCCTAATTCAGCTGTGCTGTGTTCCTTTCCAGGGAGAACTGGTTCGGAAGTTGAAAGCAGGCAGCGCTCCACAGGTGGACGTTGATAAAGCAGTGGCAGAACTGAAGGCACGGAAAAGGAGCTTGGAAGCCAAGGTATGAGCTGCAGTCTATGACAGCGGCACGCGCCACCTGTGGCCATGTGATGCTCCGTAATATTTCTGACTCCACCGTTCTCTCATTTCTCATCCGCGTGCTTCCTGGGGCAAGTACCTTGGAGCTAAAGTATCAGTGACTGTGAAGTCCCTAACTGCTCACAGCCTCTGAATCTCCTCGGCTGCCATTAACTGCGATCCTTTGACCGTGCTCCCTTGACCTCTATCCTGCCATTCTTGGACTTGCATAGTCCCTGAGCTCTGTTGTTCCCTCCGTAAACAACATTGGGTGGGACATTCGCACGTTCCTCACTGCTGGTCATTGTTCTCCATTCGTGGTAGATGCTGATATTTTAACGGATTCTGAATAATGAAACAAAGGGTGTCGTTGGGGCCCATGCCCCGAACACTCTATCAGTTCTGAACATTGGCGCTGGGATGTGTGGTGGCTCTTTTGGGTCACCCCCAGTCCATCCTTGGTTGTTAACATCCTGTGAAATGCATGATTTGTGTTTCGATGTACATGTGGTCAATGAATCAGAATGCTGAACGTAGAACGTAGTTTACGGGGATTACTGGGTGTACGTTCTCATCGTACACTGGGGGTGACAGCATTGGGGGCTGGGAACTGGAGCCCTAAGTCAGTAAGGGAAGGATCAGACCTGATAGGAAAAGTATTGAAAGGCAAAATCAAAATAACAGGTATGGTCCTGGACTTATTTCCTGGCATAATTTACATATTACTATTTAATTATTTATGGTTTTATTACTATTTATTATTTATGGTGCAACTGTAACGAAAACCAATTTCCCTCGGGATCAATAAAGTATGACTATGATAGGTTGGATAGTTTGAAGTGTGTATATTTTAATACTAGAAGTATTGTGGGCAAGGGTGAACTTAGAGCGTGGATCAGTACTTGGAACTACAGTGTCGTAGCTGTTACTGAAACTTGGTTGGGAAAGGGGAAAGACTGGGTTTTCGAAGTTTTTGGAAAAAGACTGAGAAGGAGGTAAAAGAGGGGGTGGGGTTACACTACTAATCGGGGGTAATATCATAGCTGCACTCGGGGGAGACATAATGGAGGGGTCAGACACTGATTCCTTTTGGGTGGAACTCAGGAATAGTCAGGGTGCAAACACACTGAGATTGTACTACAGACCCCGTATTTGTTACCGGGACATTGAGGAACAGATAGGGAATCAGGTTAAGGAAATGTGTGAAAATAATAGGGTTGTTGTCATGGGGGATTTCAACTTACTATTATAAACTTGGACCTCCTTGGTGTAAGGGGTTTAGATGGGGCTGAATTTAAGTGTATCCAAGTAAGCTGCTTATATCATGTGTACTGTACCTCTGCTGGGTAATGAGCCTGGCTAGGTGACTGACCTTTCAGTGGGTGAACAGTGACCACAACTCCTGATCTCTCAGGGTAATTATAGATAAGGATAGGTATGGTCCTTGTGGGAGAGTTTTAAATTGGAGTACGGCAAATTCTGAAGACATTCAGCAGGAACTAAGAAACGTGTGGTGGTTGTTTAAATATCAATTGCACAGGATTCAGGAAAGCTATGTTCTAGTTAGAAGGAAAGGTGGGAACAGAAAGGTAAGAGAACCTTGGATGTCTAGAGAGGTGATGAATTTAGTCAAGAAGAAGGAGGGAAAGCAAATAAAATTTGGAAGTTAGGATCAAATAAAGCACGTGAGAAGTATAAAGAAGCCAGAAAAGAACTAAAGGGAATTAGAAAAGCCAAGAAGGGCCGTGACAAGTTCTTGGCAGGTAGGATTAAGGTGAATCCCAAAGCATTCTATATATACATCAAGATTAAAAAGACATCTAGGGAGAGAGTGGGACCACTCAAGGATAAAGTGGATGACATTTGCCTGGATGCAGAGAATGTGAGGTACTTTTCTTCAGTGTTTACCAAGGAAAAGGATATGGAGGACCAGGAGATCAGTGCTAAGTGTATAAATACATTAGTGCATTTAGAGGTCAAGGAGGAGAAAGTGTTGGGCCTTCTAAGGAATATTAAGGTGGATGTCCCCAGGGCCTGAAGGGATTTACCCCAGGTTATTGAAGGAGGCAAGAGACTAGGTTGCTGGGCACTTGACCAGTATCTTTTGTGTCCTCTCTGAGCACAGGCAAAGTCCTAGAGGACTGGAAAGTGGCTGATGTTGTACCTCTATTTAAGAAGGGAACAAAGGAAGATCCTGGGAACTAGACCGGTGAGTCTCGTGTCAGCTGTAGGGAACTTGCTGGAGAAAACATAGGGATGGATGTATGAGCATTTGGACACTCATGGCCTAATTAGAGTGAGCCTGCATGGCTTTGTGCATGGCAGATCATGCCTTTCCAATTTGGTTGAGTTTTTTGACGAGAGAGATCAATGAGGGTAGTGGATGTTGTCTACATGAATTTTAGTAATGCGTTTGATAAAGTCCCTCATGGGAGGCTAATCCAGAAGATTAAGATGCATGGGGTCTGTGGTGAATTGGCTGGTTGGAGTCAGAACTGGCTTGCACATAGACTGAGGGCAGTGGTTGAAGGGACATGTCGAGCTGGAGGTCTGTGATTGGTGGAGTTCCACAGGGATCTGTGCTGGGACCTCTGCTGTTGTGATGTTCTCAAGTGACCTGGATGAAAATGTAGATGGGTGGGTCAGTAAATTTTCAGATGATACCAAGATTGGTGGAGTGTTGATAGTCTAGAAGACTGGCAAAGAATACAGCACAATATAGACCAGTTGGAAATGTGCGCTGAGAAATGACAGGTGGAGTTAAACCCAGATAAATGTAGGGTGTTGCACTTGGAAGGACAAATGCAAGGAGACAATACATGTTAAGGGCAAGATCCTTAACGGTGTTGCTGAGCAGAGAGATCTTGGGATCCAAGTTCATAGCTCCGTGAAAGTAGCTGCACAGGTCGATAACGTGGTTAAGATGGCTTATGGAATACTTGATTTTATCTGTTGAGACATTGAGTTCAAAAGTCAGGAGGCTATGTTCAACTTTATAAAACTCTGGTTAAGCTGCATCTGGAGTATTGCGTATGGTTCTGGTTGCTCCCATTATAGGAAGGATGTTGAAGTTTTAGTACATAAGAGTTCGCCAGGAGGTTGCCCGTTTTAATGGATGTGTGCTATCATGAGAGGCTGGATGAACTTGGGTTGTTTTCTATGGAGCGTCGGAAGCTGAGGGGAGATCTGCTAGGAGTTTACAAGATTGAGAGGACAGAGTATCTGTTTCCCAGGGTAGAAATGTCTAATACCAGAGGGCATGGATTGAAGGTGAGGGAGTAGGTTCAAGCAGCATATGAGGGGCAAGTTTTTTCCTCAGTGGTGGATGTCTGGACTGTGCTGCCTGGTATGGTGGTTGAGGTAAATACATTAGAAGCTTTTAAGAGATGTTTGGTAAGGAAGATGGAGGGAAATGGACATGGTGTAGGTTGGAGGGATCAGTGTTTGGGTCTTCTGTGATTTGCTTTTCAGCTGGTTTGGCACAACATTGTGGGCCAAATGGCCTGTTTCTGTGCTGTACTCTGCCTGTCTAGTCAGAATCAGGTTTAATGTCACTGGCATATACTGTGAAATTTATTGCTTTGTAGCAGCAGTGCATTGCAATATATAATAAAAACTACAAATTTCAGTAAGTATACACAGTGGCGATAAAAAGTATTCACCCCACCCCTGGAAGTTTTCATGTTTTACAGCTTTGAATCACAGTGGGTTTAACTGGACTTCTTTTGACACTGATCAACAGAAAAAGACTTTTTTGTATCAAAGTGATAACTGATCTCTACAAAATTATCTAAATTATAAATACAAAACACAAAATAATTGATTGTAAAACTATTCACCCCCTTCAAGTCAGTATTTAGTAGATACACCTTTGGCAGCAATTACAGCCGTGAGTCTGTGTGGATAGGTCTCTATCAGCTTTGCACATCCAGACACTGCAATTTTTCCCCATTCTTCTTTACAAAACTGCTCAAGCTCGATCAGATTGCTTGGGGATCATGAGTGAACAGCCCTTTTCAAGTCCAGCCACAAGTTCTCAATTGGATTGAGGTCTGGGCTCTGATTTGGCCACTCTAGGACATTAATTTTGTTGTTTTTAAGCCGTTCCTGTGTAGCTTTGACTTTGTTCTTGGGGCCATTGTCTTGCTGCAAAACAAATCTCCCAAGTCATAGTTCTCTTGCAGACTGCATCTAGGATTTCCCTATATTTTATTGCATTCATTTAACCCTCTACCTTCAGAAGCCTTCCAGGGCCTGCTGCAATGAAGCATCCCCACAGCATGATGCAGCCAACACCATGCTTCATGGTAGAGATGATATGTTTTTGATGATGTGTGGTGTTGGCTTATGTCAAACATAGCATTTATTCTAATGGCCAAAAAGCTTAATTTTGGTTTCATCAGACACTGGAACTTCCAGCTGACTTCAGAGTCTCTCACATGCCTTCTGGCAAATTCTAGTCGAGATTTCATGTTTTTTTTTCAACACTGGCTTTCTCTTTGCCACTCTCCCATTAAGCTGTGACTGGTGAAGCACTTGGGCAACAGTTGTATGCAGTCTCTCCCATCTCAGTCACTGAAGCTTGTAACTCCTTCAGAGTTGTCATAGGTCTCTTGGTGGCCTCCCTCACTAGTTCCCCTCTTGCACGGTCACTCATTTTTTGAGGACAGCCTGCTCCAGGCAGATTTACAACTGTGTCATATTTTCTCCATTTCTTGTTTGACTTAACTGTACTCCGAGGGGCATTCAGTGACTTGGAAATTTTCTTATATCCATCTCCTGACTTGTGCTTTTCAATAACCTTTTCTTGGAGTTGCTTGGAGTGTTCTTTTGTCTTCAATGGTATAGTTTTTGCCAGGATACTGACTCACCAGCAGTTGGACCTTCCAGATACAGGTGTATTTTTACTATGATCAATGGAAGCACCTTGACTGCACTTCTTGGAAACTCTAGACCTAGAGTCTTGTGCATGAAAATCTCAGGAGGTCAGCAGTTTGTGAGATAGTTAAACCACCCTGTCTGTCACCAACAATCATTCCACAGCCAAAATCACTTGAATCTTCCCCATTCTGATGTTTGGTCTGAACAACAACTGAATCTCTTGACATCAATGAGCAGTTGTACCTAATAAAGCGGCCACTCGGTGTATGTTCTCATTGTCTGTTATGTAGATTTCACTGCTGCTAAGATGGGGTAGTGCTGAGGCTCATGTGTTTGACCAGTTTTAATGAAAATGCTGCAGATGTCTGAGCAGGTTTCTGTTGTCTCCTTGTCTGCACAGGAGCTGTCTCTGCAACCCAAGGATGACATTGTTGACCGGGTGAAAATGGAGGACACACTGAAGAGACGGTTCTTCTATGATCAGGCTTTTTCCATCTATGGAGGTAGGAGAACTTTGGGCTTGTTTGGGGAAGTAGGCATTCATACTGTGACTTATTGTTGGGCAGGAAGTCCATGCTTGTACGGTAGACCTGCCCTTGGGTACTGTGTCCAGTGTGATACTGCATGTCTGTGTTCCACCTTCCCAACTGAGAGCTTAATAACAGGGTGGGAGAATGTCCCACTCCCCAGCTCAGATCTTCCACACTAGCAGTCTCCTTTCTGGCTGCAAGTCGTAATGTTTGTAGGTGCTTGTTTCTCAGATCCTCCTCCTGTCTTGCTGTCTGTTTTGTTTCTCCCAGACTCTCCTGTGTGTGTTAAGTGTTTGTGTCAGGACTGGTGTTTACTTTCCGCAGGGCAGTAGTGGACTGGTTTGGTTTTACGGAACAGTACAGGCCCTTCGGCCCATGATGTTGTGGAGAAACTGGGTAGGTCAGGGAGCATATGTCGAGGAAAAATAGGCAGTCAATACAGAAGGTTTTGACTTCCCTCTGAGAGGGCCACAACTTTACCGTGGTTTGGAGGTTTGCGAGCCTGAATGACCCGGCTCTTGGTAGGGTCATCCACGCCAGACAGGTCAAAAGGCCATACCACCCAACCTCCAGCTTCAGCTCAGCGCTAACAGCCCTGAATACTCAAACAAAGCTGTTACAGAAACAGCAGTGATCTACATCTGTGTGTGACGGTATTCCTGAGTCTCCACCCGGGACTTGTACAACTGACAGTAGTGAAAACTGAGAGGAAGCTACCGACACGATGAAGGAAGCTCTGAACACATCCAGAACTGGAGGCCAGTGGTGTAATGGGCAGTAAGTGTTGGCTGTCCAGTCCCCCCAAACCCCCAAGAACCCTCTATGGCTCGATCCACTGATGTACTCCAGTCTGTTTTTCTCTCCAGATTCCAGCACCTGCAGTTGCTTGCATTTCACAATAACAGCTGGAATTCCATTGAAGACGACGGAGCAGAATTAGGCCATTTGCCCCATCACATCTCCTCCACCATTCCATCATGGCTGTTGTATTTTCCTTTTCATCCTCATTCTCCTGCATCCCCCCCCTCCCCCCATACTACTACATTGACTCAGGCCCAGGGGGCCAGCGTCGGGCACATGCCTTACAAGGCACGAAACGAAAGACTGTGTGGCATGCCGCTCCTCACACAGACAGTAGGTGGCCATTGACTCACAAAGAGCACGCCCGCCCTTTGACAGGCTTTGGTTTCAGTCCTGCTGGGTGCCTACACACCCTCCTCCCTGGTTAACCGAAGTGCACCGGGGGTGTGCCAGTTGAGTGGCCGACAACCGGACCCGGGACAGGTAGCACTGGGCAAGGCCCTGACCTGACAACATCGGCTAGGCTAATTAAGTGCCTATCAACCTCCACTTTACAATTAAAGGAAATGTATTATTGAAGTACATAATGTCATCATATACAACCCTGAGATTCATTTTCTTGTAGGCATTCACAGGAAAATAAGGAAATAAAAAAGAATTTATGAAAAACAATACATAAAGACAAATAACCACTGTGCAAAGGAAGACAAATTGTGTAAATAAAGTGTATACCTAATATACAGTGCACTTCTGGCATATTATATAGAAGAGAGTGGATGACTTTGCCTCCACAGTTGTATATAACAATGAATTCCACTCTGACTAAAGAGACTCCTCATTGTGTCTGTTATGTCTTTGTGGAGACATTGCATCCCATTTAGAGAATGGCAGAGACATCCCACTGAACCCACAGGAAGGGCCCCGTGGGTGATGGGGTGGGTGCCTGTGTGGTGGGAGAGGGGCTCTGCAGCAAGTGCATCGGGTAACTCGTGTGCAACTCTGCCTTGGCCAGGGGTGAGTGGTCTGTACGACTTTGGTCCTGTTGGCTGTGCCCTGAAGAACAACACCCTGCAGATCTGGCGACAACACTTCATCCAGGAGGAGCAGATCCTGGAGATCGACTGCACCATGCTGACTCCTGAACTGGTCCTCAAGTAAGCCCCGGTGTCGTGGGTGTGCCGAGTTTCAGATGGGGAAAAGAATTCTGGCAATTTTTTTTTAAAACAAGTGTTCTGTCTGGTTGTATCACTGTCTGGTACGGAGGGACCACTGCGCAGGATCGAAAAGCTACAGACGGTTGTAGACTTGGCCAGCGCCATCATGGGCACTAGCATCGCCACCTTCAAAAACATCTTCAAAAGGCTCTGCCTTAGGAAGGTGGTGTCCATCCGTCGTGAAGGACCCCTCCACCCAAGATGTAAATGCACTTGCAATCCTAGTATGACCCAAGGGTGCCAAGCTAGTGTAGTGGTTAGCGTGATGCTATTATAGCTCAGGGCTTTCTGGAGTTAACAGTTCAGTTCTGGTCGCATTCTGCCTTCCCCAAGGAATCCGTAGATTTTCCCCAGGGTTCTCCAGCTTTCTCCTGCAGTCCGGTTGGTAGGTTAATTGGTCGTTGTAAATTGTCCTGTGATTAGGTTAGGGTTGATCAGGGTTGTGGGAATGCTGGGGTGGTGTGGCTCGAGGGGCCGGTAGGGCCTTCTCTGCACTGTATTGCTAAATAAAAAAAATAAAAGCACTGAGGGCAGAGGTACCCGGGTGCATGTGTTCAGAGGTCCCCGAAGGTAACAACACTGCTGGTGAGGTGATTAAGACAACGTAGGGGATAGTTGCAGCCGTTAGCTGGGGCACAATGGAAGGCTAAGGGGGGGGGGGGTGGCACAGCTAATTAAAATGTCAGGCTACAATTGACTTGTGTTCATTTCCATATGGGAAGCTTCATTTTTACCATCAGAGAGCAGGTACAGGAGCCTGAAGACCCTTGCACACAATTCTTATTGTAATTTATAGTAATTCTTTGTTTTGCACTGTACTGCTGCCACAACACAACAGATTTCACGGCATACGTCGGTGATAATAAACCTGATTCTGATTATGGCAGGAGATGGTGGTGCAGAGTGGATAAAGCTGTTGAGAAGTCTGGGGCCACCTTTTGGTCAGTCAGAATCAGGTTTATTACCACTAAAATATGTTGTGAAATTTATTGTTTTGTGGCAGTGGTACAGCGCAATACTTTTTTAAACTATAAATCACAATAAGAAATATATTAAAAATTGGTTCAAAAAGAGCAGGGTAGTGTTCATAGGCCACTTGGAAATCTGATGGTGGAGGGGAAGGTGCTATTCCTAAGGTGGTAAGTGTGTTTCCTCAGGCTCCTGTGCTCCTCCCTGACAGTAGTAATAAGGAGAGGGCAAATCTTGGTTGGTGAGTGTCCATCATGATGAATGCCACCTTCATGAGGCATCCCCGTTTGATGATGCCCTCAAAGATGGGGGTACTGGTGCCCATGATGGAGCTGGCTGGTCTTACAGCCCTCTGCCACTTTTCCTAATCCTGCATGTTGGCCACTCCATACCAGGCAGCGATGCAGCCGGTCAGAATGTTCTCTGCAGTTCACTACAATGTGGCTGTGTTGGCCACATTGGCACCATTCAGATAAGCCATCCAGGTAAATGTCTGGAAAGGGTTACGAGCCAAACATGGCAGATGGGACTAGCTCACTGGGCAATGGTCTGCATGGACCAGTTGAGCTGAGGGGTCTGTTTCCAGGTATGGCTCTTACAAGATGCCACTCCAACCAACAACCATTTGAAGCAAGCCATGGGTCCATAGTTGCCAGGGTTTGTGACACAGGCTTGGCTTAGATCACCCTGATGGAGAGGTGTTGGACCTTCATTTTTTAAGGGGACTATTGCAGCAGGATTGATGAGTAGTTTGGGACTTCCTTGAGATGTTTGGTGACATGAGAATGGCTGAGTTTTGGTGATTGGTGTTGGCAGGGCATCTGGGCACGTGGACAAGTTTGCAGACTACATGGTGAAGGACCTGAAGAATGGGGAGTGCTTCCGTGCTGACCACCTGCTCAAAGGTAATGCTCGCTGTCTTGAGTTGGGGGGTGGGGGTGGGGTGGACCAAGAGGCACTCTCCAGGGGTAAGTGTGGTATGGAACCCTCTGCCTGAGAAAGAAGTGGATCAGAAACCCTACCCGATGCCTGGAGCACGAGGTGAGGAATAGGACCAGTCCAAAGGGCTGTATTGGTTCAAGTGGCCTGTACCCTTCCTTCATCCTCACTCCACCAAGAATGGGTTCAATGTCTCCTGTAACCTTTCTGGGAAAACTCGAACTCCTCACCCCTCCCAAATAAGGGTATACTCCTGATGGCCCAGTGTTTACTTTTGTCCATTATTTCATAACATATGACATGGGAGCAGAATTAGGCCATACAGCCCATTGAGTCATCTCTACCATTTGGTCAAGGCTGATTTATTTTCCCTCTCAACCCCATTCTCCTGCCTTCTCCCCTTGATGCCTTTACTAATCAAGAATCTATTAACCTCTACCGTAGATAGACCCATGATTTAGCTTCCATAACTGCCTGTTTCAATGAATTCCACGGATTCACCACCATCTTGCTAAAGAAAATCCCTCATCTGTGTTCTAAATGGATGCCCCACTATTCTGAGGCTGTGCCCTCTGGTCCTAGACTCTCCCACTATAGGAAACATCCTCTCCATGTCCACACTAGACCTTTCAATATTCAGTTAGTTTCAATGAGATTGCCCCTCATTCTTATCTCCAGCGAGTACAGGCCCAGAACCATCAAACGCTCCTTGTTCCTTAGCCCTTTCATTCCTAGGATCATTTTCGTGAACCTCCTCTAGACCTTCTAATGCCAGCACATCCTCGTTAGAAAGGGACATAATACTCCAATTTTAGTCTGACCAATGCTTTATAACGTCTCAACATTACATCCTTACTTTTATATTCCAGCTCTCTGGAAGTGGTAACTTTATATGCCTTCCTTGCCACTTACTCAAGCTGCTAGTTAACGTTTAGGGAGTCCTGCATGCAGATTCCCAAGTCCCTTGCACCTCTGTTTTCTGAATTCATTCTCTGTTTAGAAAATGGTCTACCCCTTTATTCCTTCTACCAAAATGAATGACTATACCCTTCCCAACGCTATTCCATCCACCACTTTTTTTGCCCATTCTGCTAATCTGTCCAAGTCCTCTGTAGACCCTTGCTTCCTCAACACTTCCTGCCTGTCCACCTGTCTCAGCACTCAGCGTCTGTGGAAGGAGAAACGGTTAGTTTCTCAGGTGGTAGCCTCTTCGTCAGATCACATGCTGGGCTCGTTGGCTGAAGTGTTCTGGCAGATCAAGCTGGAGCGTTTGTGTCGGAGCTAAGCTGCAGGGAGGGTGTGGTGCTGGCGGGACGAGACGGTGGTCCCACGTTTGTCTTCTGCTGTTGCAGCTCATTTGCAGAAATTGATGTCGGATAAGAAATGCTCAGCGGAGAGGAAGGCAGAGATGGAGGGCGTCATCACCCAGGTAAAGAGCTCTATTCCTTATTCTCCAGTCCTGTCAAAGGGTCTTGACCCAAAATGTTGACTGTACTTTTTTCCATAGATGCTGCCTGGCCTGCTGAGTTCTTCCAGCATTTTGTGTGTGTGGCTTGGGTTTTCAGCGTCTGCAGATTTTCTCTTGTTCGTAATTGCCTTTCCTTTGCTTGTAGCTTCCAATCCATCCTTGGCTTGTTGACCCTCCCCAGTTTATTGAGTGATGTGTGTTGGCTTTTGTCCATTACAAGATAACCCAACGTGTTAATTATCACATCTTCACTGATCTGTTAGCCAAACAAGTTAAAACATATTGTGAGAACATGGATTTCCCAAAGGTCCCATGGACCTCTGTTTGGTCATAGAACACTACAGCACAGCACAGACCCTTCAGCCCATCTCTTGTACTGGACTATTACTTTGACTAGTCCCATCGACTTGCATCCAAACCATAGCCCTTCATACCTTTTCTATTCATGCACCTATCCAAATTTCTCTTAAATCTTGAAATTGAACTTGCACTGGCAGCTTGTTTCACACTCGCACCAGCCTGAGCGATGAAGTTCCCCCTCGGGTTCCCCTTAAACATTTCACCTTTCACTCTTAACCCATGACCTCTGGTCTCACCCATCTCCGAGGAACATCGCTGCTTACATTTACCTTATCTCTACCCCTCAATTTTGTATACCTCTATCAAATTTCTCATTCTCCTGTGCTTCAGGGAATTAAGTCCTAACCTATTCAATCTTTTCCCTAAACTTGGGCCGTCCAGTCCCAGCCACACCCTTATAAATTTTTTCTGTATTCTTTCAACCTTATTGACATATTAAAGCTCCCTCGTCTCCCTACCCTTGAAATGGCTCACTTGGGGAATGTTGTACAGGAAGTTAGTAAGGCCACAAATGAGGACTGGGAGGCTTGGATTAGAAGGAGAGACTGGATATGCTGGAAATGTTTTCCGAGGAGAACAGGAAGCTGAAAGCTGATATTACAAGGTTTATAAGGTGGATGGTCATAAGAACATAAGAAAATAGGAGCAGGAGTCGGCCATCTGGCCCGTTGAGCCTGCTCCACAATTTGATAAAATCACGGCTGATCTGGCCATGGACTCATCTCCACCTCTCCGCCTTTTCCCTATAACCCTTCATTCCCCTACTATTCCAAAAACCTTTATTTTAAAAAATGACCCTTTTCTCATGGTCCTGGAGTGAAGAGGGAAAAGTTCTACATGGCACCTGGAGAAACATTGTATCATTTCTTAATGTATGCATTATTAAATGACAAAAGAGGACTGCGTGTCCTCATAATCTAAAAATAATCTAATCTAAAAAAAGAGCAACGAGTCATGCAGAGGGTGGTGTGGTCTCTCAGTGGAAGTGGTAGAGGAGCTTAAAACAGGAGTTCCCAAACAGCTTGGTCCATGGCATCAAAAAGCTTGGGAGCCCCTTGTTTAAAGTTGTTTAGGTTTGTGCAGATTGGTTCAAGAAGCAAACGATTTGAAGGGAAGTAGCTGTTCCTGAGCCTGTTGGTGTGGTACATCCTGCCTGATGGAAGTTTTACAGTGGATCAGTGTTGGGGATTCAATTCCCATTGCTGTGTGTCGGGAGTGTGTGAGCTCTCCCCGTGACTGTGCATGTGTCTTCCAGGATCTCCGGTTTCCTTTCACTTTGATAGTGGACGGTTTAGGTTTGTGAATTGTGGGCATGCTGGGTTGGTGACATTGGGGGCCGTCCATCACATCCTCACTGATGCAGAATGAAGCATCTCACTGTTCCAGTGTACGTTTGACAAATCGGGCTAACATTCCCTCTCTCTAACAGCATAGCGGGAGTCTTTGATAAATGTTTCTTTCTTGAGGGAGTGTCTCGTTTAGATGTTGGGGAGGGAATCGGCTGAGGTGACTGAAGGTGAAGATTATAGGAATGCCTCAGTGTATGCAACTTAAACAGTCAAAAGCCACCGACATTGCAGAGAAATGGTATACTTGTATTTTGTCTTAACAGATGGACAATTACAGTCAGCAGGAGTTAGCGGATCTGTTTGTGAATTACAACGTCAAGTCTCCAGTAACCGGGAACGACTTGTCTCCTCCGATCGCCTTCAATCTGATGTTTCAGACATCCATTGGGCCAGGAGGCAACATGCCAGGGTAAGGTATTACCCAGCGAGCACCGTTGGGGAAAATTAGGGCAATGTGTGCCGTTCTGGCCTTTACTCCGTAGGGAGGACAAGACTGCAGCAGAGATTCACCAGGATGTTTTTTGGGATGAGGTGTGTTAGTTACGAGGATAATCTGGGCTTAGTTTTTCCTGAAGTGGAGGAGAAGGGAAAAGAAGAATCTGGTAGAGACATTTGAAATTGAGATGTAGGGGTAGGGTAGGTACTAAGGAACTCTTCTCCATTACAAAGGTGTCAAAAACCAGAGGGTGGCGAGTTTGGAGGGAATTGAGGAAGAAATTTTAACTTGGAGCTTGGTTGGAATCTGTAACTTCTCTGAGCCAAGAGTAGGTAAGAGAGATTGGTATGACTTGGTCAGCATGGAGGAGTTGGGCCGAAGGGCCTGTTTCTGCACTGTGTAACACCGTGGAGGGTTTCCATCTGCCATTGAAGGTGCTCCTCAGTGCTGGTGTGTGGAGCTCATCTTAACCCACTGCTTCCATTGTACTTCCAGCTACCTCCGGCCTGAGACAGCTCAAGGGATCTTCCTGAACTTCAAACGGTTGTTAGAATTCAATCAGGGGAAACTTCCGTTTGCTGCCGCCCAGATCGGAAATTCATTCCGGAACGAGATCTCCCCGCGATCGGGTCTCATCCGGGTCAGGTGAGGAGAATCGTGACTACTTGCTGGTGACGTCTTTCTGGTTTTCTTGTCATGTGGTACAGTGGAAAGACTTTGTTTTACACACCGCTCATACAGATAATTTCATCACAGCAGTTCAGTGAGGTAGCACAGGGGAAAAGCAATAATGAATGCAGAATAGAACGTCACAGTTACAGAGAAAGTGCATAATGAGGTAGACCAAAAGGTCAAGAGTTCACCTTATTGTACTGGGTGACGGTTCCATAGCCTTGTAACAGCAGGGTAGGAGTTGTCTTTGAGCCTGGTGGTATATGCTTTCAGACTTTTGTGACTTCTGCCTGATGGGAGGGGGAAGGAGAGAGAATGGTCGGGGTAGGTGGGCTCTTTCATTAAGCTGGCTGCTTTACCGAGGCAGTGAGAAATAAAGACAGTGCCCCACGGAGGGGAGGCTGGTTTCTGTGATGTGCTGAGCTGTGTCCACAACTCTCTGTAGTTTCTTGCAGTCTCGGACAGGGCAGCTGTCTCTGTACCAAGCTGTGATGCATCTGGACAGGATGTTTTCTACAGTAGATTGATAACAATTGGTGGCGTCAATGGGGGGCAGTTTCTTTGGCTGCTTGAGGAAGTAAGGTGATGTCCTACATGTTCACAATTAATTATTTCTGTGATTAGTGGATCCACCATAGCCTCTCCTGCCTCCACGCACATCCTCCTTGTGTTGTTTGTTGGTTTTTAATGAAAGTGATGTGTTTCTGAATCTGGGGGGGTATGGACTCACTAAGGCTGTGGTTTCGGCACAGGTATTTTTAACTAGCATTCTAACCTCTGTCTGGCTGTCCAGGGAGTTCACCATGGCAGAGATCGAGCACTTTGTGGATCCCAGTGAGAAGAATCACCCCAAGTTCTCCAGTGTGGCTGACCTCGAGATCATGCTGTACTCTAGCCAAGCCCAGACCAGCGGGCAGTCAGCGCGGAAGATGCGACTGGGGGATGCAGTGGAGCAGGTGAGCCACGCTTGCACTTGTGTTTCAGTATCTGTGCTTATCAGTTTAATTACACACCAGTGTCGGAGGAACACGAGTGCAGTGGCCTTACTATCTGTGATTACTTTAACTCCCTTCAGGCTGTGTCATGACCTCTTTCCCCCTCCAACCCCCACCCACCCTTGACCCCCTCCTCTCCAACCCCACCACCCACCCTCAAGCCGCCCCCCTCTCTCTCTCTCTCTCTCTTGCCCCTTCACCCTTCCATGGTTAACAGATTTGAGATTCTTCAAGTGAAGATGAATTTGAGTCCAGCCAAATTTTCCATGTTACTGGAGAATGTGACAGGCTGCCTCTGCTGTAGATCTCAGCGTGGTGTCTGAGGTTCTTGTCGCAGATCAGCACTTGAACTGAGTGGTCGGACAGTCTTAATCTTTGACTGAGTTCTTGTTGCTGTGACTGGCCCAGACTGGGTAAGGTTGGCAATTTGGGGAAGGTGGATCTGACACTGGGAAGTGACTGGTTAATTTCCCCTTCCACTGTGAGTGACCCCTCTGTCCTCAGTACCCCACTGCCAAACATCATGACATCCCAGTTATGTTACTCATGTACTCAAAATTAAAAAAGTACTTTCAATCCTGCCCTGACTGCTGAGGGCAAGTGTGTTTAATGACTTTACCATCCTGTTTGCCTGTGTTACACCTTTGGGCAATTCTGTATTTGTTCCCCTGGATCTCTGCTCTACAATACTTCAGAATCAGGTTTATTATCACTGATATATGTCATGAAATTATAAACATGAAGTTCTACAGGTCCTGGAAATCCAGAGCAACACACAAAATGCTGGAGGAACTCAGCAGGTCAGGCAGTGTCTATGGAAATGAATAAACAGTTGAGGTTTCAGCCCGAGACCCTTCCTCAGGACTGGAAAGGAAGATGATTCCAGAATAAGGTTGTGGGAGGAGGGCAAGGAGTACATTTCCTTCCCTTTCTCCCTTGGTCCACTCTCTTCTATCGGATTCCTTCCTCCCCAGCCATTCCGCTTAGATTCACCTATCACCTAGCTTGCATTCCTTCCCCCTGCACCCCCCATCTTCATTCAGGCTTTGCCCCCCCCCCCCCCACCTCCAGTTCTGATCAAAGGTCTCATGGGTTCATTGCACATCTGTAGAAATTTGCTAGTCTTTGTGACAGACCAAATCTCTTCAAACTCCTAATGAAATATAGCGGCTGGGGTGCCTTCATAATTGCATCAATACATTGCTGCATGCTTGGCTGTCTTTAACTTCTCAAGTGCACATGCCATTGCAGGGAATCATCAATAACTCAGTGCTGGGGTACCTCATCGGCAGGATTCACCTCTTCTTGCTGAAAGTGGGCGTGTCGGCTGACAAGCTGCGGTTCCGGCAGCACATGGAGAACGAGATGGCCCACTATGCCTGTGACTGCTGGGACGCGGAGTCCAAGACCAGCTACGTGAGTGTCTTCTCCTTGGCTGAAGGCCTGAACCCTTACACAAAGTGTACCTCCCAACTTCTGGCAATTGGTTTATTATTGTATGTGTACCATGCCACCCGTTTCTCATCCAGTTGCAGCAAGGCAAGGGGCAAGGTATTCTGTGATTTAGAGATGCAGCACAGTTACAGGCCTTTCTGGTTCAATGAGCCTGCCCATCCGTTTACACCCACGTCACCAGTTCACCTACTACTCTAACCTGTACGTCGTTGGACTGTGGGAGGAAACTGGAGCACTGGGAGGGAACCCACATGGCTACGGGGAGAGCGTGCAGACTCTTTACGGACAGTGGCAGGAATTGCACCGCGATCGCCGCTGCTGCATTGCTGTGCATGTGTGAATGACTTGTTCCCTGTTGCAAACTCACTATTGTGCATCTCCCTCTCCGCAGGGCTGGATCGAAATAGTCGGCTGTGCTGACCGGTCGTGCTACGACTTGGCTTGTCATTCCAGAGCGACCAAGGTGCCTTTGGTCGCAGAGAAGCCTCTGAAGGAGCCCATATCCTTGTCTGCTTGGAGTCCGAGTGGGCTTGAGTGGAGTTGACATGGGAGTAATTGCTGACCGAGAAAGGGTTGCTTCTGCTCACTAGTTCATCCCTTGATCAATACACTCCTGCCCTGTATGATCATGTTTGCCTCAACACCCCTTCTATGCCAGTTTCCTGTAATTCCTTAATCTTTCAAATATTTATCTACTTCAGAGGCCCTCCGTTGTTGGGGTCAGCCATGGATGTTGCGCACTAGCTGTATGCGAGCCAGGGCAGTACAATATGGAGAGCAAGCTGTTGCCCGTGCAGCAGGCTCCCCCTCTCCACGCTGCTGATGAATGCAATGCAACAGCAGCATCGCAGAAGTTGCCAGTCAACGTAGGATTGCCTTAGGAACTCCAGCTTTGGACTTTCCCTCTGGGTTTACTCCCAAGGCCTCCCCCACGAATGTGTACAGTCGCTAAGGAGAGGAGGCTTGCGTTTGGTTTTCCTTCTACTTGAGGAGCCAGCTACAGCCGACGGCCCCTCATCTGTCTGAGCCCCACCTAACTCCACCTTTAAATATACCCAGTGAACTTGTGGACGTAGAACTCCTAAGAAACGTCTATGTACCTCAGTGTTAAATGATGGCCCTTCCTGTTCGTGATTCTCCCGCCTGGGCAGGTATCGCAACCCTGTCATAAACGCGAGATCCTGAAGATGCTGGAAATCCAGAGCAACCCGCACAACTCAGCAGGTCAGGCAGCATCTACAGAAAGAAATGTTTCGGACCGAGACCCTTCATCAGGACCAGAACGAAAGGGCTCAGAAGTCAGAATAAGAAAGTGAGGGAGGGGAGCACTGTGAACTGGCACGTGCTGGGTGAGACCAGCAAGGTGGGATGGAGTGAGGAGCTGGGAGGTGATGGGTAGAAAAAGCGAAGGACAGAAGAATGAATCTGATAGATGGCCATGGACCATAGGAGAAAGGGAAGGAAGACATTTTTTCTCTCCCATCCCACCCCATCAATTTTGTTCTTTTTTTTTTGCCCCCTTCCATAAACTAGAGGGGTGGAGTAGTTTTGGAGATGACGACAACCCTTCCCTTAACTGTAGTACACAAGACTGTCAGCGTTGTCCAATTCGAACCCAACAAGAGTGCCATTGGCAAGGAGTTCAAGAAGGAGGCCAAGATAGTGATGGAGTATTTGAGCGTTTGCGACGAATGTTACATCACTGAGAGGGAGAAGGAGCTGAACGAAAAGGGGTAAGAATCCCTAACCTTCCTGGTTTGGTGGGCACCGGATGGGTCGGTAATTATGTCTTGTTTGCCTGGGTGCAGCTGTCTGTCAGCCGAGCCACGTAGTGAAGCTATGCATCACTGAGCGGGCAGTGAATGCAGGCTCAGTAGGAGCTTTCCAAAGGAGAAGGGGGTAACTATTTGCAGTAATGAACAACCTGTTGGAGGCTTGACCAGGTGAGTTCCTCCAGCAGAATTTTTTCCAGGGTCTGCAGTCTCTTCTATCCAAATATGTTTAAAGCAGGGGTTCCCAACCCAGGGTCCATGGATCTCTCTGTTAATGTCTTAAAAAGGTTGGGACCCCTGGTTTAGAGAGTCAGCTAGAGTGGGCTTGATAAGAGAGCACTTTGAGTCAGTACAGGCACGAAGGGTTAGTAGTAAAGTCGAGTTTATTGTCATTTAACTATATATAATGTATGTAACCATATAATGTACAAACATTTGTATATAGAGACGAAGTTTTTCCAAACTGGGGTATAAAGCACAGTCATACACGTAACACACATAACACGCAATAACTTATGGCAAGGATAAGATCTACAGATGAATCACACATAAATAACAAATTAAAGAACATTATTAAATATTGTAAAGTATGGAACATATTAAGCAGTGACATCTTGAGTATGCTACGGCCGGGAGTTCAGAAGCCTAATGGCCTGGGGGAAGGAACTGTTCCTCATCCTGACCGTTCTTGTTTTTATGCTGCCCGATGGTAGAAAGTCAAAGAGGATGCTGGTTGGATGGGTGGGATCCTTAATAATACTAAGTGCTCCTGATAAATGTCCCCGATGGGTGGTAGGGAGACCCCTATGATCCTCTCAGCTGTTCTCTCAGTCCTTTGTAGGGACTTCTGGTCCGATGCTCGACTGCTCCCAGACCAGGTGGAGATGCAACTTGTCAGGACACTCTCAGTGGCTCCTGTAAAATGCAGACAAGACGGGGGTCAGGGAAGCTTTGCTTGCCTCAATCTTAGGAAATGGAGGTGCTGCTGTGCCAGCTTGTGAAGGGAGGTGATACTGAGGGACCTGGTGAGGTCTTCCTGGGAGTTCACATCACAGAACTTGGTACAATTAGCTCTCTCTACGGAGGAGCCATGTACTCGCAGAGGATGATGGTTTGTCTGCACCTTCCTGAAGTCCACGATTTCCTTTGTCTTCTCCATGTTCAGCCTCAAGTTGGCCTCCTTTTTGAAGGTGGGAGGAGACGTTATTCTTGGTGATTACTGAATCGAGGCAAGTTTGTCGTGTGAACAACCATATGAATGCACAGTTGCAATGAAAACTCTACTTTCAGCAGCATCACAGGCATTTACATTAAACAGCACTCATGGGTGGAAACCATAAATTAAACAGTTAGAACAAAGATAACAGTCCTTTTTTAGACCATAACACCTTGGAGAAGAATTAGGCCAGTTGGCCCACTGAGTCTGGTCTGCCATTCCATCCAGGCCTGGTCAGCTGAGTGTCCTTTGGCGGTTTGGAGTCTGACCATACTCCTCTCTCCGCAGGGAGTTTACTTTTGAGTCCGAAGGCAAAACGTTTACCCTGACGAAGAGCATGGTTGGAGTGAAGAGGTTTCAGAAGACCCTGCACGGTCAGTGAGTTCTCATTTTTAAAATAATGTACCCCATCTGACGGCTCTGTCCCCTCCACTCTATATCACACCAGTTCTTCCTATTTTCCTCAGTTGATACCATATCGTCGATGTTCCATATATCGTCTAGATAGGGTCCAGAGGCTGTGGAGAGTCTGCAGAGGGATATAGATAGGTTAAGTGAGTGGGCCAAAGTCTGGCAGATGGAATGCAACGTTGGTAAATGCGAGATCATCCACTTTAAAAGGAATAATAGAAGAGCAGATTATTATTTAAATGGTGAAAGATTGCAGCATGCTGTTGTGCAGAGGGACTTGGGAGTGCTTGTGCATGAATCGCAAAAAGTTGGCTTGCAAGTACAGCAGGTTATTAAGAAGGCAAACGGAATGATCTTATAGAAACATACAAAATTTTGAAAGGGATAGATAAGATATAAGTAGGAAAGTTGTTTCCATTGGTAGGTGGGACTAGAACTAGGGGACATTGCCTCAAGATTCAGGGGAGAAGATTTAGGATGGAGATGAGGAGAAATTGTTTTTCCCAGAGAGTGGTTAATCTGTGGAACTCTCTGCCCAGGGAAGCAGTTGAGACTTCTTCACTAAATATATTTAAGATACAATTAGATAGGTTCTTACATAGTAAGGGAATTAAGGGTTATGGGGAAAAGGCAGATAGATGGAGCTGAGTTTACAGACAGATCAGCCATGATTTTATTGAATGGCGGGGCAGGCTCGATGGGCCGGATGGCCTACTCCTCCTATTTCTTATGTTCTTATAAAGAGCTTTTGGCCCATTGGCCTTTTAAAAAGCAAGTACCATCTACAGGAGTTGGGATATAATGTTCAAGTTGTTACAAGATATTGGTGAGACCTACTTTGGAGTATTGTATGCAGTTATGGTCATCCACAGTACTGTGCAAAAGTCTTGGGCATGTATATGTAGCTAGGTGCCTAAGACTTGCACAGTATTGTAATTTATGTACTGCAACTGTATTGCTGCCACAAAAAAACAAATTTCATGACATATGAGTGATAAACCTGATTCTGATGTGGGTCTATTGTGGACTGAGTGGGAAGTGGGCAGGGAGAGGGGAATCATGGTTGGAAGTGGGGGAAGGGAGAGGGAAGTATCAGAGAGTCATTCTCTGTAATGATCAGTAAACCAGTTGTTTGGAGCCAAATGACCCAGCTGGTGTTTCGGAGCTGGGTTTGTCTGCACCCTCGCCAAGGTATAAGATTGAAAGAGCATAGAGAGAATTTGCAAAGCTTAAGAGATTCTAAGGTGAAAGAAAAGTGGAGGGCTATGTGAGGGAAGGATTTGATTCATCTTGGAGGAGGTTAAAGGGTGGCATTGTTTGCCGAAGAGCCTGTACTGTTTCATGTTGCTGGGACTTGAGGACCTGAGTTGTAAGGAAAGGTTGAATAGGTTAGGGCGTTATTCCCTGGAGTGTAGGGGAATGAGTGGAGTTATCAGACTATTGAATGGGGTCCTTGTACAATAAGATGGACTGTAGACCACACAATCTACCTTGTTTACCTGCACTGCACGCTCACTGTAACACTTTATTCTGCATTCTGTTATTGTTTTACCTTGTCCTACCCCAATGCACTGTGTAATGAATTGTTCAGAACGCAAGACAAGCTTTTCACTGTATCTCGGTACATATGACAATATTAAACACATTCCAATTATTGATGGGCAGCAGGGAATTGCTGGACAGAAAGGCCTGCTTCTATGCTGTATTCCTGACTCTGTCATGATATCGTAGAACATGAAATAGTATAGCACAGCCCTTTCTCCCCCCCCCCCCCACCTAGCCCTCCAGTGGTCAATCATCCATGTGTCTACCTGAGTCCTTTATGTTCTGCTAATGTATCTGCCTTTATATCACCACCCCAGGCAGTGTGTTCCACATACCTGCCAATGTATGTTTGAAGAAAAACTCACCTCTGACATCACCACACTTTCCCATGCTTTCCTCTAATCACCTTAAGATTATTCCCTCTTATATTACCTATTTCTGCCCTGAGGGAAAAATTTGTGACTCTGCACTCTCTCTGTACCTACTATCATGCACACTTCTATCTCATCCTCTCTCACTCCAAAGCGAAAAGCCCCAGCTTGCTCAACTTGTCGTCACAATCCAGGCAGCATCCTGGTAAATCTTTGCACCCCCCCTAGAGCTTCTACATCCTTTCTGAGGTGAGCAGAACTGAACATGGCACTCCCAAGTGTGGTCTGAGCAGAGTTTGATAGAGTTGTAATATTTCCTTACAGCCCTGAACTCAGTCCTCCAGGTAACCATAAACCTTCTAAACACCCTATTAACTTGCATGGCAACTTTGAGGGACCGAGGGACCTATGGACATGGACCCCAAGATCCCTCTGTTCCTCCACGGGGGTGATTGATTAGAATTATTGATCACATGTACTTCGAAACGTACAGTGAAGTGCATCGTTTGTGTCAACAACCAACACAGTCCGAGTGTGTGCTGGGGGCAGCCCGCGAATGTCCTCACACTTCTGGTATCAACATAACATGGCCACAGCTGACTAACCATAACCCATATCTTTGGGATGATGGAGGAAGCTGCAGCACCCAGAGTCACGTACAGACTCCTTTTAGACAGCAGTGACAATTGAACCCTGATGGCTGGTGCTGAGACAGTCTAACGCTAACCTCTACACTAGTGTGCAACCCCAGTGTGCAGCTTTTTACAATTAATTCTCCCATCCATCCAGCTGCAGGTGGAATATTTGACCGTGTCTGTCGGTGTTAACAGTGACCAGGTTTAGTTGCCCCCTGCAGCCGAGCTAACAGTAACGGTGCTTTCTGTTTGCATTGCTTCAGTTGAGGAGATCATTCCCAGTGTGATTGAGCCGTCCTTTGGCATCGGGAGGATCATGTACACAGTGTTTGAGCACACGTTCAACATCCGGGCTGGTGACGAGCAGAGAACGGTAAGGTCACCCACCTCCACTCCTTGGTGTGGGTGGGGAGGGGAAGAGAGCCCGGGGCTGGCAGAGGAGTGTGAGGACCACACCCGGCCTGTCCAGCAGTCAGGCTCAAGTTTAACTGTTACTCAACCATACAGCTAAACGAAGCAGTGTTTCTCCAGGGCCAAGGTGCAAAACACAGAACCAACAGTCACCCACAGCACAAATAGCAGAAAAACATAGTTAGAAAACATGTACAATATGTGATCATACAGCCCAGGGCACTGAGTAAATTAGCTTGTAGATTGACGGTGCATGCCGATCTTGTCCTGCAGCCACATTTCTTCAAGACGAGCTCCCAGCAATACTCCAACAAAATGGAGCAGTAATGTGTTTGGCAGGGATGGGGAGTAGTCACTGTGGTCTCTGGCTGAATCGGTGGCAGAAATTCCCACCACAGAAGAGAGAGTTTGGGGACATGAAAAGAGGAGATCCTTGAGCTTGGAATGTCAATGTTACTGGTTCAGAGGCTCGATCCAAAACGGCACCAATTCCTCTCCCTTGGATGCTGCTCGACCCCCAGAACTCCCCACAGTTTGTTTTAGATCGCAAGACGTAGGAGCAGAATTCAGCCCGTCAAGTCTCCTCCACCATTCAATCATGGCTAATTTGTTATCCTGCTTAACCCCATTCTTCTGCTGTCTCCCCGTACCTTTGACACCCAAGAACTATCAACCTCTGCTTTAAATATACCCAGTGATTTGGGCTCCACAGCAGTCCATGGCAATGAATTCCACAAATTCATCACCCTCTGGCTAAAGAAATTCCTTATCATCTCTGTTCTAAATGGATTTCTCTCCACGCGACCTTGGATAACCTGGACAATACAAATACCTATGTCAGGATGCTGTTCATTTTGTACAGCTCAGCGTTTAATACCATCATCCCAACAATCCTGACTGAGAAGTTACGGATCCTGGGTCTTTGTACCTCCCTCTGCAATTGGATCCTCGACTTCCTAACTGGAAGACCACAATCTGTGTGGATTGGTGATAACATCTCCACCTCGCTGGCAGTTAACACTGGCACACCTCAGTTGTGCTTCTCCCACTGCTCTACTCTCTCTACACTCATGACGTGTGGCTAGGCACAACTCAAATATCATCTTTCACTTTGCCTATGATACAACCATCGTTGGCAGAATCTCAGATGGAGATGAGAGGGCGTGCAGGAGTGAGATGTACCAGCTAGTGGACTGGTGTCAGAGTAACAACCTTGTACTCAGCGTCAGTAAGACCAAAGAGCTGATTGTGGACTTCATGAAGGATGAGATGAGGGAATACAAACCAATCCTCATAGAGGGATCAGAAGTGGAGAGAGTGAGCAATTTCAAGTTCCTGGGTGTCAAGATCTCTGAGGATCTAACCTGGTCCCAACATATTGACGCAGCTATATAGAAGGCAAGGCAGCAGCTATACTTCATCAGGAACTTGAGATTTGATTTGTCACCTAAAACAGTGGTCCCCAACCACCAGGCCGCGAGAAAACGATATGATTTGGGTCTGTAAGAATATTGTCAATATTAAACCAGTCCGCGGTGTGCAAAAGGTTGGGGACCCCTGACCTAAAACACTCAAACGTCTACAGATGTCCCGTGAAGAGCATTCTGACTGGCTGTGTCACTGTGTGGTATGGGGGGGGGTTACTGCGCAGGATCGTAGCAAGCTGCTGACGGTCGTAAAGTTAGTCAGCTCCATCATGGGTACTGGCCTCCATAGTACCCAGGACATCTTCAATGAGCAGTGCCTCAGAATTCAGGAGCAGTTTCTTTCCCTCTGCCATCCAGTTTCTAAATGGACATTGAACCCCTGAACATGAGATCACTACTTTTTAAAGTTTGTTTTTGTGCTGCTTCTCTTAACCATTTAGTATACTGGCTGTATTTCAATTTTTGTTCTGTATTTATCATGTATTGCAGTGTACTGCTGCCACAAAGTTAACAACATTTCACAACGTGCCAAAAATATTAAATCTGATTCTCATACCTCTATTCTGAGGCTGTGCCCTCTTGTCCCAGACTCCCCCTCTACCAGAAACGTCCTCTCCATGTCTGCTCTATCTAGGCCTTTCAGTAATCAGTAGAATTTTCTAAACTCCAGTGAGGACAGCCATAAAACACTGATCCTTTCATTTCTGGAATAATTTTTGTTTTGTATTTCAAATTCTGAGAGGTGAATTGGGCATGGGCTGGGAATGGGATGTCTTGGGTTGACATGCAGTTAATGCTACTGCCTGTAACGTATAATTTCTCTCATCTTTGTTCCTTCTGTTTCCCTCCGCAGTACTTCAGTTTCCCAGCGACTGTGGCTCCCTACAAATGCTCTGTGCTCCCACTCAGTCAAAACCAGGAGTTTGCTCCGTTTGTGAAGGAATTGGGTGAGTAACGGGTAATCAAGATGCAGTTGAGGCTCTGCACAATCAGTGTCGACAGGAGCCTTCCAGCAGCTGCATCTTTGTGCAGTTCTCTGGCCAGGTTTGTTTTCTTCCACCCCCAGAATCAAGACAGAGTGTGAAGTGGCTGGAGAGGGAGGGCGGGTGTTTGACGTGTGTTTGTAGGTGGGATCTCTGGAGATGGGGAGGTGGGTCTGGGGCCGGACACTCTGCTAATGGTGCTGTCTACGATCTCCCCAGCCGAGGCACTGACACGACACGGGGTCTCCCACAAGGTAGATGACTCATCGGGCTCCATCGGCAGGCGCTACGCCAGGACGGACGAGATTGGCGTGGCCTTCGGCATAACCATCGACTTCGACACAGTGAACAAGGTGCCGCACACGGCCACGCTGAGGGAGCGGGACTCGATGCGGCAGATCCGGGCGGAGGTAGGCATGGCGCACGTTCACTCCTCGCCCTTGTCTCGTACCTCCTGTTACCGTGAGTGTACAAACATCAGTGCCACAGTGAGGGACGGTGACAGTGTGTGGGTCACAGAGCACAGGCAGGGTGCAACCACTATACCACATAAAAGGTCTCTACTCTGTCAGCTTTTGCTTCCTTCAGCCAGCTGCTGCAGAGCACTTCAGTTTGAAGATGGAATGTAGAACAGTACAGGCCCTTCGGCCATGATGTAGTGTGGACCTTTTAACCTTCTCCAAGATCAATCTGCCCCTTCGCTCCCACATAACCCTCCATTTTTCTATCATCCATGTGCCTATTTGAGGTTCTTAAGTGTCCCTAATGTTCCCCCTCGTATTCGCCATTTCGGCCCTGAGGAAGAGATCTGTGGTTTTGCTTTCTATCATTCTTGTGCACCTTTATCAAGTCACATTTTACCCTCATCCACTCCAAAGTGAAAAACCTTTGCTTGCTAAACCTATCCTCATAATGCATGATCTCTGATCCCGGCACCATCCTGGTAAGTCTCCTCTGCACCCTCTCTAAAGCTCCCACATCCTTCCCATAATGAGGTGACCAATGCCCTTGTGAGATTGTCTGCCTGGTGAAAGTGGTTGTATAACCAGGACTTGTGATGTGCACCAGCTGTTCCCATGGTTCACGTGACCCTGATCGAGGGGCTAAGCAGGTGCTACACCTTGCCCCAGGGTGATCTGCAGGCGAGTGGAGGGAAGGAGTGCCTTGTGCCTCCTTTGGTAGAGACGTACCTCCACACCACCACTCATGGTGTCTAACCAAGAGTTTATCGAGCTGCAACCTTACCTCGCAGCTCTTGAACTCAGTCCCCTGACTGCTGAAGCACAACATACCATATGCCTCTTGAGCGCCTTTTCAATTTGGGCAGCAACTTCAGGGGATCTGTGGATATGGACCCCAAGGTCCCTTTGTTCCTCCACACAGAATGCTGCCTGTAACTTTGGACACTGCCTTCACATTTGACCATGCCAAATGAATCACTTCACTCTTTTCTGGACGGAACACCATTTGCCACTTTTCAGCACAACTCTGCACCCTGTCGATGTCCCGCTGTATCCTACAACAACCCTCCTCACTATCCACAACTCCTCCAAGCTTTCCTCACTCACTCAGATCAGCAGCTCTTCCTAGTGCTCTGCTCTGTCGTCCTGCCTCTCCTGTTGCTCCCTCAGCTTCTTACAGTGTTATTATCCACGTTCCTCTGATTTCCTGGAACTTGCTTGCCTTGTGTGGAGGAATTGTACAGCACAGAAGCAGGCCCTTTGGCCCATCATTTCTTTGCTGGCCCAATATAGAAATGCCATTTGCAACATTGAACAGTACAGAACTTGAACACGCCTTTTGGCCCAGTGTGCACTGAATCTGATCCTAGAGTAATCCTAATCCTATCTATCTGCACGTGATCTATAATCCCTCCATTCCCTAAACATGTCTATCATACCTGTTTCCACCACCTCCCCTGATACCTTCTGTGTTTAAAGCAAAAACCTCTCCTCAATCTCCTTTCAGACTTTGTTTTATAATCCTGCTCAAGCTCTCAGGTTTTCTTCTGCCAATCTCTTAAATTTAAATAAGCTCCCTCGAAAGGTAATTGGCAGGTCAGATTTTTTTGAACTACACGGTGGAACTCAATAGCAAAGCTGCAAAGGCTGATTTATACTTCTGCGTCAAATCAATGCCGTAGATACGGCGTCGCCGCGAACCCTACGCGGATCCCTACGCCGTAGCCTGTCGTGCATCTCTCCAAAAATGTAACTACGTGTTGCGGCGACGCAGACCGCAACAACTGTGATTGGTCCGCTTGGTAGCATCGCATTTCCTCCTACGCTGCAATAGCTTCCCATTGGGCGACTGAAGGGCAGGGAAGGAACTCTGGCTGCAATGCTTTCCATAAAGCTTTACAGACCTCCGACATCATGGAGGACACATTTCCCTTTTACGAAAAATGACGCTTGCTTTAAATTTGTTTACCCCAAGAAAGACTACCATGACCATGAAGCCTTGCACCGGCAGGTGTGTGCGCATGCGCGACGTGCCGGAATTGCAGAGCGACGCGGACACACCAACGCACAAGTATAAATGTTCACAACCCGCGTAGGCCACTTGTGTAGGTGACGGCGTCCATTTGACGCAGAAGTATAAATAAGCCTTAAGGGCTGCAGACTCGGTTGACACTTTTCAATGCCAGCTCAACCCTATTTATCTTACCTTGCTTTTAACTTACATCTTTTCATGTTTGCACTTTTATCCCATGTAAAGCACTGAGCTACATTGTCCGTGTAAAAAGTGCTCTATAAATTTATTATTATGACCACCTTGTGGTCTGTGGAGTACCGGAGGCTGAGGGGAGGTCTGATAAGATTGAGAACATAGAGCAGACAGGGAGTATCTGTTTCCCAGGGTTGTAATGTCTGATACCAGAGGTCAGGCACTGAAGGTGAGAGGGGGTAATTTCAAAGCAGATATGAGGGGCAAGTTTTTTCAGTGATGGGCACCTGGAATGCACTATCTGGGGTGGTGGTAGTGGCAGATAATTTGAGACTGTTAGACAGGAAAGTGAGGAAAATGGAAGAATATGCACACTGTGCAGGCAGAAAGGATTAGTTTAGTTGGCCATTTGATTATTAATTTATTTGGTTGGGCACAACATTGTGGGCCGAAGGGCCTGTTCCTGGGCTGTAAGGTTAGGTTACCTCTGTGCTCTGAACATCCACCCGATTTTATAACCATCTTAGCAGGTGTCTCCTCAGCCTTTGCTCCAGAGAAAATAATCCCAAATTTGTCCAATCTCTCCCTCTAATCTTGGTAACATCCTGGTGAACCTCTTCCGCACCATCTCCAAAACCTCCACGTCCTTCTTGTTTGACTCGATTTAGCTCCATAGCCACCTTTCCACTGGCAGTTCAAGTGCTTGTCCCAATGTGAGACTCTGGGGGCAGGTAGGGGGTGTGGGTAATGGTCACTGTTTCTGAAAGCCCTGGCCTTCAGCCGGTCACTCCACAGGAAGAGTGAACGTGGTGCCCTGTCTTATCACAGAGCCGCTGCCGTTACTACGCGTGTACTGTGCTGTACCACGGAGAGTGTTCTCGCTGGATGCATCGCCATCTGGTCACTGGAAAAGTTGTGAACTCAGCCGGTCCGTCATGGACACCAGCCTTCCCAGCATCAAGGTTGTCTTCAAAAGGCGATGCCTGATCTGCATTCCCCGCGAGGGACGTGGTACAGGAGCCTGAAGACCCACACTCAATGTTTTAGGGACAGTTTCCTCCCCGCGGCCATCAGATGTCTGAATGGACAATGAACCCATGTACACTATCTCACTGTTTCTTTCTTTTTGCTCTCGTTGTGCACAACTTAATTTACATATTGTAATTTATATTTTTTAATTTGTATTGCAATGTACTGCTGCACAAAGCAGCATATTTCATGACATGCCAGACATATTTCTGATTGTGTTTCTGCTGTTGTTTCTGACAGATTTCAGAACTGCCCCAAGTTATCAGAGATCTATCCAATGGCTTGATGACCTGGGCTGACGTCGAGGCGAAGTACCCCTTATTTGAGGGCCAAGAAACCAGCAAGAAAGAAAATTAACCCTCCCATACCTAGCACAGGTTGGGAGCCAGTGCCAGTGGGTAGCTTCAGTGACATCAATCAACAAGGACTGGACAAAGTGTATTAAAGAACCAGTGACTCTCATCCAGCAAACATCAGCCCATTCCTATGACCACAGAACTTAACTGTGTTCTCGGCAATAAAGTCTGAAAGGGATTCGAATGACTGTTCTTTCTGCTATTCAACTCTGAGGGCTTCATTGTCACCGAACAGTAGGTTCACAGGCTTGTACAGCACCTAAGCAGGCTCTTCAGCCCAACTAGTCCCTGCTGACTGGTGCCTATTTACACCATAAGGTGTAGGAGCAGAATTAGGCCATTTGGCCCATCAAATCTACTCTGCCATTTCATCATGGCTGATCCATTTTCCCTCTCAGCCCCAATCTCCTGCCTCTTCTCCCCCCCCCACCCAACCCCGTATCCCTTCATGCCCTGACCAATCATGAATCTATCAACCTCTGCCTTAACAGTGGCCTCCACCACTGCCTGTGGCAACAAATTCCACGGATTCACTACTCTTCAGCTCAAAAAATTCCTTCTCAACTCCATTCTAAAAGGACGCCCCTCTATTCTGAGGCTGTGACCTCTGGTCTTAGACTCTCCCACCATAGGAAACATCCTCTCCACATCCACTCTGTCAAGACCTTTCACGATTCAATAGGTTTCGTTGCATCCTAGCTTTTGAAATGAATGCCAACATTACATTTGCCTTTCTCACCACAGACTCTACCTGCAACTTAACCTTTATGGAATCCTGCTCCTAATTCTTTTGCGTTTTTTCTCCATTCAGAAAATAGTCAACCTTTTCATTTCTTCTACCTAAGTGCACGACCATACACTTCCCAACACCTGTACTCCATCTGCCATTTCTTTGCCCATCTGTCCAAGTCCTTCTGTAGCCACTCTACTTCAAAACCACTTGCCCCTCCACCGATCTTCATATCTTACAATAAAGCCATCAATTCAGTCATCCAGGTCATGGACATATAATGTAAACATTGAGCTAGTCCTATTTGCTTGTTTGGCCCATATTCCTCTAAACCCTTCCTATCCAACAACCTGTAAAATTAATTACCTAACAGTTTGCTCTATACACCTACCCTGCTCCGTGGGGAAAATTTGCCTCTCAGGTACCCATTAAATTTTAAACACAGGAGATTTTGATGTTGGAAATCCAGAACAACGCGCACACGGTGCTGGAGGAACTCAGCTGATCAGGCAGCATCTATGCAGGGGAATAAATGAAGGATCTGGGCCCAAAACATCGACTGTTTTTCCCCTCCATAGATGCTGCCTGACCTGCTGAATTCCTCCAGCATTTTGTGTGCTCCCCTTAAAAATCTTCCCCTCTCACCTTCAACCTGTGCCCTCTATCTAGTTTTTTTAAAAAAGATTCACAAAAGGTTTTAACTTCTCACCTTACACCTATATCAAGTATTCGACACACCTTGAGGAGAAAGACACGCCACCCTATCTGTGCCTCTTCTCACCTCACAAATTCAGAAAACATCCTGGTCAGCTTCTGCTCCTTCCCCAAAGCCTCCGCGTGCTTGCTGTTGACTGGATGGTTCATAGCCACCTTCCCATTGGAATTGTAAATGCTCTTCCAGATGCTCCTTAAATATTGAGAGACTCTGGAGGTACTGGTTTCCATTACTGAAAGTCTTGGCAGTTTAGTAGAAACGCTAGTTTGCTTGCAGTTGGAAAGCACAGAGTTCATTAAATTAGTCTTGTTCAGTGGGAGGGGCAGGGCTCCGGGCTCGGCCAGTGGCAGGGTGATAGAAGGGTAACTGAGGCAAGTACTGAGTAGTGGTGATTAAACAGGGCAATGGTCTGGACAGACTGCTCTGTCTGGGCTGTACAAGGGGCAAGTCAGACATTTACACATCAGAGCAATAGCATTTTGGGGTCTCGTCATGTATGATAATCTAGTAACTGTTCCTGAATGTGTTCCACATTGTTCCTGAAGGTTGTTACAGCTGAAGGAGGTAGTGTGGATAAGCTCCCACTACTTATTAAATGCTCCCAATGGGGTCAGTCTCAAATGGCCTCTGCCAGCCAAGTCCAGCTCTTGGCTTTCATGTGTGGCTTAGCTACTAAACCCAGCATAAGCATTTCTACTGATGGGAGAAGGGACAAAGGCGGGTTACTGGCACCTTAAAACCAGTTGCTTTCGGTACATGGGACATATGAGCCACAGTTAGAAACAACAAATCTCAAACCTCCACTGTACACACAGCAGCTGTACCCACTCACAGGGAAGGCTTTGGGAGTAAACTCTGAGGGGGGAAAGTCTAGAGCTGGAGTTCCTAAGGCAGTTCCTACACTGAGTTCAGTGCTGACTGGCAACTCCTGCGACATTGCTGGTGCTAAACTCTATGGGTCTCTGCCGTTCCTTTAGATTCATCATCTGTGTGGAGAAGGGGAGTCTGCTGCACAGGCAACGGCTGGCTCTCCATTTCGTACTGACCAGGCTTGTTTATCATGTGACCATCTAGGATGCAACAACCATAGTTGGAGGGCATCATGGTAACCACCCAGCTCACTGCCATAAACGGGGTGATTTTGGATGTTCAGATAGAGGGGCTGGTGCAGGAACAGGGTACTGAGGTAAACACTTAACCAGTGAATGATGGAGCGGGCTGAGGGGCCTGATCCTGTTGCTATTCCATAGACCAGAGCAAGCCCTTCGACCATGAGGTTGTCCCAGCCCTTTAACCAACCCCAAAATCAATCTACCTCCTCCCTCCCACATAACCCTGTTTTCCTATCATCCATGTGTGTGGCTAAGAGCCACAATGTATCTGCCCCAATGTATCTGCCTCTAACACCACCCTGGCAGTGCATTTGATGCAGCCACCAATCGGGGGGGGGGGGGGTCCTTACCTCTGACATTCTCTCCGCCCCCCCCCCCCCAACCAATACTTTATCCAATCACCTTAAAGTTGTGCCCCTGTCTTGGCCTTGTGAGTTTGAGGTGGGAGGGAGGGAGTTGACCATGCAACCATATGAAGCAAGGGGACTTTGCTCTCCAGCTTGGTTCATGGAGGATTGGCTTTTATTTGTCATGTGTACATCGAAACATACAGTGAAATGCATCATTTGTGTCGTGTCAAGTCACAAAGATGTGCTGGGGACGGCCCACAGGGGTCACCACACTTCCAGTGGCACCATAGCGTGGCCACAGCTGTCCAACTCTAACCAAGTATCTTCGGGATGTGGGAGGAAATTGGAACACGTGGGATCACAGGGAAAACATCTGAATTCCTACAGGCAGCAATGGGAATTGAGCTCCGGCCTTACAGCTGGTTCTGTAAAATGATACCCCCACTGCTACGTTACCCAGGTCCACATAACCTTTTCTGCTGCAATGTTAATGCTGACATCAGGATGGTGTAAATGAAGTGACAAGGCCTGGGTGTGTCTGTAAGGCAGCCAGGTTTGGTAGCTCAGTAAGGGCTGGATCAGGTCAGATGATTTAAGGGGTACAGCAGTGCAGTAGAACTCCTTCCCTTCACTAGCAGACTCACAACTGCCAACTGGGGCAACCTGGTCCAAGGGACAGAACACAGAGTCCGAACGAGCTCTACCAGGCCATTTCCTGCGAGGAGATGGTTGTTATAATGGGTGACTTCAATCTACATATAGATTGGGTGAACCAAATTGGTAAGGGTGCTGAGGAGGAGGAATTCTTGGAATGTATGCGGGATTGTTTTTTGAACCAATATGTCGAGGAACCAACTAGAGAGCAGGCTATTCTGGACTGGGTATTGAGCAATGAGGAAGGGTTAATTAGCAATCTTGTCGTGAGAGGCCCTTTGGGTAAGAGTGACCATAATATGGTGGAATTCTTCATTAAGATGGAGAGTGACATAGTTAATTCAGAAACAAAGGTTCTGAACTTAAAGAAGGGTAACTTTGAAGGTATGAGACGTGAATTAGCTAAGATAGACTGGCAAATGACACTTAAAAGGTTGACGGTGGATATGCAATGGCAAGCATTTAAAGATTGCATGGATGAACTACAACAATTGTTCAATCCAGTTTGGCAAAAGAATAAATCAAGGAAGGTAGTGCACCCGTGGCTGACAAGGGAAATTAAGGATAGTATCAATTCCAAAGAAGCAGCATACAAATTAGCCAGAAAAAGTGGCTCACCTGAGGACTGGGAGAAATTCAGAGTTCAGCAGAGGAGGACAAAGGGCTTAATTAGGAAGGGGAAAAAAGATTATGAGAGAAAACTGGCAGGGAACATAAAAACTGACTGTAAAAGCTTTTATAGATATGTGAAAAGAAAAAGATTAGTTAAGACAAATGTAGGTCCCCTACAGACAGAAACAGGTGAATTGATTTTGGGGAGCAAGGACATGGCAGACCAATTGAATGACTACTTTGGTTCTGTCTTCACTAAGGAGGACATAAATAATCTTCCGGAAATAGTAGGGGACAGAGGGTCCAGTGAGATGGAGGAACTGAGGGAAATACATATTAGTAGGGAAGTGGTGTTAAGTAAATTGAAGGGATTAAAGGCAGATAAATCCCCAGGGCCAGATGGTCTGCATCCCAGAGTGCTTAAGGAAGTAGCCCAAGAAATAGTGGATGCATTAGTGATAATTTTTCAAAACTCTTTAGATTCTGGACTAGTTCCTGAGGATTGGAGGGTGGCTAATGTAACCCCACTTTTTAAAAAAGGACGGAGAGAGAAACCAGGGAGTTATAGACCGTTTAGCCTAACATCGGTGGTGGGGAAAATGCTAGAGTCAGTTATCAAAGATGTGATAACAGCACATTTGGAAAACGGTGAAATCATCGGACAAAGTCAGCATGGATTTGTAAAAGGAAAATCATGTCTGATGAATCTCATAGAATTTTTTGAGGGTGTAAGTAGTAGAGTGGATATGGGAGAACCAGTGGATGTGGTATATTTGGATTTTCAAAAGGCTTTTGACAAGGTCCCACACAGGAGATTAGTGTGCAAACTTAAAGCACACGATATTGGGGGTAAGGTATTGATGTGGATAGAGAGTTGGTTGGCAGACAGGAAGCAAAGAGTGGGAATAAACGGGACCTTTTCAGAATGGCAGGCAGTGACTAGTGGGGTACCGCAAGGCTCAGTGCTGGGACCCCAGTTGTTTACAATATATATTAATGACTTAGATGAGGGAATTAAATGCAGCATCTCCAAGTTTGTGGATGACACGAAGCTGGGCGGCAGTGTTAGCTGTGAGGAGGATGCAGGGTGACTTGGATAGGTTAGGTGAGTGGGCAAATTCATGGCAGATGCAATTTAATGTGGATAAATGTGAGGTTATCCACTTTGGTGGCAAAAACAGGAAAACAGATTATTATCTGAATGGTGGCTGATTCGGAAAAGGGGAGGTGCAATGAGACCTGGGTGTCATTATACACCAGTCATTGAAAGTGGGCATGCAGGTACAGCAGGCGGTGAAAAAGGCGAATGGTATACTGGCATTTATTTGCAAGAGGATTCGAGTACAGGAGCAGGGAGGTACTACTGCAGTTGTACAAGGCCCTGGTGAGACCGCACCTGGAGTATTGTGTGCAGATTTGATCCTCATATGAGGAAAGACATCCTTGCCATAGAGGGAGTACAAAGAAGGTTCACCAGATTGATTCCTGGGATGGCAGGACTTTCATATGATGAAAGACTGGATAAACTAGGCTTATACTCGTTGGAATTTAGAAGATTGAGGGGGGATCTTATTGAAATGTATAAAATCCTAAAGGGATTGGACAGGCTAGATGCAGGAAGATTGTTCCTGATGTTGGGGAAGTCCAAAACGAGGGGTCACAGTTTGAGGATAAAGGGGAAGCCTTTTAGGACCAAGATGAGGAAAAACTTCTTCACACACAGAGTACTGAATCTGTGGAATTCTCTGCCACAGGAAACAGTTGAGGCCAGTTCATTGGCTATATTTAAGAGGGAGTTAGATATGGCCCTTGTGGCTAAAGGGATCGGAGGTATGGAGAGAAGGATGGTACAGGGTTCTGAGTTGGATGATCAGCCATGATCATACTGAATGGCGGTGCAGGCTTGAAGGGCCGAATGGCCTACTCCTGCACCTATTTTCTATGTTTCTATGTCCTACATAATGACGTGTGCTGCTTTGTTACAATCAAGTTGTGAGGGAGTAAGGAGGGTATTGGAGCAGCAGATGTCTACAGGGACGTCAGAAAGGCGTTTTCAGATTCAGATTTATTTATCACATGCGCATCAAGACAACCCGAGGATGTGCTGGGGGCAGCCCACAAGTGTTGCCACACATTCTGACGCCAATACAGCATGTCCAATATTCAGCAGGTCAGCACGATGCAGAATAACCCAAGGGTGGCAGCAGCAGCAGCAACCAGACAGTCCCCTGATCTATTAGTTTGCGATACCGTGCTGGCTGAGTAGGCACTTCAAGCCGTGCTACCCCAGCAACCCCTGACAAACCCACACCGAATCGCAGGACCATTTGCAACGACCAATGAACCTGGCCGGTAGGTCTTCGGACTGTGGGAGGCAACCAGAGCACCTGGAGAAAACCGGTATGTTCTCCCACTGGAATCCTTACAAAACGGTGCTGGAAATTAACTGGCGCTCTGAGCTGTAATGGCGTCATTGCTACGCTACTGTGGTGCCCAAACACACAGAAGCCTCCAACCCCAGCGCACTGCCTCCAGGCCCTGTCTGTGGCCCCAGACTCCAGTTTGGCCTGGATTCTCAAACCCTGAGATGTCAAGTCTGTAACTGCCACCCCCCCCCCCCCGCCAGCTGTTGGAGACTGGAGGTGTTTGGCAACGTCTTTCATGGTAGGCTGGTCCACAAGAGAAGTTGAGATCCAGTGAGTGGCAAATTGGATCCAGACTTGGTGTAGTCAGAGAAGATGAGGGTTGTTCTGATAATGTCTGTGTCCATTGGTGTTTTGCAAGGCTCAGTGCTGGGACTTCTGTGATAAGACTCTTGAATCTGCTCTGCTATCCCAGTATGGCTGATTTATTACCCCTCTCAACTCCATTCTCTGTGACCTTTGATGCCCTGACTAATCAGGAGCCGAACAACCTCTGCTTTAAATGTACTCAATGATTTGGCCTCCACAGGCATCCCTGGCAATGAATTCCACAGACTCAGCACCCTCTGGCTAAAGAAATCCCTCCTCATTCTGTTCTCAAGGGATGTCCCTCTATTCTGAGGCTGTGACCTCTGCTCCTAGACTCCCCCACTTTAGGAAACATCCTTTCCAAGTCCACTCTATCTATGCCTTTCAATGTTCGATAGGTTTCAATGAGATTCCCTCCCTCATTCCTCTCAACCTCAGTGAGAAGAGGCCCAGAGTCATCAAATGTTACCCATAGATTAACCCTTTCATTCCCAGAATCATTCTCATGAACCTCCTCTGGACCAGTTTGTATATAAATGATCTGGATGAAAATGTAGGTGGGGCCATTCAGTGCAGATATGGGATCACAAGTCACTACTCCCACTGGCCTGCTTTGGTGCTCCTGTTGTTAATGTAGAGCTCATCGGATTAAACAGGGGTAGGGCTCTTAGTCAAGTCTTTACTGCCGTCTGTGGACCATAGACTCAAAGAATCTCAACACATTTAATTCCTCAAGTTTGTTTATTTAGTGAAGAAATTTGACAAAACAAGACAGGAGTTCAGCTTTACTTAGAATACATTTTCAAATACTCAATCCTTTGACCTGTTCAAAGATTCTTCCATTAGCAGTTTAGGAATTGCTGGAGGAACTCAGCAAGTCAGGCAGCCTCTACGGAGAGGAATACACAGTTGACATCTCGGGCCAAGACCCTTATTCAGGACCGTTCACCTGTCCCTTCCTAGCTTACTTTGTCTCCTCTCCCCCACCCACCTATCGTCTGTCAGCTTGTTCTCCCTCCCCTCCCCACCTTATTCTGGCTTCTTCCCCTTTTCCAGTCTGATGTTTCGGGCCAAGACCCTTCATTGACAGTTCATTCCCCTCGGTTGACAGTGCCTGGCCTGCTGAGTTCCTCCATTTTGTGAGTGTTGCTCTGGTTAGAAATGCTGCCTGTGTCCAGCTAGAAAGAATGAACGGCAGAGTCTCGTCGCTCTAACGCCAACCCTGGATACCACGTGAATAAGGTGGGCAATGAGATATCCTGGGATATTTTAGAAGGATTGGGGATAAGGAAGTGAGCTGGCCCTGATACCAAAAAATAGTATGAGGAGAGATGCAGGATTGTAACTCAGGGTGGGGAGTTGGGGGCTTAGAAACATCCACAGCTCCTGCTGGTTCCAAAGCTGCAAAGCACAGACGGGTTGGGCTGTATCTGTTACTTAATGTTGCAGGTTTGTGAAGCTCTGCAGTATTGCACACAGTTCTGGTCACCCCATTATAGGAATAACATCGAGGCTTTGGAGAGGGTGCAGAAGGAGTTTACCAGGATGGTGCCAAGATTAGAGGGCGTGTGCTGGAACGAGAGGTTGGACAAAGTTGGGTGTTTTCTCTGGTGTGTCAGAGGCTGAGGGGAGACCTGATAGAGATTTATACCATTATGAGAGGCATAGATAGACAGGCAGTATCTTTTTTCCCCAGGGTTGAAATACCTAATACGGGAGGGCGTGCATTTAAGGAGAGAGGGAAGGCAAGTTGAAAGGAGATGTGAGGGGCAAGTATTTTTAGAGTGGTGGGTGTCTGGAATGTGTTGCCTGGGGTGGTGGTAGAGACAGATACATTAGAGAGGTTTAGATAGGTACATGAATGTAAGGGATATGGACATGTGTAGGCAGAAGGGATTAGTTTAGTTAGCCATTTGATCATTAATTGGTTGGGCAAAACACTGTGGGCTGAATGGCCTGTTCTGTTTTACGTTCTCACTTGAATGCCCACCACCCTCGGTGTGGATAAGGTCCCCTCTAAATCTGTCCCCCACTTCAATGAGGAACCGATGAGACCCGAGATGCTGGAATCTGGTCTTGCCCCAAATATCGACCATCTATCTCTTTCCACACATGCCACCTGACCCATCGAGGTCACCAGCATCCTGTTTGGCACCGGGAGAAGAGGGCCACAACGGATTGGCGTCATGAGTGACGACCTACACCAGGGTGTTAGACCCAGGGTTGAGAAAGGGTTAACTGCGTTGGTAATTGAGGTTCGTTTAGAGGAGAGAGTAATGGAGTCTTTAAGGTGGTTGGAGGCCACTACAGTAGTGTAGCTGTCAGCACTCTGAGTGTTCGGAGTTCGCAGTTCACTTCCAGCGCCATTTGTACGTCCTCCCCATGGAAAACATGGTTTTCTCCAGGTGCTCCAGTATCACAACAGTGATGGCGCAGATAGACTTTGAGAGACATTTGGGGATAATAGAAAAATGGAGAGCTTGGGGGAGGGAAGGGATAGGTTGGTCTTACAGTAGGTTAGAAGGTCAGCACAACATTATGGGCAGAATGGCCTTGTACTGTGCTGTAACGTTTTGTGTCTTAAGTGGTTTAGTTGAATCTAAAGGGTCTTAAATTTGAACACAGCAGACCATGACCTGAAAATTCATTGAGATTTGAGTTGAGAAAATTCATTGAGAAAAGAGTTGTGAATTAAACCCAGACGGATGAGGAGGCCGAGTCACTGGGTACATTTAAAGTGGAGGGTGATAGATTCTTGATTAGTCAGTGCACTAAGGAGAATGGGGTTGAGAGGAATAATTAATCAACCATATGGAACGGAAGAGCAGACTTGATGGGCCAAATGGCCTAATCCTGCTCCTTTGTCTCGTGGTATAAAAGCAGTAACGTACTACAGAAAACGGGAGAACAGTGGCTTCTTCACTGGGTGAGAGAGCAGAGCCAGCCCGAGGGGCTCAGTTGGTGAACCCCTGGGTGTGTCCTTCAGCACAACAGCTTGAGGGAGGAGTTGCCGGAACAGGAGAAGGCCGGGAACACAGGCTCCGTGAAGGTGGTCTGGAAGGTGTAGAGGTGCCGCGGGCAGTCACCGACCTGGTAAAAGGACACGGTCCCCCCCTCGTAGTCCAGCTGGACGCGGATCCGGCTGACGGCGGGGAATTCACGCAGGTAGGTCTGCTGGTTCCTGTGGCAGGCGGTCAGGGCGCCGCGGTACAAGTACAAGCACCACGACTTGGCGCTGTTGGTGAAGTGGGACTGCAGGCCGCCCCGGTCGATGCTCCCGTAAGCCACCCCCACACCCCAGGCAACGCCGCCCGTCTTCAGGTCCCAGGAGTGGCAGCCGGCCGTGAAGCTTTGCGCGCAAAGGATCTGGTGCATGTTCTCGAACATTTTAGAGTTGTGCCAGGAGTTCTCTCCCATGTAACCAAACATCACTGTCTTCTCATCTTCGGACACATTTAGGAGCCAGTAGGCAGAGTCTGGGTCCAGCGTCAGCGAAGACCACTGATCTAGGGGAGGGAGGATGAGCAGGAAGTGTTAGATCCACCAGAGTGATTGTTGCCCCAGGACCTGTGACCAGATCCCTTGTGTCACTGGCTTTGTTTATCTGTACCTACACACCCCTGTATCCCATAACTTGCCTGTACCCCGACCCTTGGGTTGGCTGGCTGCGGTTATCATAATGCTATTACAGCGTGGCGACCCAAGTCCAATTCTAGCTCTGAGGAGTTTGCACCTTCTCCCCATGACCACGTGGGTTTCCTCTGGGTGCTCCAGCTTCCTCCCACAGTGCGAAGACTCACTGGTTAGTAGGTGAATCGGTCCTGCGATTAGGCGAGGGTTAGATGGGTGGATTGCCGAGTTGGATACTGTTGTTATGGCTGAAGAGATGAAGGTACATGGGCAGAACACAGGAACTGGGTAATGAATGCGGATAAAGAACACGGTCAAGTGGCACAGTAGCGTAGTGGTCAGCACAACACTTTAACAGTAGCAGCAACCCGGGTTCAATCCCTGCCACGGTCTGTAAGGAGTTTGTACCTTCTCACCTTGACCATGTGGGGTTCCTCTGGGTGCTCCAGTTTCCTCCCACAGTCCAAAGACTCACCGGTCGGTCACATGGGTGTAATTGGACGGCATGGGCTGGAGGGCCTGTTACTGGGCTGTATCTCTAAATAAATATTTTACTGTGTTTATCTACGTTCAGATTCCCAACCTGGGGTCCACAGACTCCTTGCTTCATGGTATTGGTCCATGATACGGGAAAGGTGGGGAACCCCTGCTCTAAACCTTTCCTTTCCAAGTACCACCTTAAGGCTGATTTATACTTGTGCCTTAAGTGCTCTCTACACCGAACCTTACACAGTAGCCTAACGCGCACCTCTCCCAAAATGTAACTACACGTCGTGGTGTCGCAGACGGAACAACTGTGATTGGTCAGCTTGGTAGCATCACATTTCCTCCTACGCTGCAATAGCTTCCCATTGGGCGACTGAAGGGCAGGGAAGGAACTCTGGCTGCAATGCTTTCCATAAAGCTTTACAGACCTCCGGAATTATGGAGGACCCTGTGCTTGACACCAGTTTGTAGCTGCTACAGCCTGTTAACTTCCACCTGAAGCTGAAACTCGAATGGTGATTGCCAGTCTCTGAGTATACTGTGTGTACGCTGATATGAAATAAATGGTTGGAGACAATGAACCAAATGGTCAAATCTACCTGCTGACATCTGAAAATATTTGAAATGCATTTCCTTGTCCATGCCTCTCAGTGGCTGGACAAGCACAGAAAATTCACCCTCCTTCAGTTTCAGTCACCATTGTTTGAAGTTTGAGTTTCTACGTGTTGAGTTTCAACACGAAGAAACTCAACACAGCGGCATAGAAACCCTACCGCCAACTCATGTTTTGGCGGTGAATTGCAGAGAGACACAGACACACCAACGCACAAGTATAAATGCTCACAACGGCATAGCCCACTTGCATAGGCTACGGCGTAAGCTAGTACACACAAGTATAAATCAGCCTTTAGATGTTATTGATGTCCAGGCCTCAAACACCTCCTCTGGTTGATCCTCTGTCTTTAAAAGATCTCCCCTCAGCTTTAACCTTTCCTTTAGTTCTCAATTCTCCAACCCTGGGAAAAGGACTCTGCACCTTCATCTCAAGACTTTAGAAGGCCATAACTCCTTCTCCTACGCTCCAATGATAATGTAGGTTGGATTGGCTACAGTCAAGTTCCCCCAGAGTTGCAAACTCTGGGAATGTGGGGATAAAAATTGTAATTATGGGGTTGTTGATGGTCCGCATGGACTCGATGGGCCAAAGTGCCTATTTCTGAGCTACGTGTCCACTCTATTTAGGCTTCTCAATATTTGGTAGGTTTAACCTCTGCATTGATATTTCCAGCTGCAAACAGAGGGCTTTACAAAACTGACCCAAGCCCAGGAAGGGGTCCCAGAGATGTACCCTGAAACTTGGTTCCCACTCGTTACTTCTAATCGACGTCTAACTTCTCTCTCTATTTCCCCCTTGCACAGGGCTCCATAGAGCCAGAACCCTCAGTGTAAGGGGAGACAGTACTGTCCTGCTCTTTAAGCCCATCCATAGAATTCCCACTACCTGATTACTGTAGCCTACATCACTGCCCCTTCCTTAGGCGGGTCCAGCACACCGCCTCTTGTTTCCCCCACCAGCACCCTGAGGATGTCGCCTACCTGTTGTTCCCAGGATGGCTGAGTGGTACGTGAAAGAATTTTTCAGCCTTTTCCTGATGGCCTCTGGCGCACTGTACAGATTCAGGACAAGCCTCGGGACGTCAGGCACCGCTTTCTTCTGTTCTTCTGCGATTCTGCATCGAACGAGGCAAAATCGTCCATCAGTCCGTGTCAAGTTTATTGTCTATTTCACTCAGGTACAATCAAAGACCTACTTGCAGCAGCATTACAAGCCCATAGCATCCGATAAGCAGCACTCACAAGAAAAACAGAATGTTTAAAAGATGGCTATTGAGTTATTAGAAGTTATTGTCAATTGGCTGTGGCTGCTTTCTGGAGCATAGGAGGGTGATAGGGGTGTGTAAAATCATGAGTGGGGAAAAATTAAGGTGGACCGTCACAATCTTTATCCCCAGGGTAGTAGGGTCTAAAACTTGGAAGCTGCAAGTAATCAGACCATAAGAGCCACTGGCATTTAGGGCAACAATGAAGGTCGTCCATCTCTGACTGTGTTCGGGGCTTCCTTCATCACGCCAGTCCTGGATGGAGACTCAGGAAAACCATCACGCACAGAAGTAGAAGGGTTCTTCACCGCCGTTTCCAAACAGTGCTGTTAGCCAGGAGCTGAATCCCCAAACCCGGTCGACCAGTGGACCACTCCTAGCCTGGTCTTTTCCCTTTGGCCTGTTTGGTGTGGGTGCCCCAGGTCTCTGGTACTGTGAAGCATTGTGCCAACCACTATTATTGTGCTGAACTCAAGTATATGTACAGTCAGGCGATAAACTTGAACTGGGGGGGGGGGGGGGGCAGAGGTTTAGGGAAAGATTTAGAGGGGACCAGCGAGGCAACTTTTCCCACACAGGGTGAATGGAACGAGCTGCCAGAGAGGTGGGGTGGCAGGGGCAGGGGCAGGTAGAATGAGAGTTTAAAACTCTTTGGACAAGGTACACGGGTATGAAAAGTTTATGGCTGAATAGGACTAGCTCTGAAGGGTGTCTTGGTTAGCACGGAGCAGTCGGGCCAAAGAACCAGTTTCTGTGCTGTGTGACTTGGACTCGGAAAGGATGCCATTCGGTACATCAGGTCGCTGCTATACCCAGAGATATCCCATTCCTCAGCGACACCAGAGATGGGGATCAAACCAGGGTCTCAGCAACTTTGCTCACTATCCTGGAGGCTGCGTGACCCCCGAACAAGATTCACAGAGCCAGGGCACTTGCAGTGTAAGGGGAGACGGGGCACTTCACCAACTCTGACAGAGGGGTATCGTGCGCGGCAGAGGTCGTGACAGAATGGTACTTACTTCAGGAGGAGCTGACTGGAGCCCTGTGTGGTGGGAAAACAAAGAGAAGTTAGACGACGATTAGAAATGACGAGCGGGAACAGAGTATCAGAGCACATCTCTGGGACCTGTTCCTGGGCTTAAGTCATAGCATCATTGGTTTTAGAGATACAGGCAACTCTGGCCCAACGAGTCCACTGCCACGTGACCAATCCCTAGTCTTTGGAATGTGGAGGAAACCCACACGGTCACGGGGAAACCCGGGCAGCAGATACCATAAAAGTGCTGTGCAAAGCACTATGCCCCTGTGCCACCAAATCACCCGTACCAACCAACACTTCGTCCCGTTCATCTGCATTTGACCCTGAACTCCATGCCCACTGGCTTTTCCCTGGGAGACGGACCTCGTACATTCACCCAGTTTGTGCCCCTCACCTGTTAACAGACCTCTGAAAGGCCACCTGTCAGTTTCCTTTGCTGCCTGCTTGTTATAACTTGAGTGCCCGCATCCCCATAACAAGTCCTAGCCTGCCCCGACGTCTCCTCTCACTGTGACAAGCCTTCACACTTTGATGTGCAGAGTGGATGGGATAAAGGGCTTATTCCTGTGATGTACATCTCTGAGCTAGTTGTAAACTGGGTTATTATCGTCACATGTACCAACGTTCAGTGTAAAAATTCCATCCATACACAAAGGGTGTGCTGGCATTGCGGAGCATCCAGAACAGGGGTTCCCAACCGTTTTATGCCTTGGACCCCTCCCATTAACCGAGGGGTCCGTGCACCCCAGGTTAGGAATCTGTGGTTCAGAGGAGGTTTATGAGAACAATGCCAGTAGTAAATGCAGCCCAGTCCATCGCGGGTAAAGCCTTCCCAACCATTGAGTAAATCTACACGGTGTTGTCACAGGAAAGCAGCATCCTTCATCGGGGACCCCCACCACCCAGGTCACGCTCTCTTCTCGCTGCTGCCATCGGGAACAGGAGCCTTGGGACTCACACCACCAGGTTCAGGAACAGTTACCACCCCTCAGCCATCAGGGTCTTGCACCAGAGGGGACAACTTCACTTGCCCCATCATTGAACTTTTCCCACAAACGATGGACTCACTTTCAAGGATTCTTCATCTAATGTTCTCTATTTATTGTTTGTTTGTTCATTTACTTATTATTTATTACTTTTTGTACGGCTCATTGTCTTTTGCACACTAACTGAACACCCCAGCTGATGCGGGCTTTCAATGATTCTATTACAGTTATTATTCTATTATTGATTTATTGAGTTTGTCTGCAAGAAAATTAATCTCAGGGTTACATAGAGTGACAGATATGTACGATAATAAGTTTATTTTGAACTCTGAAGTGGTTGAGGCAGGTTCGGTGTTGTCATTTAAAGTTAAATTGGATAGATGTATGGACAGGAAAGGAATGGAGGGTTATGGGCTGAGTGCAGGTCGGTGGGACTAGGTGAGAGTAAGCATTCGGCATGGATTAGAAGGGCCGAGATGGCCTGTTTCCGTGCTGTAATTGTTATATGTTGACTGTTTGACGGCTCTGGGTCTGTACTCACTGGAGTTTATAAGAACCATGGGGGGATCTCTTTGATCTACTGAATATTGAAAGGCTTAGATCGAGTGGATTTGGAGAAGATGTTTCAGATAGTGGGTATTCTAGGACTAGAGGGCACAGCCTCAAAATAGAGAAACATCCCTTTAGAATAGAGACAAGGAGAAATTCGTTTAGCCGGGGGTGGGAGGGTAAATCTGTAGAATTCATTGCCACTGATGACTGTGGGGTAGTTTCAAAACAGAGATTGATAGGTATTTAAATTAATAAGGGCGTCAGAAGTTATGGGAAGAAGGCAGGAGACTGAGGTTGAGCGGGACAATAAATCAGTTGAGATAGAATAGTAGACCATGCTCGATGGGCTGAATGGACTAATTCTGCTCCTACAGATTTCCCCACATTAAGGCAGTACATGGGAGAACGATAACAATGCAGAATAAAGTGTTGCAGTCACAGAGAAAGGGCAATGTAGGCAGACTGCAAGGCGCAAGACCATGGCAAGGTAGATTATGAGGCCAAGAGTTGATTTTAATGACACTAGGGACCACTCAATAGTCTTATAACAGTGGGACAGAAAGTGTCCTTGAGCCTGGTGGGATGTGCCTTCAGGTTTTTGTACTTTCTGCTCTGCCTGACGAGGGGGGAGAACGTTGGGGAGGGTGGAATCTTTGAATATGCTGGCTATCTTACTGAGGAGTGGTGCGTTTGGGATGGGTCACAGCATGAGGGTGATGTGAAACTGAGGGTCTCCTACCTGGATGAACGGCAGAGGGCCGCTCTGTACCAGGCTGCGGGTCTCGTTGTCGATGAGCCTGATACGATCCATCCGCTCCACCAGCTCCTCAAAACTCCTGCTGCTCTCGGCCAACACCTTCTCCCCCTCCTGGTCGATAGCCTTCAGCGCACATTCCTCGTCCGCCTCCAGGCTCCTCCTCCACTCCGCAAACTTCTTCGACAGGTTCCCCTTCAGCTGACCGACCTGTGTCTGAAATTCCAAACCACGGGACTCGTTACAAAGTCTGAGATGGGGCAGTGAAGGTGGTGTTGTTCAATACGAAGTGTGTACAATATTCTGGTGCGGTCCCACCAACGACTACCCGGCCAACGAGGGAATGGGAGCAGTTAGCAGTTTGACAAAGCAACGTGGAAGTTGCAAAATGCAGAGCAGGAAGACATGCCGGGCAGATCAGGTCGTTGCGCTGGCCTTCAGATCTGTCTGACCTCCACACACGTGGACCACCCACCCCAAAACCCCTCCCACACTGCTTGGGAAGACCAGTGCTGAGGAAGGTCGCAGTCCAGAATGTTGACTGGTTACTCTTTTCCATAGATGCTGCCAGGCCTGCTAAGTTCCTCCAGTATTTTGTGTGTGTTGTTTTGGTTAAAGCAACCCTTCCCAGACACTCTCTGTTCCCCCCCCCACCCCCCCAGCCTGAAAGTACAAAAGCTTGAGTTACTACCAGGCTCAAGCATGGCTTTTATACTTCCGATGCAGTAAGAAACTGGGCAGAGATGGTTGGAAAAGGTTACAGGCCGGAAAAGGCATCTGACAGGAGAGTGGTCCACGGGAGAAAGGAAAGCAGGAGGGGACACCAGATGGGTAGGCGAGAAGAAGGGGATAAGAGATGAGCCAGGATGGGGAATGGAAAAAGAGAGGTGAGGGGGGAGAAGTGACCAGTATTTAGAGAAATCGACGTAATTGTCATCGGAATACGAGGTGTTGCTCCTCCAACGTGACAGTGGTCTTACTGTGTCAGAATTGTAGTGAGAAGTAGAATTAAAATGGCTGGCCACCAGGAAATCCCACCTGTGTCAGACGGAACTAACGGGTGTGTTGCCTTCTTGTGTTTTGGATTGGGTGGGTGGGGAGGGAAAGGCTTGTTCCCTCCTCAGAACCGCGAGGTAATCATTTCTCTAACATTTCCCTACATGGCAGGCACTCAGACCCCCATGGGAAAATATCCATGAAGTTCCCGACATGACATCGGCACTCCAGACCTGAGGAATGCCACTTGGGAAACTGAATCGCACGGAGCATCTCCAAGGACCCAGCTCCACCTACCTTCACGTCGGATTCTGATAGCGCCACGTCTTGCTGCTTGAAGTGACAATTTTGTTGGATTATCCGCAGATTTTCAACTTCTTTCTTCAGCTTTTCCTGCGGGAGGAAGAATTAAAGGGCACTTAGCAGAAGTAGGCCATTCAGCCCGGAGTCTGTTCCATCACGTGTGATTTACTATCCCTCTCAACCCCACCTTTAGTGCCCTGAACCCATCAGCCTCTGCGGGTGGTGGACAGAGCACAGGGGCTGTGCAGTGACAACTCTGATGTGCAGGAGCGTAGGAGCCGCAGAGAGTAATGGACCTAATACACCACGGGCACATCCCTCCCCACCATCGGTGGTGTCTACAGGAGGCAACGTCCATCATCACAGATCCTCACCACCTGGACCATGCCATCTTCTCACAGCTACCACTGGGCAGGAGGTACAGAAGCCTGAAGTCCCAGGTTCAGGGACAGTGACTTCCCTTCAACTATCCAGTTCTTCAGATGACCTGCACATCCTCAATCCAGTAACACCACGACCACTTCGATCACTCTGCACCGAAGTGGACCTCGTGGACTCTGTCCCCACTCGTGTTCTTCCTTGTCCTTCCCTTCAACCACTCAGTTCTGGAACCCACTGGCACAACCCCCAATGACTACAGCCTGAAGATTGACGTTTCGCTCGACTGGTCACATGCACATCGAAACATTCAGCGAGATGTGTCGTGTGATGTGCTGGGGGGGCAGCCCACAACCCTGACTCTTACGTCTTTGGAATGTGGGGGGGGGGGCATCGGAGCACCCGGAGGAAACCCACGTGGTCAATGGGAGAACGAACAAACTCCTCTGAATCAGGATCACTTCATTGCCAGTCTGTGAAACAGACCAGAATTGATCGTGGTTCGGTGTCAAGCATAAAACACAGACAACACAATAGCAACCAACGATAGTGTAAACAGCCATAAGCAATCAACAATTAGCAGAACGGTCACATGTGCAAACTCAATAATCAAACTGAAATAAACGTGAAAATATGGACAGACTCAATAATTATCAACACGACAAGGAGAGCAGTAAAGACCGTCGAATGCAGGGGTTCCCAACATGGGATTCACAGACTCCTAGCTTAATGGTCCTCGGCACTAAGGTTGGGAACCCCGGTTTAACGGATGGCGTGCAGGGACAGTGTAGGGGATTACAGCTGAGTGGGTTTTGTTGGAAAGCTGGATTTCTTCGGAGGTGATGTGTCCCCTGGTGACATGGACAGTTGCAGCAGTTTGGTAACACTTTGGTCACCTTGCACCCACATAGACTTTTCTTTTGCTCCAAGTGTGTTCTTTCTTGTAAAAAAAAGCATTATTTACACTTCAGTTGTGCCTTTTCCTTGTGAAAGCTGCTTCTCTGATTCTGTGTGCCTGTAATGCTGTTGCTAGTAAGTTTTTCATTGCCCCTGCGCAGACACGTACTTGCGTGGATAACGATAAACTTGACCTTGGAATCACAAGACTACTACATACACTTGTCGAAGTGCCCATACACTCGGTGGCTGCATTATTAGATACACCAGCTCGTTAATGCAAATATCTAATCAGCCACTCATGTGGCAGCAACTCAATGCGTAAAAGCATGCAGACACGGGTCAAGAGGTTCAGAGTAGACATTAGAATGGGGGAAGAAATGTGATGGAAGTGACTCTGACTGTGGAATGATTACTGGTGCCAGATGGGGTGGTTTGAGTATATCAGAAACTGCCGATCTCCTGTGATTTTCACACGACACTCTCTAGAGTTTACAGAGAATGGTGCGAGAAACAAAAGAAAAATCCGGTGAGCGGCAGTTCTGTGGGTGAAAACGGCTTGTTGGTGAAAGAGGTCAGAGGAGAATGGCCAGACTGGTTCAGTCTGACAGAAGGCGACAGTAACTCTACTAACCACGTGTTATAACAGCGGTGTGCAGAAAAACATCTCCGAACGCACAACTTAAGTGTGTGAGCTACCGCAGAAGATCACGAACACGCACTCAGTGGCCACTTTATTAGGTACAGGAGCCGTCTAATAAAGTGGCCAGAATAACCGTTCTGTAGTAAAGCTCGCAAAAGTCCCATACTCCTACGAATTTATTATCATTTTGCCTTGATTTGCATTTCTCCAAGCCTCCAGTCGTTTACCTTACGAGAAAGAAGTTTCACCTGGCCAGGACCCGGTCTCTGGAACCCGGCCCGGCTTACCTTGATGTTCGCCCGCGCCGTCTCCAGGCTGACCAGGGTGTGGACCGTGTGCCTGCCCGTGGCGGTACAGGGGCCGCACACACACTCGCCGTCCTCCTCGCAGTAGAACTGCAGCGGCCGCCCGTGCTCGCTGCACAGCCCCCGGTCTCCGTCCACCTCCCGCGGCTGCCCACCGGCGGCGGGGAGCTGGGCTTCGGGGGCGGACGGCGCCTCGGCTCCGGCCGGGGTTCCCGGGTCGCTGTGACCGCGGGGACATTCCACCTCCGTCCGCAGCTCGGTGCCGAAGTAGCGGCCGCACTCGGAGCAGAGGCGGCCGGCGTCCGGGCACGGCGAGCGGCACACGGCGCACTCGGACTCGGGCTCGGGCTCCCGAGGCGCCTCCGCTCCCTCCATGTCCCCGGGGCGTGAGGAGGAGAGCAGCGGTGCAGAACGGTTCGTGTCCCGGGGACGTAACTGGAGGGCGGGACAGGGCGGGGGTTAGCCCTTCGCAAGCCTCACCAGGCAGGCTCTAGGAAGGCGTGGCTGGAGTTCACAGGGGAGGGGAAAGGGTGTGAGTGAGGGACAGGCTGGGATGTCAGACCGGGGACTGCAGACGCTGGGATCCGCAGCAACACACAAACCGCTGGAGGAGCGCGGCGGGTCGACCCGTGTCTGTGGGGGTCGGGAGAGGGGATGGTCCGAGTTTCGGGTCGGGACCACGCATCAAGAGTTATATAAGTCGTACGGCCCGGGAACAGGCCTTTCGGCCCAACCGGTCCCTGATGCCCATCCGAGTCAGTCCCATTTACCAGCGCATGGACAATATCTCGCTAAACCGTTCCCGTGCAAAGACCAGAAAACCTGCGGATGCGGGGAAGTCCAAAGCAACTCACACAGAATTCTGGAGGAACTCAGCCGGTCAGGCAGCATCTCTAGAGGTGAATAACACAGTCGAGGTTACTAGCCGAGACCCTTCATCAGGACATGAAGGGCCTCGCCCGAAACGTCGACTGTTGCTTCTTTCCAATAGATGCTGAGTTCCTCCGCATTTTGTGTGCGTTGTTCCAGCCGGGTATCCAGCCATCTGAACAGGAAAGATATCAATAGGATTGAAAAAGTACAGAGAAAATTTACAAAGCTTAAGAGGCTCTCAGATGAAAGCAAAGTGGAGGGGTACGTGGGAGGGGAGGGTTGGATTCATCTTGGAGGCGAGAGGGTCGGTATAGTATTGTGGGCCGAAGGGCCTGTACTGCGCTGTACTGTTCTTTGTTGCCAGCACTTCAGCACCTGAGTTGGTCAGGGTTGATGGTAGATCTTGCGTCCTAGCCGGCCACATTGTATACTCAACCCTGGGCAGTACAACATGGAGAGCGAGCTGGTGCCCATGTAGCAGGCACCCCCTCTCCACACATCTGATGAACCCAAAGGAACGGCAGAGACCGATACAGTTTGGCACCAGCGGCGTGGCAGAAGGTGCCAGTCAGTGTTAAACAGAATGCACTGCCTTAGCGACTCCAGCTCCGGATTTCCCCTCGGGATTTATAACTAACGCCTTCCCCACGAAGCAGTGGAGGTTTGAGATCAGAGTTTCTCTTCTCCTAGAGGAGCTGCCAACCCCGTCTGCCCGAAGCGACTGTTTTAAGGCGCCAGTAACCCGCCTTTACCTCTTCTCCTGTCGGTAGAAACGGTTCCGCCGGGCCTCGTAGCTAAGCCGCTTGTGACGGCCAGGAGCTGGACTTGATTGTCAGAGACTATTTAAGGCGCACACCTTTGGGAGTATTTAATAGGTGGGAACTTATCCTCTCCATCCCGGCTAGAAATCAGGAGCTGTTAAACCGCTCAGAATCTGCGGAGAGTGGAAGGATAGGGAATTGTGTAGGCTGGAGGGATTCGTTTAAATTACTAGCATAATTCGTTCTGCACAAAGTCACAGGCAAAGAGCCTATTCCTCTACTGTTCGACGTTCCAGGCCCCCCTCCCCAAGATGAAAGTGTCAAATACAGGAGGATATAGGTTTAAGGAGAGAGGGGGGAAGTTTATAGGAGATGTGAGGGGCAGGGTTTTTGTTTTACACAGACGGAGGTGGGTGTCTGCAATGGGCTGCCAGGAGTGGTGGTGAAGGCAGGTACAACTCTGCACCAACATGGCGGCACCAGCCATCGGGGTTCAATTCCCACTGCTGACTGTCGTTGTCCCCGTGTCCTCCATTTCCTCCCCCGTTCCACAGTGGTACAGGTCAGGGCGAGTGAGCCGTGGGCGTACTATGCTGCCCCCGACCCTTGCGGGCTGCCCCCAGCACGATCCTCGGACTGTGTTGGTCGTTGACGCAGGCGACTCACTTCACCGACTGTTTCAATGTAACTGTGACAAATAAAGTTGATCTTTATAAAACATTCAAGAGGCATTTACAGCATAGACAGGGTCAGACAGATATATTCCGCGTGCAGCTTAACTTGGCATCGTGGTCGGCAGAGACAATGTGGGCCGAAGGGCCTGTCCCTGGTCTGTATCGTTCTATGTTCCGTGATGAAGGTTTTGAGAAGCGCGGCAGTGTTGATATCATGCAAGAGTCGTTGGTTAGACTCCCACAGGTTGGGATCCCCATCTCCTTGTACTTGGGTGGGATGAATCATGAGATGGTGCCAAGCTGCCGTCTCCATTCAGGTCGTGCCTCGGGTTTAAATGCTGCAAATGGTTCTGTTTAGTATCAGAGAACGTATACAACCTGAAATACTTAACCTTCAGAAACATCCACGAAGAACAGAAGGACCTCAAAAGAATGAACCCCCTCCCCCGCACAAGCATCAACCTCCCCTCTCCCCCCATCCCCAGCAAAAGCGTCAGCACCCACCACCCAGCAAGGCACCCAACCAGAGACCATGAGCAAAAACTATTGCTGACCCAACAGTTCGACATGCCATAGACTCTCTCAATGGACAGAGAGATATCACCCATTTCATAGCGAGAGAGGAGACTTTACCAGTCGCTGTTACAATATTATGGTGTGCTGCATCGCTTTTATTCCAAGATTCTCCGACTCGAGAATCGGCAGCAAAATCTCTCCATCATTGAGAGAAAGAAAGAGAGTATGATCGCTCACCGACAGAGACCTCAGAATCAGGTTCATTATCACCAGCATGTGACACGAGATTTGCTAATTTAGCAGCAGCAGCTCAATGCAATACATATTCCAGCAGAAAAGAATAAAATAATAATAAATAAATCTTATTCCGTATACTTTATACAGTATACATATAATGAATAGATTAAAAATCGTGCAAAAAACAGAAATACTAAATATTAATGAAGTGAAGCAGTGTCCGAAGCTTCAAAGTCCATTTAGGAATCGGATGGCAGAGGGGAAGAAGCTGTTCCTGAATCGCTGAGTGTGAGCCTTCAGGCTTTTGTACCTCCTACCTGATGGTAACAGTGAGAAAAGGGCATGCCCTGGGTGCTGGAGGTCCTTAATAATGGACGCTGCCTTTCTGAGACACCGCTCCCTAAAGATGTCCTGGGTACTTTGTAGGCTGGTGCCCAAGATGGAGCTGACTAAATTACAACCTTCTGCAGCTTCTTTCGGTCCTGTGCAGTAGTCCCTCCATACCAGACAGTGATGCAGCCTGTCAGAATGCTCTCCACAGTACAACTATAGAAGTCCTTGAGTGTATTTGTTGACATGCCAAATCACTTTAAACTTCTCATAAGGTATAGCCACTGTCTTGCCTTCTTTATAACTACATCGATATGTTGGGCCAGGTTAGATTGTCAGAGATCTTGGCACCCAGGAACTTGAAACTGCTTACTCTCTCCATACATCAACTGCAGCGAAATTCTGATGTTCCATTTCCCTCGATGCCTCGGTCGACAACACCATCCTGGAATTGTTTGCCCACAGTGCTGCACCCCGGAGGCACCATCTCCCAAGCCTCTCCTGGAGAATGTTGGAAAATGGTCGGCCGGCCGGCGAGCTCCGGAATCAGGAACTCACCCACCATAAAAACACACTGTTTAAGTGGCACTTGCAGATCAGGGACCTCGATAGAACCCCAATCACCTTGAAAAGGCAAAAAGGAGACTTCAAAGAGAGGAATTTAGTCTGTTTTTGCAGACAAGCTCAGATCTTCAGTGGTTTTTGATATTGGTAGGATGGTTTTGGGGACGGCGGGGAATTTGGGGTCAGGTTAGGGTTTAGGGATTTAGAGGTCCGGGGCAGGAGCTGGTGGTCAGAGCCCTCCGCGGTCACAGCCACCGATCCTCATGGACACATGTTGAGTCAGCAGGCGGGGAGGACAAAGACCAGTGATCTTCGTGGGCAAGGGACGAGGCTGGCGGCTCCTGAGGACGAGGGCTGGTGACCTTCCAGGCCGGTCAGGTCTGGGGTCAGGGCCCATGTGGGCAGGAGGGACAAAGGATGGTGGTTCAGTGATGCCCCAGTGCAGCGGGAGAGATGCAGACCCAGAATGAACTGTACAGAACAAAGGAAAATAATAGGGCAACAGGGGCCACAAACCAAACACTCTCAAACTAACTAAAAACTCGAAAGCAGTAACCGAGAACTAAATTAATACTGCTCCTTGAGCAGGGTCGATCTAAATCTCTAATCTCTTTTTCTGGAACATGGACTAAGTTAAACAGGGAATGCTGTTGACAAGACTGAAACAAAAGGAGAAGAGTTAAATGCAAATACAAAGAAACCCGAATTGACTGGAACGCATGCATTCTCACGTGCGTAATTGCCTTTTCCTTCAGCTGCCCAAAGAGTGCCCAGACTCCACAGCAGAGTGATGCTGGTGACCATATCTCCCCATCCCTCCCCCAGATTGGAGGTCAGTGCCAGTCCAGAATCAGAGGCCCGGGCCTGCAATCAGTGAGTCCCGGGGTCAATACCCTGAGGCCGGTCAGGTCTGTTGGTCAAGGGGTTCTTCTCACAGCCCACAGACGCACCGGTTACTGGGATGATTGGTCATTGTAAATTGTCCCGTGAATCGGGGGGTGCTGGGTGGTGGGGCTCGAAGGGCCTGTTCCAGATAAATAAATAGCGTGTGTCAGTCCTCACGTAGGCTTCACGGTCTTGGTGACGACGAGGGAGGGGGTGACCTCTCCAACTCGGCTTAAAGCCGGACAAAGTAACTTTCTTGCAGAGGCTATTATCTGCAGGAACATCACTTTGAAACATTGATCTGGCCAAGAGTGCTGACTCAGGCTCTCCACACCACGCAGCGATGATTACAGAGTACAGCTCGATCCCGCTACGTGCCACCGGACACGTAACCCTTGCTGCAGACCTTGTCGTGCCTTCATTGCCCACCTCCGGGCCAGAGGACACGGCTACAGTAGGCGCCACGCCAGCGTAGCGGTCCGTGTGGCACCGTTACAGCTCGGCGTTGGAGTTCAGAGTTCAAATCTGACGCCGTCTGTACGTCCTCCCTGTGGAATGCCTGTGTTTCCTCCGGGTGCTCGGGTTTCCTCCCACAGTCTAAAGGCGTACCCGTTGTGATTGGGCTCGGGTTGAAGTGGGGGTTGCTGGGTGTGGTGGCTCAGTGGGCTCGAGGGGCCTGTTCTGCGACGTATCTCAATAAATTTAACAAAATATAACGTTAATGCCACGGCCAAGAAAGCTCACCGATGCCCCTATTCCCTCAGGAGGGTCAGCATGTGCCCTCTGACCCTCACATTCACTCAAAGCCTCACAGCTCGGTGTCGCAGCACCCTGCCCGAGACAGAGGAACGATGCGCCAAGGAACTGCAGGGAGTTGTGGGCACAGCTCAGAACGTCAGCCTCCCCTCCACGGACTCTGTCTACACTCCTCGCTGCCTCGGTAGAGCAGCCGGTGTAATCACAGACCCCAGGACATCCTCTCTTCCCCCCTCCCATCCGGCAGGAGAAACAAGAGCCTGAAAACTCGTCCCACCAGGCTCAAGGGCAGAATCTATCCCATTGCTGAAAGATTATTGAATAGCCCCTGGTACAATAGGATGGGGTCCTGACGGCACGATCCATCTCATTATGACTTTGCACCTTATTGTCTGCTTGCGCTGCACCCTCTCTATATGTCTAACACTTTATTCTGCAATCTGACACCGTTTTCCCCTGTACCACCTCACCACACCGGTGTGATGAACTTCTTGGCACCAGAGATGGCAGTCAAAACTCTTCACTGTACCTCGGTACGTAGAGTTATAGAAAACTACAGAAACAGGCCCTTTGGCCCATCTAGTCCATGCCGAACTGTTCTTCTGCCTACTGACATCGACCCGTAGCCCTCCGTCCCCCTCTCATCCATATACTTACCCAAACTTCTGCTAAGTGTTGAAATCAACCCACATCCAGCACTTCCCCTGGCCGCCCATTTCACTGACTGAAGTTGTTTCCCCTCAGGATCCCCTTAAACATTTCACCTTTCACCCTTCACCCATGACCTCTAGTTCTAGTCCCCCCCAACCTCAGTGGAAAAAGCCCGCTTACATTTACCCTATCTATACCCCCTCATCATTTTGTAAACCTCTATCAAATCTCTCCCCATTCTCCTGCGCTCCAGGAATAAAGTCCAAACCTGTTCGACCTCTCCCGGTAACTCAGGTCGTCAAGTCCCAGCAACATCCTCGTCAATTCTCTCTGTACTCTTTCAACCTTGTTGACCTGAGACAATAATGTAAGCATCAGGGTAGTGTAGCGGTCGGCGTGACGTTGTTATAGCGCCAGTGACGGCTTCAGTTCCCACTGCTCTCTGTAAGGAGTGTGTACCTTCTCCCCGTGACCATGTGGATTTCCTCCGGGTGATCTGGTTTCCTCCCATAGTCCGAGAATCTCTTGCCTTTACACAGTCTATTCTCACCAGCATCTTCCCACGTCCTGTACTCTGATTTATGAAGGCCAACGTGCCATCACCTCTCTTTACGACCCTGACTGCCTGTGACAGCACTTTGGGTCTATATTCCCCAACCCCTTTGTTCTACCACACCCTTCTGTGCCCCGCTGTTCGCTGTGTAAGCTCCACTCTGGTCTGTTTGCCCAAAGCACAACACCTCACACTTGTCTACATTAAATTCCGTCTGCCATTATATGCTCCCAATGGCGTGTGTCACAGACAGCCGCTGACAACCAAGTCCAGCTCCTTAGTGGCTTGGCTACTAAGCCCGGCAGAACCATTTCTACTGACAGGAGAAGGGCAAAGGTGGGTTACTGGTGCCCTAAAACCAGTCGCTTCGGGCAGATGGGTCTTGTCAGCCGGGGTTGGCAGCTCATCTAGGAGGAGAACTCTGATATCAAACCTCTGCCGCCTTACGGCTATACCCACTCACGGGGAAGGCTTTGGGAATAAAAGCCGGGGGAAAATACAGAGCTGGGGTTCCGAAGGCAGTCCTGTGTTGAGCTTAACACTGACTGACTGACTGCTCCTGCAATGCCACTGGGTGCCAAACTGTATCGGTGTCTGTTGTCCCTTTGTGTTTGTCAGCAGCATGGAGAGAGGGAGCTTGCTGCACGGACAACAGCTTGCTCTCCATGTCGTACTGCCCTGGACAGCCAGGACACAAGACCCACGGTCGACCCTGACCAATGTTACAGTTGTGTAACATTTCCCTGTTTTCCCTGTGTTCCATTCTAACTGTTACATTAAGGGACAAGTTATTTGCCACAATCTTGTCACAGTCCAAGGTCATCTCACAATGGTTATGGGTCATAGATTCAAACAACGTGGAGACAGGCTATTCAGCCCATCGAGTCCTTGCCAGCCCAACACCCATTTACACTTCGGTTTTATTCTCCCCACAGAACACAGGACACATGAACAGAGAGCGTAGAACAAAAAACATTGAACATAGAGCACAGGACACAGGACACAGAACGTAGAACGTAGAGCACAGAACAGGAAAATCAGAAAACACAGGATAAGATGTTACTATCCCTCGTGCCAATGGGTTGTGAGCACTTGCTCGAGACGGCCTTGATGTTGGGAGTGGCACAGGGCGGACACGCAGGGGTTTTCGAGTGGGCACGCTCCTTCCTCGGGGTTTTATTGATTAACCCATCACATCGCTGGAGGGCTCGACAGTGACTCCCAGTGTCCCAGCGCCATCCCCTGTTGTGTCCTCCCACTCTCTTGGAGCCCAGGAGGGGTCTTTTTGCTTGATCCAAAGCCTCTGATGGTCTGCCGTAGAGTCTGACCATGGATCCCCAGCTCCTTCACCAATCTGATGGTGGATGTGGCTATAAATCCCCTACAACCCACTTCCACAGGACAACCTTCGGTTTTCCAGTCCCCTCGCTGAGATTCAGCTGCCAGGCCTGCAGAGCGTGGCCTCTTGCATTCACATGCCTCCGCCGCTGAATCCTCACACGGGTCTGTGAGTTCCACCATGTAGACAATTGGACCAGCGAACCAAGTCTGGCCTAAGGTTGGTGGTAGCAATTTCCAGTGGAAAGGTAAGTTATTTACTGACATCCACCAGCATTTTCCAATCACGGGCCATGTTCATCTGTCCTATTTAGGAGGGGGATTAGTTGGTCTTTTCCCTTCCTCCCGGACCAATGCTGCTGGTGTCAGGGCGTTACTCGTTCTAGGGGGCAAGGAGTTGGTTGCTATCCTCTTGGTCTCGGTTGCCACTGCCAGACTCTCCAAGACCTGGTTGTGATGCCAAGTGTATCTGCCTCGTGTGAGGCTGGTTTTGCAGCTTGCCAGGGTATGATTGAGGGTTGCCGGAATCGGGCACAGGGCACAGGGCACAAGCTGGGCCCTCACCAAACCACTGGTAGAGGTTTTTTGTGAGGGAAGCACATCACATGTAGCTCTGATAAGAAAGCCAAGTCTGTTGGCTTCCACCTCCCATATGTCCTTCCAGCTTAATTTCCTCCTCTCAGTGCTTTCCCACTGCATCCATTGCTCCTGGTTAGCCAGGGAGACAGCCTTTGCACTACTGTCTGTCTCTTATTGTCACCATCTTCCTTCGCTCTGGAATTGTGGCCTTGTGCCAGGTGGGTCCACTTGCCGCCCCTGCCCTGTTGGACTTGCCCCACAATGTCTCTGTGCCTAAGGGCTACCGTTGTTTGCTGCACCGCATCAGCTGGGGTCCATTTCCGCCCATTTGATAAGATCCCTGAAGCGTTACTGATGGTCTTGTTACGGGAGTCTTTGAGTGTCATCTGCAGACTCACCATGGAACACTTGAATTCCTCTGTAAGGCCGGTGAAAGTTAGTTCAAGGATTCAGTTACCATAGAGACTGATGTTACTGATACACCTTGGGACACTGAGCCACTTCTTTACGAATGACGTGACGGTTCGCTCAAGCTTCACGGTTGTTAGTGGGACCTCATAGACAGTCAGTGGCCACATCAGCAGGAGGTAGGAGTCCAAACTTGTAAACACCACAGCTTTGGTTTTCCAGATAGCATGGTCTTGTCGATGTTATCCAGGCCACTGGCGACGTGTGGCTTTAGTTGCTGCACCTGCTCTTTGTCCATGAGTCTGGCGTGTACCATCTACCCAGGCTTTTGTCAGGCTGTTCAGTCACTGTTGGAATTCGGTCATCACCGATGAAGAGCTTCATGTCTTTCAGCTTTCCCTTGACTATGGAGATGCTTTGTGATTTGCTGGGTTTGATTTTCATTCTGGCCCACTTGATGTTTTCCTGAAGCTTTCCAGGCAGTCGCTTGGTGCCTGCTGCAGTGGTGGTCAGTGTCGTTATATCGTCCATGTACACCCTAACAGGGGGAAGACGAAGACCAGTATTTGTCCTTTCACTGCTTACCACCCATCGTGAAGTCCTGACAATGACCTCCATGGCCGTTGTGAAGGCCAGGGTTGATATAGTGTAACCTGCTATAGTGCCTACTTCCAGTCTCTGCCAGGCTGTGGTAGAATCTGCTGCTGTGAAGCACAGTTGCAGGTTTTGGAAGTACAACCTCACCAGTGTTGTGATGGGCTCTGGTATCTGGAAGAAGTCCAACGCTTCCCAGAGGAGAGCTTGGGGAATTGAGCCAAATGCACTGGTGAGGTCCAGGAAGATCACACAGAGATTTCCTCTGTCCTTCCGAGCTGCTTGGATCTGGTGCCATATCCTGCTTGTACGGTCCAAACACCTGGAGGGCCCTGGAATTCCTGCTTTCCGTACAGATATATCAATGTACTTGTTTCTCTCCAGGTCGCTGACCAGCCTCTGTGCTGTTACAGTGAAGGAGATTTTCCCCTCGACGTTCAGAAGGCAGGTTGTTCAAATCTGACTGATGTTCTCTGCATCATTTTCTTTTGAAATCGGGGCATCGCCAGCCCTATGCCACACTTTGGGTATTATTTGCCTCTGCCACACTACCCTCACGAGCCTCCAGAGAGACCACAAGATGTCCAGTGCACTCATATACGGTCACCCGTAGGCCCAGGGGCAGAAGCCACTGTTGCCCGTCCGACTGCCTTCTCACTTCTCCCCATTTGCGAGGGTCAAGATCCAGGTGGCAGGTGGGCAGCCGAATTGGCCGGATGTCAGATGTTCCTGCCCTCTGAGTGAATCCTTTCCAGGTGTTCTTCCAGTTCCTGCTTTGACGTTTTCAAAGTTCCACTTTTTTTCTGGTGTGAAGAGTCCTTTAATGAACTTAAAGGGGTCTTTGTAGTCCTGTGTTCTTGCTTGTTCTTTCCTTCTGCGCAGCTTCCTTAGATTCTCAGCTCTTCTTAACGTAGTCAGCCAGCTCTTGACGTCCGTTTGAAGGTGGTTGAGGCCTTCCCTCTCACTATCTGGGGCTTCCTTCCACTGTTTCCTCGGTTATCTCCTTTCCTGAACCAGTCGCTCAGTCTCCAGCTGCCTCCTGGACTTTACTGGTGGTGATGATGTCTTTCCACTCTTCCTTGCCCTGATTTCGAGCCGCTCTTCCCCATAGCTGTAGATGATGTTTCCCATTGCATCCAACTTCTCTTCTGCTGTTCCTTCTAAATGCTCCACAATTTTCACCAAGTTGATGTTGATGGGTCCCCACTCTTTCTTATCAGCAGTTTTGGGTCACTTCACAAGCAGTCTGTGCCCTTTGATCTTTCTCTGCTTAGGAGGTGTTGATGGTTGGGTGGGTCCCTCAGCTGGGATTTCTGTGCTAACCTCCTCAGTGACAGGGGTACCGATGCTCTGCCAACTTTGGTTTGTGTCCGGTTGCTACGCTTCGCTCAGCTTAGTTGATGGACTTCGCAAGGAGTACTGGTCGATGCAAGGCCCCTGTCCCTGCTCCCTCAAGCCCCTAGAGCACAGAACACAGTATGTAGAATAGAGAACATAGAACAGAACACAGAGCATAGAACTCAGGTATAACCAGAGCACCAATCGTGAGTTGGAGAGCAGGGAAGGTTCAGGCATAAAAGGAAGACATTGCCTAGTGGAGCGATCATCAAAGGAGCGGTCAGCGATGGAGTGGTCTGAGTCAGAGTGGTAGGGCTTTGGCTCATTCGGGCTTTGGCGAGGTAAGTGGGTAGATGGACTACGTTTTTCCTTTACATTTTTTTTCTGGAGGAATAGAGAGCATGTTTGTAGGGTTAATACTCTGCTCTGGGTGTCAGATGTGGGAATTCTGGGAGACTGGGAGATACCCGCATGGTGTGTTGCCTCCCAGGTGCCGGGGTATGGGATGTCTCAGATCAGGTGCAGATTATTCTGAAGGGAGAGGGTGAACAGCCAGAAGTCTTATTACACATTGGTACCAATGACATAGGTAGAAAAAGGGAGGAGGTCCTGAAGGGAGAATTCAGGAAGTTGGGAAGGAAGCTGGAAAGCAGGACCTCCAGGGTCGCAATCTCAGGATTGCTGCTTGTGCCACAAGCTAACGAGTGCAAGAATAGCATGATCAGGCATATTAATGTGTGGCTGAGAGACTGGTGTAGGGGGCAGGGCTTTGGGTTCCTGAATCACTGGGGCTTCTTCCAGGGGAGGTACGGGCTGTACAAAAAGGACGGGTGATGCCTGAACCCAAAGGAGTCCAATATCCAAGCAGCCAGGTTTAATAGAGCTGTTAGGGAGGGTTTAAACTGATTTGGGAGGGGGATTGGAACCAGAGTGATAGGGCTGTGGAAGGGGAAAACAAATAAGTCAAAGAGATGATAGAAAGGACAGGCAGGAGATGAGGCATAATCACAGCCAGTGGGATGAGTTACAGGGCAATAGAGATGTGGTGCAGTTAAAACAGAAAGCAACAAGGAACTGGACTGAAAGTGTTACATTTGACTGCACGCAGCATAAGAAATAAAATGGATGATCTTGAAATTCAGCTACAAATTGGCAAGTATGACGTTGTGGCCATCTCTGAAACTTGGCTAAAGGATGGCTGCCATTAGGAGCTGAATGTCCAAGGATATACCGTGTACTGGAAAGATAGGTTAGTAGGCAGAGGGGTGGTGTGGCGTGGCCCTGTGTATAAGAAATAATATTAAATCATTAGAAAGGGATGACATAGGATCAGAAGGTGTAGAGTCTCTTTGGGTTGAGTTAAGAAATGGCCAGGGTAAAAGGACCCCAATGGCAGTTGTATACAGGCCCCCAAACAGCAGCCGGGATGTGGATTACAAATTACAGCAGGAGATAGAAAAGGTGTGTCAGAAGGACAATGTCATGACAGTCGTTGGGGATTTTAACATGAAAGTGGATTGGGAATACCAGGCCAGTACTGGACTTCAAGAGAGCGAATTTGTAGAATGTCTAAGGGATGGCTTTTCAGAACAGCTTGTTGCTGAGCCCACTAAGGGAATCGGCTGTGCTGGATTGGGTGTTGTGCAATGATCCGAAGGTGATAAGAGAGCTTAAGGTTAAGGGACCCTTAGGGAACAGTGATCACAATATGATCGAGTTCACTTTGAAATTTGAGAAGGAGAAACTAAATTCCAATGTGTCGGTATTTCAGTGGAATGAAGGAAATTACAATGACATGAGAGGGGAACTGGCCAAGGTTGACTGGAAAGGGACACTAGCAGGAAGGACAGCAGAGCAGCAATGGCTGGAATTTCTGCAAAAAATGAGGGAAGTGCAAGACAGATATATTCCAAATAAAAAGAAATTTTTAAATGGAAGAAGGACACTACTGTGGCTGGCAAGTGAAATCAGAGCCAAAGTAAAAGCAAAAGAGAGGGCATACAAGGAGGCCAAAGCTAGTGGCAAGATAGAGGATTGGGAAGCTTTTAAAAATTTGCAGAAGGGAACTAAGAAGGTCATTAGGAAGGAAAAGATGAATTATGAAAGGAAGCTGGTGATTAATATCAAAGAAGATACTAAAAGCTTTTTTAAGCAGCCATCGGGCCCCTGGACTGGCTTCACTCACCTCAGCTCTGAATTGCCTCCGCGGCTGTGGCCTGCATCGATCAGGCTACTGGACCGGCTTCACACAGCTCAGCACTGAACTGACTCTCTGGCTGTGGCCTGTGGTCATCGATCAGGCTACTGGACCGGCTTCACACAGCTCAGCACTGAACTGACTCTCTGGCTGTGGCCTGTGGTCATCGGGCCCCTGGACCGACTTCACTCAACTCAGCACTGATCCATCTCTGTGGCTGTAACCTGCAGCCATCAGGCCCCAATATAATTCTTACTCCAGAATAAATATAAAGAACACAAAAATAATAAAAAATCATAATAAATATAAATACATAAGATATCCTATATAACAGATTGATTGTATGTCCATAAAGTGTCACTGGGCACAGGAGAGTCTGTACATAAGGTGACTGACAGGAAATGATAAAGTAGTGGTGGTTGGGGGTGTGGAGGGGTGGGTCAGTGGGTGGAGGTGTTGATCAGCCTTACTGCTTGGGGAAAGTAACTGTTTTTGAGTCTGGTGGTCCTGGTGTGGATGCTACGTAGCCTCCTCCCCAATGGGAGTGGGACAGACAGTCCATGAGCAGGGTGGGTGGGATCCTTCACGATGTTACTGGCCCTTTTCCAGCACCTCTCTGTCTGCATGTCTTCGATAGCGGGTAGGCTTGTGCAAGTGATGTGCCGCACAGTTTTGACCACCCGTTGTAGGGCAGAAGGTCAAAGCCTGAGGGTCGGTTGGAAATCTGGATGTTGAAGCCTGATGGCTGAATCCTGCAGCCTGGAGTCCCAGAGGCTTGTCCTGGAGAAGCCCGGAGTCCCACAGACTCATCCTGGAGAAGCCCGGAGTCCCACAGACTCGTCCTGGAGAAGCCCGGAGTCCCACAGACTCATCCTGGAGAAGCCCGGAGTCCCACAGACTCATCCTGGAGAAGCCCGGAGTCCCACAGACTCGTCCTGGAGAAGCCCGGAGTCCCACAGACTCGTCCTGGAGAAGCCCGGAGTCCCACAGACTCGTCCTGGAGAAGCCCGGAGTCCCACAGACTCGTCCTGGAGAAGCCCGGAGTCCCACAGACTCGTCCTGGAGAAGCCCGGAGTCCCACAGACTCGTCCTGGAGAAGCCCGGAGTCCCACAGACTCATCCTGGAGAAGCCCGGAGTCCCACAGACTCGTCCTGGAGAAGCCTGGAGACTGGAATGGTCCTCTGGTCCTCCAGGTTCGGGGGTTCAGCTGAGGCCTCTAACAACACTGACTGGTCAAACAAAACTGTTACAGAAACAACAATGAAGAATCCTTCGGTGTCTGAGTGTGACGGTATTCCAGAGTCTACTCCGGAACTAGAATGGCTGACAGTAGTAAAACCGAGAGGAAGCTCCTGACATGATGGAAGAAGCTCAGAACACCACCTGGGATGGAAAACCTCCATTGCTGCCCTAAGCACCAGAGGCTAACGGGCAGAAGGTAAGTGCTAAATAAATGGAAATCGGAATTGGAATCTGGAGCTTGTCCTGCCTGCTTTCATACAGATCAAATCGTTACACAGTCACTGAGGTAGAACAATGTAAAACTGGTTCTGGTAAGATGGTGGCACATTCGGTCGCATTGGCTTCTACGGGGTCAAAAGAGGTTCTGCTGTCCCGTTTAAACATATTTTTAATGACCACAAGATCGTGCTGTACTTTGAGAAGTTAAAGTACTCCAGCTCTACCCCTTCAGTGAGTTTCTCGATGGCGGGGAAAATGAATGAACTGCACATGGTGCTGCTTAAGGAGGTCTGCAGTCTCGATCGCTTTTCTTGTGATTGTAAGACCCTGTTGGACATTGTTAACGTGGAATGCCACAAGTTAGATTCATTGATTTATTGGCGGAGAGCAGGGGTGAATATTGGGGGAGTTGCGTGACCTCAGTCGCAGCAAGGACTACTCCTCAAGCCACGTCACCTGTTTACAGTCACCAGGACAGAGGCGTCGGAGCTGGTGTGCCCCACCGGGTGCGGTGTGATGTCCAGGCTGGAGCTGGTGATGCCCCCGGTGCTTGCTCTGCAACAAACCAGCTCTACGTGGTTGACTTTAGATATCTGTGGCATTCAATGGACTCAGGGCTTAAGCTGAGCCACGGGGAGAGAGTGGCCGGAACTGACCGGTGCTGTGAAGTGTCACACTGGCCGCTGTGCTACCATGCTGCCCCGGTGTGGGCAGAGCCCGTGGAGGGGAGACCAGCTTCTGTGAGGTGCTGAGGCCCTTTCACCGCTCTCTGTACTTTGTTGGGGTGTGAGCACAGCAGCTGACGCTCCGAGCTGTGGGGCATCCCGACAAGATGGATCCCATAACAAAAATTGCAATGTGTTGATGGGGACGGTAGACATTTCTTTAGCCTCCTGAGGAGGTAGAGGCATTGGTGAGCTTTCTCGGCTGTGTCCTCTACGTGGTTGGACCAGGGGAAGCCACTGGGGTTGTTCACTCCGAGGACCATGGCACCCCACCCTCAACCCTGTCACCCACAGTCACGTCACCCACATTGTCAATACAGACAGGAGCACGGGCACTGCCCTCCTGCCTGAACCCACATTGCCAATACAGACAGGAGCACGGGCACTGCCCTCCTGCCTGAACACACATTGCCAATACAGACAGGAGCACGGGCACTGCCCTCCTGCCTGAACACACATTGTCAATACAGACAGGAGTACGGGCACTGCCCTCCTGCCTGAACACACATTGTCAATACAGACAGGAGCACGGGCACTGCCCTCCTGCCTGAACCCACATTGCCAATACAGACAGGAGCACGGGCACTGCCCTCCTGCCTGAACACACATTGTCAATACAGACAGGAGCACGGGCACTGCCCTCCTGCCTGAACACACATTGCCAATACAGACAGGAGCACGGGCACTGCCCTCCTGCCTGAACACACATTGTCAATACAGACAGGAGCACGGGCACTGCCCTCCTGCCTGAACACACATTGTCAATACAGACAGGAGCACGGGCACTGCCCTCCTGCCTGAACACACATTGTCAATACAGACAGGAGCACGGGCACTGCCCTCCTGCCTGAACCCACATTGTCAATACAGACAGGAGCACGGGCACTGCCCTCCTGCCTGAACACACATTGTCAATACAGACAGGAGCACGGGCACTGCCCTCCTGCCTGAAGTCAGTGACCAGCTCTCTCGTTTTGCTGACAGTGAGGAAAAGATCGTTGTCGTGACAACGTGCCACTAAGCTCTCCATCTCTTTCCTGTACTCAAGGTTCAAAGTTAAAAGTAAATTTATTATCAAAGTACATATATGTCATCACATACAACCCTAAGATTCCTTTTCTTGCGGGCATACTCAATAAATCCTTAATAGAATCAACGAAAGACCACATCAACTAGGGCATTCAACCAGTGTGCAAAAGACAACAAACTGTGCAAATAGAAAAATAAATAAATAATAATAATAAATAAATAAGCAATAAATATTGACAGCATGAGATGACAAGTCCTTGAAAGTGAGTCCATAGATTGTAGGAACAGTTCAGTGATGGGGCAAGTGATGTTGAGTGAAGTTATCCCCTTCTGGTTCAGGAGCCTGATGTTGAGGGGTGGTAACTGTTCCTGAACCTGGTGGTGCGAGTCCTGAGGCTGCTGGATCTTCCTGATGGCAGCAGTGAGAAGAGAGCCTGGCCTGGCTCATCGTTATGAGACATGGTCCACTGTAGGGGTATCATTAGCAAACATGTAGCAGGGCCTGTCCTCGCTGTCATGAGTACACAGGGAGTAGAGGAGGGGGTGAGAACACAACCTGGTGGAGCATCAGTGTTGAGAATAATTGTAGCGGAGGTGTTGCTGCCTGTTCTTACTGATTGTGTCCATTGGTCAGGAAGTCAAGGACACAGCTGGGAAGATTCCATGTCCTGGAGTTTGGAGAATGGTTTGATTTGCTACATATACGACAGTGAAATGCATCGTTTGTGTCACCTTTTACCAAGGGTTGAAATGTCAAATAATTTAATTTAAGGTGAGGGGGTAATTTCAAAGGAGATGTGAGAAGCAAGTATTTAACACAGAGAGTGGGGCATGTCTGGAATGAGCTGCCTGGGTTGGTGGTAGAGACAGACACATTAGGGATCTATAGGCACATGAATGAGAGGAAAATGGAGGAATATGGACATTGTGTAGGCAGAAGGGATTAGTCTAGTTGGCCATTTGGCTTTTAATGTAATTGATCCAGTACAACATTGTGGGCCGAAGGGCCTGTTTCTGGGCTGTACTGGTCTATGTTCTATGTTTGCGATGTCCTGGGCGCAGCCCACAAGTGTTGCCGCAGTTTGGTCAGAATTACGGGGTAGTGTAGCTGGACAGTGCGTGGGGAAAATGCGGATATTTTGGGGTCCTGCAAAGCACAGGAATCAGCCCCGCTTTCACAGAAGACCATAAGACATAGGACAGGATCCAGGCCATTCAGCCCATCGAGTCTGCTCTGCCATTCCATCATGGCTGATCCCGGATCTCCTTCAACCCCATACACCTGTCTTTTGGCCATATCCATTGATGTCTTGACTAATCGGGAACCTATTAACTTCCGCCTTAAATATACCCACAGACTTGGCCTCCACTGCAGTCTGTGGCAGAACATTCCACAGATATACTACTCTTTGGCTGAAAAAATTCCTCCTTACCTCTGTTCTAAAAGGTCACTCCTCAATTTTGAGGCTGTGCCCTCTAGTTCTGGATACCCCCACCATAGGAAACATCCTCTCCACGTCCACCCTATCTAGTCCTTTCAACATTTGGTAAGTTTCAATGAGATCCCCCGTATTCTTCTAAATTCCAGTGAGTACAGGCCCGAAGCTGCCAAACGCTCCTCATATGTTAACCCCTTCATTCCCGGAATCATCCTTGTGAACCTCCTCTGGACTCTCTACAATGAGAGCACATCCTTTCTGAGATATGGAGCCCAAAACTGTTGACAATACTCCAAGTGTGGCCTGACAAGTGTCTTATAAAGGCTCAGCATTATCTTCTTGTTTTTATATTCTATTCCCCTTGAAATAAATACCAACTTTGCATTTGCCTTCTTTACCACAGACTCAACCTGTAAATTAACCTTCTGGGAGTCTAGCACAGGGACTCCTAAGTCCCTCTGCACCTCTGATGTTTGAACCTTCTCTCCATTTAGATAATAGTCTGCACTATTGTTCCTTTCACCAAAATACATTATCATACATTTCCCAACATTGTATTCTATCTGCCACTTGTTTGCCCATTCTTCCAATTTGTCTAAGTCCTGATGCAATCATATTGCTTCCTCAGCACTACCTACCCTTTCACCTACCTTCGTATCATCCATAAACTTTGCCACAGAGCCATCAATTCCATTATCCAAATCATTGACAAAGAATATGAAAAGTAGCGGTCCCAATACTTACCCCTAAGGAACACGACTAGTCACTGACAGCCAACCAAAAATGGCCCCATTTATTCCCACTCACTGTTCCTGCCTGTTATCCATACCAGTACCTTGTAATGCCACAAGATTTTATCTTGTTAAGCAGCTTCATGTGTGGCACCTTATCAAATGCCTTCTGAAAATCCAAGTGAATGCCATCCACTGCCTCTCCTTTGTCCACCCAGCTTGTTACTTCCCCAAAGATCTCTAATAGATCTGTCAGGCAAGATTCCCCTTTACAGAAACCATGCTGACTTTGACTCATTTTATCATTAGTCTCCAAGTACCCTGAAACCTCATCCTTAATAATAGACCCCAACCACTGAGGTTAGGCTAACTGGCCTAGAATTTCCTTTCTTCTTAAAGAGTGGAGTGACATTTGAATCTTCCAGTCCTCTGGGACCGTGCCAGAATCAAGTGATTCTTGAAAGATCATGACCATTATCTCTTCTGCAACCTCTCTCAGGACTCTGTGATGTAGTTCATCTGGTCCAGGTGACTTATCCACTTTAAGACCTTTGAGTTTGCCTAGCACTTTCTCCTTTGTAATAGCAATGGCACCCACTCCTGCTCCCTGACACTCACAGACCTCCGGCATACTGCTAGAGTCTTCCACAGTGAAGGGGAGGGTTCAGGTTGATCAGTTCCTCTGGTTGTTGCTGTTCCCCAGGCACCCAGTAGGTGTCAGTCCCTCCTCACCTATGGCAGAGGCTTGTTCCGGCCTCTGACTCCGCCTGGGACTTGTACTGAGAGCCCGACCCTGATCACCACCCCTTCACAGTGCAAACAGAGGATGGAGGGATGGAGGGAGAGAGAGGGATTGGGGGGGATGAGAGAGAAGGAGGGACTCATTTTCAAAGTCTCTACAACTCGCTCTCAGTTATATTTTTGTATTTGCACAATTTGTCTTCTTTTGCACATTGTTTGTTTGTCGGTGTTTATGTATAGTTTTAGTAAACGTTATTTTATTTCTTTATTTTCCTGTAAATGCTGCAAGGAAATGAATCTCAGGGCGATAGATGGTGACATATACATGCGTACAGTGGCACACAAAAGTTTGGGCACCCCTGGTCAAAATTTCTGTTGCTGTGAATAGCTAAGCGAGTGAAAGATGACCTGATTTCCAAAAAGGCATAAAGTTAAAGATGACACATTTCTTTAATATTTTAAGCAAGAAAAGTTTTTTATTTCCATCTTTTACAGTTTCAAAATAACAGAAAAGGGGAATGGCCTGAAGCAAAAGTTTGGGCACCCTGCATGGTCAGTACTTAGTAACACCCCCTTTGGCAAGTATCACAGCTTGTAAACGCTTTCTGTAGCCAGCTGAGTCTTTCATTTCTTGTTTGGGGGATTTTCACCCATTCTTCCTTGCAAAAGGCTTCTAGTTCTGTGAGATTCTTGGGCTGTCTTGCATGCACTGCTCTTGCGAGGTCTATCCACAGATTTTCGATGATGTTTAGGTCGGGGGACTGTGAGGGCCATGGCAAAACCTTAAGCTTGTGCCTCTTGAGGTAGTCCATTGTGGATTTTGAGGTGTGTTTAGGATCATTATCCTGTTGTAGAAGCCATCCTCTTTCCATCTTCCGCTTTTTTACAGACAATGTGATGTTTGCTTCCAGAATTTGCTGGTATTTAATTGAATTCATTCTTCCCTCTACCAGTGAAATGTTCCCTGTGCCACTGGCTGCAACACAAGCCCAAAGCATGATCGATCCACCCCTGTGCTTAACAGTTGGAGAGGTGTTCTTTTCATGAAATTCTGCACCCTTTTTCTCCAAAAAAAAAGTTCGATTCAAAATGTCAAAGGAACATCTAAACAAGCCTGACGCATTTTGGAAACAAGTCTGATGCATTTTGGAAACAAGTCCTGTGGACTGATGAAGTTAAAATAGAACATTTTGACTGCAATGAGCAACGGTATGTTTGGAGAGTGAGAGAGGCTGAGGAGTGGGAAGGTCGAGAGTGATAGAGGGAGAGAGGGAGAGAGTGAGAGAGGCCAAGGAGTTGAAGAGTGCGAAGGCAGAGGGAGTGAGAAGGTCTGAGGAGTGGGAAGGTGGGGAATGGTTGAGGGAGAGTGGTGGACAGAGTGAGAGAGGTTGAGAGTGATAGAGGGAGAGTGAGATACAGAGTGAGAGAGGCTGAGGAGTGGGAAGGTGGAAGGTACCATGTTTCCTGAGAATAGCTACTCCTCATCACTGGAGCATCCCAGCCCCCACAGCGGCACCTCCCTGGGGAGACCAGGATATGGGTGGAGATCGTGCTGCAGACAGCCCACAAGTGTCACCACGTTTCTGTCGCCAACGTTGCAAGCCAACATCGTCCTAACCCTAACCCTAATCTTTGGAACGTGGACGGAATTTGGAGTACCCAGCAGAATCTGACAGTCACAGGGAGGATGTACAGGCAGTGGCAGGGACTGAACCTGACTGCTGGCTCTGTAAAGTCTTTACACCAGTGTTTATGTTTGCAATAGGTGTGGAAGCCTTACAGCGGGTAGGGATGAGGGTGCTTTAGAGAGGGTGCAGAGGAGATTTACCAGGATGCTGCCTGGATTGGGGAGTGTGTCTTACCAGGAAAGGTTGAGCGAGCTACAATTTCCTCCTTGAGTGAAGGAGGATGAGAGGTGACTTGAGAGAGGTGTACAAGATGATAAAAGGCACAGACTGAGTGGACAGTCAGAGACTTTTCCCCAGGGTGGAAATGGTGAATATGGGGGAGTATAATTTTAAGGCAATCGGAGGGAAGTATTGGGGGATGTTAGAGGTCGGTTTTTACACAGAGAGTGGTGGGTGTGTGGAACACCCTGCCAGGGTTGGTGGGAAAGGCAGATACGTTTAGGGGCATTTAAGAGACCCTCAGATAGGCACATGGATGAAGGGAAAATGGAGGACTATGAGGGAGGGAAGGGTTAAGACCGTAAGACATAGGAGCAGAATTAGGCCATTTGGCCCATCAAGTCTGCTGCACCATTCCTTTATGGCTGATTTACTATCCCTCTCCAGCCTTCTCCCGTAACCTTTGACAGCTTTACTCATCAAAAACCTATCAACCTCTGCATTAAATGTACACAGTGTTTTGGCCTCCATGACTGCCTGTGGCAACAAATTCCACAGATTCACTCTCCTCTGGCTAAAGAAATCCCTCCTCACCTCTGCTCTAAAGAGACATCCTTGTATATTCTGAGGCGGTGTCCCCTGCTCTGGACTCTCCCACTGTAGGAAACATCCTCTCCACGTCCACTCGATCCAGGCCTTTCAATATTTGAGAGGTTTCAAGGAGTATGGGTACATAGTTCCCTGAAGGTGACATTACAGGGAAACAACCCCAGTTCAACCAACACCAACACTACCCTAACACCAACACCAACCCCAGATCAACAGCACCAATACTACTCTAACACCAACACCAACACCAACCCCAGATCAACAACACCAACACTACCCTAACACCAACACCAACCCCAGATCAACAGCACCAATACTACTCCAACACCAACACCAACACCAACCCCAGATCAACAACACCAACACTACCCTAACACCAACACCAACCCCAGATCAACAACACCAATACTACTCCAACACCAACACCAACCCCAGATCAACAACACCAACACTACCCTAACACCAACACCAACCCCAGATCAACAACACCAATACTACCCTAAAACCAACACCAACCCCAGATCAACAACACCAACACTAACCCTAACACCAACACCAATCCCAGATCAACACCAACACTACCTTAACACCAACACCAATCCCAGATCAACACCAATACTACCCTAACACCAACAGCAATGTGAACAACAACCCCAGATGAGCAACAACTCTAGAACACCAACAACAACTTCAGATGAACAGCCCTAGTCTAACAACAACAGTATTCCTGAACCACTTTACCACACTAACCCTCGATCCCTTCGTCAGCCAGGCACTGTGTACAGGCCCAGGAGCTGGGACGTTATGTTGCAACCGAAGGAGACGTTGGTGAGCCTGCCCCTGGAGTGTTGTGCTCACATTGGGTTTCCCCGTTACAGGAAAGCTATTGTTAGAAAACAGAAGTGACTTATGAAATTAATGCCATGACTTAGGGGCCTGGGGTATAGGGAGAGTTAGACAGGCTAACTCTTTGGAGTTTAGAAGGAACAGGGGTGAGCTTACAGAGGCAAACACAGGAAATTCTGCAGATGCTGGAAATCCAGAGCGACACACACAAACTGCTGGGGGGAGCCCAGCAGCTATGGAGGGGAATGGAATTTCGAGCTGAGGTCCTTCATCAGGACTGTTTTAGAGAGGTGTATCATGAAGAGTTGTAGACTGTGGGCGTGAATGCAGGGAAACGGAATCAAAAGCCAAAGCAGGACGCAGGCTGAAGATGAGAGGGGACCTGAGGGACAATTTCACACTGAGGGTGGGCAGTATATGGAATGAGCTGCCAGAGGAAGTGGTTGAGGGAGACACAGACTTTTATACTTTATACTTTATTGTCGCCAAACAATTGATACTAGAACGTATAATCATCACAGCGATATTTGATTCTGCGCTTCCCGCTTCCTGGATTACAAATATTAAATACTAAAAATAGTAAAAATTAGTAAATAGAAAAATGGGAAGTAAGGTAGTGCAAAAAAACCAAGAGGCAGGTCGGGATATTTGGAGGGTACGGCCCAGATCCGGGTCAGGATCCATTCAGCAGTCTTATCACAGTTGGAAAGAAGCTGTTCCCAAATCTGGCTGTACGAGTCTTCAAGCTCCTGAGCCTTCTCCCGGAGGGAAGAGGGATGAAAAGTGTGTTGGCTGGGTGGGTCGTGTCCTTGATTATCCTGGCAGCACTGCTCCGACAGCGTGCGGTGTAAAGTGAGTCCAAGGACGGAAGATTGGTTTGTGTGATGTGCTGCGCCGTGTTCACAATCTTCTGCAACTTCTTTCGGTCTTGGACAGGACAACTTCCATACCAGGTTGTGATGCACCCTAGAAGAATGCTTTCTACGGTGCACCTATACAAATTAGTGAGGGTCTAAGGGGACAGGCCAAATTTCTTTACTTTTCTCAGGAAGTAAAGGTGTCGATGGGCCTTCTTGGCAGACACCATAGCACAATCGTTTTACTGCACCAGTGATCACCAATTGGGGTACAATTTCCGCCGCTGCCTCTAAGTTTTCACCTTGACTCTGTGGGTTTCTCCCCACAGTCCAAGGATGTACAGGTTAGGGTTAGTAAGTCATGGGCATGCTGTGTTGGTGGCGGAAACGTGGTGTTAGTTCCGGGCTGCCCCCAACACATCCTCGGACAGTGCTGGTCGTTGACACAAAACAACTCATTTTACTGAATTTTTCCATGTTTCAATGTACTTGTTGCAAATAAAATTAATAATGATACGTAGATCAGAAAGGTGTAGAACAAGGGTCCCAACCTGGGGTTCGTAGACCTCTCGGTTAATAGTATCGGTCCGTGGCCCCTGGGAACCCCTGGTTTAGAGGGAGATGGGCCAAACACGGGCAAATGGAACGAGGTGAGGTGGGCATGGACCAGTTTTCCTGTTGTATCACTCTGCCGCTCTCATTCTAAACACACTCTCAGGCCACCGGAAATCAGAATAAACTGGACAGCAGACCCCTTCGTCTGGAACATGGGGCCTGATCTCCGGATTCTCCAGACTTTGAATCCAGGGTGACCTAGTCTTCCATCCAGTGAGAGAGAGCAGAGGAAAGGTGGATTGAAACTTCCCCAACCTAAACCGTTTCAAACAAAAGTCAAAGGCTGCAGGAGGAACTTGACAGGTCAGGCAGCATCCGTGGAGGGAAGAGAAAAGAAAGTCACTGTGAGCAAAGTTTGACTGAAATAATTCAGACAAACAAGGGTAGATATCAGTCTGGGTCAGACTGACCCTGGGCACACAACCAACAACTCCAACACCAACACTAAACCCAACACCAATAACACCAAATCAACAACACCAACACTACTCCAACACCAACAACAACGTGAACAACAACCCCAGATGAGCAACAACTCTAGAACACCAACAACAACTTCAGATGAACAGCCCTAGTCCAACAACAACAGTATTCCTCAACCACTTTACCACACTAACCCTCGATCCCTTCAGCATCCGAAAATATGTTACCCCCGTAAATAAAAAAAATAATTCTAGAATCCTCAGCCCAGTGGAACTTCCTCCCCGTATCTACTGTGTTAGTCTTCTAGAATCTGCACATGCTAAAGAGATCTACTCATTGCCACAGATGGCTGTGGAGACCAGGTCATTGGATATATTCACAGATTCTAAATCCATTTATTATCATAGAATGTATGAATTATACAACCTTGAGTTTTGTTTGCTCATAGTCAGCCACAAAGCAAGAAACCCAAAAGAATCCAATTAAAAAAAAGACCCCCCCCCAGCGTAAAGAGAAAGAAAAAATTCATAAATCACGCCAACAATAGAAGTGAACAACAGCAACAACATTCCGAACCAAACTGAGTCCTTGGATCGGAATCCCTGGAGCAGCCCGGAGTGGGCCCAAGGCCTCGGTCTCAGTTCATCACATTAGCGGAGCTCACAGGCACACAGCACAGCCACTGGAGCCAGCCTCACAGTCACAGCATGGAGAGAGGAGTGAACAAAGCACAGGTTGATAGGTTCTTGGTTAGTCAGGGAGTCAAAGGTTACAGGGAGAAGGCAGGAGAATGGAGTTGAGAGGGATAGTAAATCAGCCATGGTCAAACGGTGGAGTAGGCTAAATGGGCCGAGTGGCCTAATTCTCCATTTATGTGTGATGCTCTGTTTTAAATATACTCAGTGGCTGACCTACCAGAGCCCCCAGCGATTGGAGAACGTGCCCGGCTCGTACCACTGCCTCCTTCTGTGTGGCCCCTGTCCCGGACGCCCCTTCGCCAGGTCTACAGCAAATGATGCGATAGTCGGGGCAGGAAGTGAGGCTGCTAGTTAATGCTCAGCCCAGCCATGGTTAATGTGTTTTTGTGGTGTTAGAATACAGAAAAACAAACAGCAGATGAGATGGAAGTTGCAGAGCTCTATGCTGTAATCAAGGAGCCCCAGACTGTGCCATTACACCATGTGATTAGAAATTTTAAAGGGTTTTTTGTTCTTATTACTGGGAGTAAGGAGATCAAAGCCCAGAACAGACAGTTAAATGTTAATTAGGCGGGTAGTACCACACACATCAATTAAACCCAATCTCTTTGAAGTTATTTTCTGTACAGACCATTTAAAAAGGGCATTCTGTGTGTAACCGGATCTCTTTGGGGGATTGAAGTGTAACATAGGCACTGTATGTGTGGGGAATACACACAGGGGCGAGGCGGGCACCGTTGACACAGGAGATTCTGCAGATGCTGGGAATCCAGAACCACACACCAGAATGCTGGAGGAACTCAGCAGGTCGGGCAGCTTCTGTGGAAAACAGTGAACAGTCGATGTTTCGGGCCAAGACCCTTCATCGGGACTGGAAAGGAAGAGGAGGAAGAAGCCAGATTAGGAAGGTGGGTGGGAGGAGGGCGAGGAGTACAAGCTGACAGGTGGTAGGTGAGACCAGGTGAGGGGGAAGGTGTGTGGGTGGGGAAGAGGGTGAGGTAAGAAGCTGGCAAGTGATAGGTGGAAGAGGTTAAGGGCTGAAGAAGACGAAGTCTGATCGGGGAGGAGAGTGGATGGTGGGAGAAATGGGAGGTGATGGGGCAGGGGAGAGGGAAGGGAACCTGAATTATGTATAGAAAACGGAAGAAGAGTATCATTAATGTTTCTCTGTAAAGAACAGCCTAACAAACTCACATGCTTGACTGTCCAGGGTTTATTGGAAGGAAGATTTGCCCAGTGGTTCTGGAAGTCAGATTTATGATCACTGCTTTCTGATCCCACTCATGGGGAGTAAACCCCGAGGGTAAAATCCGGAGCTGGAGTCCTAAGACAGTCCTACGCTGAGTTCATTGTTGACTGGCAACTCCAGCGACACTGCTGGTGCCAAACTGTATCGGTGTCTGCCGTTCCTCTGGGTTGATCAGACGTGTGGAGAGGGGGAGATCACTACACGGTCAACAGCTCGCTCTCCGTATCGTACGGCCCCGGCTCGTGTATCCAGACAGCTAAGACGCAATATCAATGGTCGACTCTGACTGACGGAGGCCTCACCAGTTTCTGATCACAGGTTTATTGCTGTGTCGTGTGACATGGATCACGTTGATTCAGTAGATTGGCTGACTGGCAGGAGGCAGTGAGTGGGAATAAGGGGAGCCGTTTCTGGCTGGCTGCCCGTGACTAGTGGTGTCCCACAGGGGTCACGTTGAGACAGATTCTTTCCCAATGCGTCAATGATTTGGATGACAGGACTGGTGGCTTTGTGGCCAAGTTTGTGCATGATACAAAGATAGGTGAAATATTTTAACAAAGGCAGCTGGTGTTGGGGAAGCAGAGTCCGCAGAAAAACTTGGACCGATTAGGAGAAGTAAGAATCAGGAATCAGTCTCCGGTTTATTATCACTGTCTTACAGAATACGATGTCAAATTTGTTGCTTTGTGGCAGCAGTCCAGCACAAAGTCATAAAACTGACTGTAAATTATCAAAAGTAAATCTCACTGTGTTTCGATGTATATGTGACAAATAAAACTAATCTCTTTAGACTCTATAAATAAATTGTGTAAAATCTGAATAAAGACGTAGTGTTCATGGATTCACAGAATGCTCAGAAATCCAGTGGTGGACAGCAACACTGAATCACTGAGAAACACACATCAAAGTTTCTGGTGAACGCAGCAGGCCAGGCAGCATCTCTAGGAAGAGGTACAGTCGACGTTTCGGGCCGGGACCCTTCGTCAGGACTAACTGAAGGAAGAGCTAGTAAGAGATTTGAAAGTGGGAGGGGGAGGGGGAGATCCGAAATGATAGGAGAAGACAGGAGGGTGAGGGATGGAGCCAAGAGCTGGACAGGTGATTGGCAAAAGGGATATGAGAGGATCATGGGACAGGAGCCCAGAGGATGGGCAAGGAGTTATGGTGAGAGGGACAGAGGGAGATAAAAGAGAGAGATAGTTATAATAAAAAAGAATAAATAAATAAATAATAGTGTGGGTCTACTGTTGCTTCTCTCAGAGGGCCCACTAGGGTTGAGTCGCTCCCCTCAGAGGGGCTGCTGTGTCTCGATGCTCTAGAGATGTTATCAAAATTCTGACATTTATGGTTTGGACTGTAGTCCACATTGACCTCTTACAGTTCTGTGCTGTTTTTCATCTTCCTGCCTATTCTCCCCTGTCACCGACTGTCCGGCTGGGGGTTTGGGTGGTCTGTTAGTTTTGTGCGAGGGAGGGGTTGGGGTTTGCAAGTTTTTGCTTATTTTTCTTTTTGTGCGGGGGGAGGGTTGATGACTGTCTTTCAACTACTTCTGTGGTTTCTGTATTTTGTGGCTATCTGGAGAAGACAAATCTCAGAGTTGTATTCTGCATACACACTTTGTTAATAAAATGAACCTTTGAACCTCTCTTTGACCTCCTCCTGTATGGTAGTAATGAGAGGAGGGTGTGTCCTGGGTGGTGAGGGTCCTCAATAATGGATGCCAGACGTTTTGAAGCTCTGCCTCTTGGAGATGTCCACGATGGTGGGAGGGCTGTGCCCGTGATGGAGCTGGCTGAACTTACAGCCCTCTTCATCCTCCTGCCAGCCCGTACATTGGAGCCTGCATACTGGACTGTGATACAACCAGTCTGTGATACACTGCTCTCTGTTGTTTATCTGTACAAAGACCGGGTAAGTCTTTTGTGACGTACTGATGAGGAGCGAATAGTCATAGTGTCGTAGAACACGACAGCACAGAACCAGGCCTTTCGGCCCATCTAGTCTGTGCCAGTCTGTCATCCTCCCATAGACCTGCAGCCAGACTGTAGTCCTCCAGAACCCTCCCAACCATGTACTTATCCAGATTTCTCTTAACTATTGAAATCAAACCCACATCCACACTTCCACTGGCAGCTCGTTCCACGCTCCCGTTACCCTCTGAGTGAAGAAGCTCCCCATCAGTTTCTCCTTAAATATTTCACCTTTCACCCTTAACCCACGACCTCTAGTTGTAGTCTCACCCACCCTCAGTGGCAAAAGCCTGCTTGCATTTACCCCACCTCAGAATCAGAACCTGGGTTAATATCACTGGCACAGGGTGTGAAAATTGTTGTTTTGCCACAGCAGTAAATTGCAATACATCATATTAAAAACTATAAATTACAGTAAAAAATTATATATATAAATATAAATAAATAGTACAAAAGAAGAGGAAAAAACACTGAAATAGTTTTCATGGGTTCATTGTCCATTCAAAATTTTGATGGCAGAGGGGAAGAAGCTGTTTCTAAAATGCTGAATGTATGCCCTCAGGCTCCTGTACCTCCTCCTTGACAGGGACATGACCTGGGTGATGGGGGTCCTTAATGATGGACGCTGCCTTTTTGAGGCGTCTCTGTTTGAAGGTGCCCTGGATGCTGGGGAGGCTGGTGCCCATGATGGTTTCTGCAGCTTATTTTTGATCCTCTGTACCAGAGGGTGAGGCAACCAGGTAGAATGCTTTCTATGGTACAGCTGCAGAAATTTGCGTGTGACTTTGTAATTGCATCAACATGTTGGGCCCGGGATAGATCGTCAGAGATGCTGACACCCAGGATCATGAAACTGCTCACCCTTTCCGCTGATGATCCCGCGATGAGGACTGATGTGTGTCCCCCAACTTCTCCTTCCTGAAGTCCGCGATCAATTCCTTGGTCTCACTGGTATTGAGTGCAAGGTGGTTGTTGTGACACCACTCAGCCAGCTGATCTGTCTCAGTCCTGTGCGTCTCCTCGTCACCATCTGAAATTCTCCCAACAATGGTTGTATCGTTGGCAGGTTTACAGATGGTGTTTGAGCTGTGCCTAGCCACACAGTCATGGGTGTAGAGAGAGTAGGGCAGTGGGCTAGGTTCACATCTCTGAGGCGTGCCAGTGTTGATTATCAGAGAGGTGGAGATGTTATCTCCAATCCACACAGACTATGGCCTCTCAGTGAGGAAGTCAAGGATCCAGTTGCAGAGGCCCAGGTTTTGGAGCTTTTTGATTAGAACTGAGAGTAGGATTGTGTTGAACACTGAGCTGTAGTCAATAAATAGCAGCTTGACATAGGTATTCTATTGTCCAGGTGATCCAAGGCCAAGTGGAGAGCCAGTGAGATTGCATCTGCTGTAGACCTATTGTGGCAGTAGGCACATTGCAGCGGGTTTAGGACCTTGCTTAGACAGGAGTTGATTCTAGCCATGACCAACCTCTCAAAACACTTCATCACAGTAGATGTGAGTGCCACTGGCTAACAGGAATTGAGACAGCTCACCCTGGTCTTCCTGGACCATAGAATGATTGTCACCCTTTTGATGCAGGTGTGCAATGTGCAATTTATAGTAAACAGTGAGCAGAAACCTGGAAACACAGGTGATCAGACTGTGGAACAGTTTGTTTCTCTCCGCTTCATCACCCCCTTCCCGGCCACGTTGCTACATTCTCAGATTCGTAATTCCATCTCTTCCAGTATTGCCGCTCCAGTGTTTCTTCATGCCTCAACAGTCTTTGCTCCAGTCTGTTCTGTAATGATCCCGGGTTTATTGTGGTATTTATCACCGTTATAATACTGATCACCCTGTGAGTTTCACACAAGCAAAGCATTTCATTGCACCCTGGTGTTCGTTACTATGAACTAATTTAATCTCATCTATCTCCTCATTAATTTTATGTCTCAGACATGTCTCCCCTCGATCATCACAGCTCAGGGAAACAACCTCCGCCTATCCCGGGCACGTTCTCGATATTTATTGCTTTTTTCTTTTTGTGTTTGCAGAGCTTGCTGTCTTTTGCACACTGACTGGTTGTCCACCTTGTTGTGTGCAGTCTTTCACCTACTCTATTGTGTTTCTTTGTACTTATTGTGAATGCCTGCAAGGAAACGAATCTCAGGGTTGTATATGGTGACACATATGTACCTTGATAATAAATCTGCTTTGAACTCTGAACTTTCTTCATAGAGCACTACAAAACCAAGTGTACACTCCTCTCCGAGTGCGGCCTGACTGTCGTTGTGTACAGCTGTAATGATGTTTTATTGATGCTGGCTGTCCATTGATCTGCTACATAAATAGAAACACACAAGATTTTTAAAGGTTCGCTCTATTTGGCACATGTACAACAAAACAGACAGTGAAATGCATCGTTTTGCATCAAATCAAATGAGCAAGGATGTGCTGGGGCAGCCCGCGAGTGTCACCAGGCTTCTGGCGCCGACACAGCACGTCCACAGTTTGCTAACCCTAACCCGTACGTCTTCGGAATGTGGGAGGAAACCGGGGCACCTGGCGGAAACTAACGCAGTCACAGGGAGAACGTGCAGACATTGGTGGAAATTGACCCCAGCGTGCTATAAAGCGATAACGCCACTGAGCCACTCGGTACGGTGGGCAGCACACGCAGCTCATCATTCGGAAAGTCCCTACGGCCATCAGGACCTCAAGGCTGCAGCTCAACGCTCCGCTCAACGGTGGCTCTGCGTTAGTTTGCGCTAATGAGATCACTCAACCCTGAGCTAGTTACGTGAGTAAGGAAACTTCGCTGTTGTTAGTAAAATCGATTTCCGGTTTCAGAATCAGAATCAGGTTTGATATCACTGGCATATGCTGTGAAATGTGTTATTTTGTGGCAACAGTACATTGCAATACATAATGATATAAAATCGTAAATTACAGTAAGTGTGTATATATAGTGCTGGCATCCGTTAGTCTCGTGAGACCATGGATCTACGCCTGGAGAGTCTTCTGTGTTGTGCTGTCGCGGTGAGGCAATGCTGGAGTGTCCTCTCCTGGGCAAGGTTGTATGGAAGACCGGCAGTTGCCCATGCAGCAAGTCTCTCCTCTCCACGACACCGGTGTTGTCCAAGGGAAGGGCAAGGGCCGATACAGCTTGGCACCGGTGTTGTCGCAGGAGTTGCCAGAACGAGGTTGAAGGCAACATCGGACTGCCTTAGGGACTCCAGCTCCAGATTTGCCCTCAGGGTTCACTCCCGAAGCCTTTCCCATGAGTGGGTATGGCCGCAAGGCAGCAGAGGTTTGAAATCAGAGTTTACCATCTCTTAGGTGGACTGCCTTCCCAGGCTGACGAGCTCCATCTACCTGAAGCACTGGTTTTAAGGCACCAGGACCCGCCTTCGTCCCTTCTCCTGTCAGTAGAAACAGTTCCACCGGGCTTAGAGGCTAAGCCACATGAGAAGGCCAGGAGTTGGACTTGGCTGTCAGAGGCTATTTGAGGCGCATGCCGTGAGGAGCACGTTCAGGTAGTGGGAGCTGTTCATGGGTTCATTGTGTAGTCAGAGATCTGATGGCGGAGGGGAAGAAGCTGTTCCTACAACACTGAGTGAGTGTCTTCAGCTGCTGTACCTCCTCCTTTATGGTGACAGTGAGAAGAAGGCATGTCCTGGATGACGGGGGTCCTTAATGATGGATGCTGCCTTTCTGAGGCATCTCCGTTTGAAGATGTCCTCGATAGTAGGGAGGCTGGTGCCCATGATGGGGCTGGCTGAGCTTACAACTTCCTGCAGCTTTTTCTGATCTTGTGCAGATGCCTTCCGTCACCATCTGAAATTTGGCCTACAATAGTTGTGTCGTTAGCAGATTTTTAGAGCTGGGCCCAGTCACACAGCCATGGGTGAGAGAGCAGAGGAAAGGGCGAAGCATTAGGGGGTACCAGTGCTGATGGTGGCGAGGGGGAGATGTTATCTCCAATCCACATGGACTGTGGTTCCCCAGTGAGAAAGTCAAGGATCCAGTCGCAGAGGGACTTACAGAGGTCCAGGTTTAAACAGTCAGTGTTGACGACTATAAATCAAAATAATAAATAAATAAACAAACAAATAAATATATATTATTGTTATGTTCTTTGTCAAGGGATGTGGGCGATAATGGTCTTTCCATGACCATGATTGTTCTTGGCAATTTTTTCTGCAGAAGTGGTTTGCCATTGCCTTCTTTTGGGCAGTGTCTTTACAAGCACAAAATAATCTGCAGATGCTGTTGTCAAAGGAACACTCACAATGCACTGGAGGAACTCAGCAGGTCAGTCAGCATCAGTTGGAAAGATTAGTCGACGTTTCGGGTGAGTGTTCCAGTGTCTTTACGAGACGGGTGACCCCAGCCATTATCAATACTCTTCAGAGATTGTCTGCCTGGCGTCAGTGGTCGCATAACCAGGACTTGTGAATGATATACACCAGCTGCTCATGCGACCATCCACCACCTGCTCCCATGACTTCAAGTGGCCCTGACCAGGGGCTAAGCAGGCGCTACACCTTGCCCAAGGGTGACCTGCAGGCCAGCGGAGGGAAGGAGTGCCTTATACCTCCTTTGGTAGAGACGTATCTCCACTCTACCACCCATATACACAGGTTGTGTTCTTGAATTCATGGACCGCTCAGAAATCTGATGGGAGAGGAGAAGGAGCTGTTTCTAAAATGTTGAATGTTTTGAACAGAGTTAATTAAAAATTAAATAAAATTACAGACATTTCATACAAAAAGGTCTGCCAAGCTATTGGCTGTTGTGTTAATTAGCTAATTTAACTCTGAGGTAACTATATGAGTACGGACACCCGGCAGTTGTTGGCAAAACCGAGTTCTGTGTTTAAGGAGTCGGTGTTGACCATCAGAAGCTGAAGTTCACTTGATCCAGGATTCTGTCTGGACTCCTAGTTCAGGTACGCACTGTCCTATCAATTCCAAGTGAAGACCACGAGGCATGGGACAGAATTAGGCCACTCACCCATCAGATCTGATCCACCACTCCATCATGGCTGATTTATTATCCCTCTCGACCCTATTCTCCTTTGAAAGCAATAACAACATAACAATCATCTGTCTTGTGCAAAACTTGGTCTAATTTATCAGTTACCTGTGAGTTTATAAATCTCAGATCTCCTGCATCACAGAGGTGGCTGAGAGGGGTGTGACTGGCGCAATAGAAATGCAACTTTGACTTATGGGAAACGTGTCAAAGGGCTTCTCTGAAACACTGTGGTTACTTCAGGACATTATGTACTAGCTGAGAATGAGGGAGACTGGTCTCCCTCTGCGTTTTGTGAGTTCACCTCACAGGCATGGCCGGGATATCTTCAAGCTGCCAGCTGGTTGTTTTCCAGAGGCACAACCTGCCAGTGCCCTCTGTCTGGGGGGCACTACATCTGCCTTAGTCAATCAGACCACCTAATGTACGGTACATAACTCGAAGGCCAAGAGAACATTTCGTGTAATTGGAAACTAATCACTTAAAAGCTTCTCTTGGCAGTGAGGAAAGGCAGTAACGTGTGCTGAGCCATCCTGGGGTGAGCTGTGATAGTAAATTACTAACTACTGTATGTGAGAATAATTATCACACACTCACACTCACACTCAACCCACACTCACTGATGTACACATATTCACACTCACATACACACTGACACACACACTGATGTGCACACATTCACACTCACACTCACTGATGTACGCATGTTCACACTCACTCACACACTCACACTCACTGATGCACACGCACACACTCACATACACACACAAACTCATACTCACTGATGTGCACACACACTCACACTAACTGATGCACAAACTCACATACACAGACATGCACACTCACTCACTCACACAAACACACACACTCACACTCACTGATGTACTGACACACTCACATACACAGACATGCACATTCACTCCCTCACACTCACGCAATTACAAACATTCACACACACAGTCATACAAATACACACACACTCACACACAGGTACACACTCACACCCACACACTCACATAACTACATACTGACACACACAACACAAATGCCCACATTCACATACTTACACATACACACAACACACACATATGGCCATACATCAACACACATAAATTGCATACACAAGTAAGTATACATGCAGAAACATAGACATGTATAAACACATACACTCATGTGAATACGTGCACATAGACACATACCTATAAACATAAATACGAGCACACAGATAAACACACATAATCATGCATATACATACACACATGCAGTCTCACACACACTATACACACACACTCTATACACACTACACACACATGCTAGACACTACATGCACACACACTACACACACACACCACACACACACACTCACACACATGCTCATACACACACTTATTCACACACACTCACGCTACACACACTATACACACATACTATACACACACACACTCACACACACACACTCACTCACACACATACACACTCACACACACACTCTCACACACTCACACACACACACACACACACACTCATACACACACACACACACACACTCACACACACACACACACACACACACACACACACACACACACACTCTCACACTCACTCACACACACACACACACACACACATTACATGCAGCACTGAACCACTTGCCCAGTGCTGCAGTTAGTCAATTTTCTTTGGAGAGGACCACAGCCTTGTCGTTGTTTGGAGGTTTCCATGTGTCAATGACCCGCAATGCTATGCTGGCTGGAGTCAGGACCTTGTGCTTTGACTCTTGGCAGGGTTGTAGGTTTCTTCAAATAAAACAAAGTGAGTGTTTTGTGTTTAAGGAAACCCATAGCACATTTTATTGAACTCTAAAACCTACACAACAGAAGTATGCTAAAAACCTTTTACATAATTATGCCATCTCGTCAGACCAGCTTCTTAAAGCAAAACCCCCAGATCAGTGTTGGTGGTTGTGAATTCCGTACGTTTCTCCCAATTACATTACCCTACACAGGCCCCCCTAGAATTCACTAACCCGGCATTGTGATCTTGTCCAGGGCTCGGACAAGCCGCCTGGCTCAGGTCCTGCAGTGTGCAGGGGAAGTTGGTGTGCATCATGGTGGACAAAAACAAACGAGGCTGAGTGTAGGAACTCGAGTGCTCTACGCCATGATGGGAGGTAGGAAGAGCTGAAAAGGGATTGAATTTACTGAGGAGGGTGGAACGCTGTTGAGAGGTCGACCCGGTAGTTGTGACATCAGGAATGGAATCACCTGGCACTCTCGGCTGCCCGTATACCAACTCAGCTGTGGACGACTGCAGGTCCTCTTTTGGAGTTGTTCTGAGCCCCAGCAGGACCCACGGGAGATGATCATGCCAGCACTCACCGGTCAGGGAAGCCCTCAGAGCAGCCTTTAAGGAGTGGTGAAACTGCCCGCACAGGCCATTGGACTGTGGGTGTGGTGTGATACATCGTGGTGTGATTCATTGCACGGGCCATTGGACTGTGGGTGATACATCGCACAGGCTATTGGACTGCGGGCGACAGGCCATTGCGCCAAATGGCATGTGCAGAAACTCAAACGGAGTTACTACAGCTGCTTTGGGAATGTCCTCTAACTAGATCGACTTTGGAAAAAATTAACTTTCCAGTTAAATACGCCAGAAAGTCTTGGATGTGTGGGACCAGGTAACGATCAGGGGTGGTGGCCTCGCTAAGCAGTTGGTAGTCACCACATGGGCAGCAACCACCATCTGACTTCAGGACCATACAGACGGGCAAAGCCCAGGGGCTTTTCGACCAGCGTACAATTCCAAGTCTTTCTATGTTGGCAAACTCAGCTTTCGCGGTTGCCAGCCCTTCTGGGTCCAGACTGTGTATGTGGGCATGGACTGGTGGGCCAGTTGTAGAAGTGTGGTGCTCAACCCTATGTTTTGTGACAATAGTGGAGTACGTGGGTTTGGTGAGGTTTGGGAATTCGCCCAGCAATTGAGTAAACTCACATGCGGTGATGCATGTGCTTGACAGAGTCGGTGTGGGGAACTTATTAGGGGAGCAGGGTACAGACCCAAAGTCCTTAGCATCCACAAGCCAGCAGTTCTTAAGATTGACTAACTGTGTGTCCTTGGGCAGACAGGAAATCTGCGCCGAGCACAGGTCTATCCAATTCAGCCAGGACGAAGTCCCGTGTGTAACATCACCCACTGAAGCAGATACCGTCACGTACTGTGTCCCGTAGGTCTGGATCCCGCTACCTTTGGCAGCCTCCAGCGAGGTTTCTTCACTCTTTGCCTTCTCATCAGTAGGCGATGCTGGCAGCACACTCACTCGAGAGCGCGTGTCACACAAGAAGCGTCACCCTGAAAGGGTGTCTATACCAGTAGATGCCCCTGGCAGCTGGAACCCCTGGTGTTCACGGCCCTCTGATGTCCCGATGCGCTGGCACTGTTGAAGCTGCAAGGTGGTCGGCACTTCCTAGCGTTGGTACCAAAGCAAGCGTGGTAAAAACACAGATCTGGCATCGTCTGTTTCACAGCCGTGGGCATCTTTATGTTGGGGGCTTGCTGACCGGGCTTACTGAGGAAGAGAAGGAGGAATGATGCACCGCTGCCCAGCAAAGTGTAGACTATCAGTCATTTTAGCAAGTTTCCCGCGGTCCTTCACGGGTGCCTTAGTGAGGGCTATGCAAACTTGATCTGCCATTTGCTGCACGAAGAGTTCTTTAAAAATAAAACAAGGATGGTGATTTCCCAGGAGGTACAACATATAGTCCATTAGCTCTGACGGCCTAGCACCACCGAGACTGGGCAGGGAGAGGAACAGCTCAGTGAGCTCAAACTCTGACAGTCCAAAAGTCTGTAAAAGGTGAGTTTTCAGCGATTGCTATTTATTGTGTTCAGGCGAGTGTTCGAGCAGACTCACCGTGAAATTGCGCAGCGTCGCTACCACATCATAGAATTTGGTGTGGCTGGCAGAACGAACTGGGCCTCATCTTGTATGAACCAAGTGACGGAATTTTGCTCCCAAATCTCCAGCAGTTTCAAAATGACTGCGTTACCGACATGTTTGATAACTCCGGAATTATCCTAGAGCATCAGGGACACCAGTGTAGGTTTCCGTAAATAAAACAACGCGAGGCGTTTTATACTTAACGAAACCTGTAACACATCTTATTGAACTCCAAAACCTACACAACAAAAGTGCGCTAAAAAAACCTTTAAGAACTTTGTCACATCAGACCAGCCTCTTAATGCAAAACCACAACTCAGTGTCAGTGGATTTAAATTATGTACATTTCTCTCAATTATTTTACCCCACAGGGTCACCCATGCCACAGGTCAAAGGGTAGAGGCCAGAGTTGGAGTGGTCTGCTGGCCCTGCAGGCTCGAGGGTTCAGCTCAAAAGAATTGTTACACCAATGAGGAATTCTTCTGCATCTGAGTGTGATGGTATTCCTGAGACTCCACCCGGGACTTGCATGACTGGCAGCAGCGGAAACCGAGGGGAAGCTACTGCCTCAATGAAGGAAGCCCTGAGACCAAGCCATGATGAGAAGAGAGGCCAATTCTGTCGTCAGGGCAACACTTGACTGGCCCCTGAAGTGCACAGGAAATGCGGCAGACTGGAGACAACTTGGTGCCAAATCGTGGGGTCAGAGATGAGGACCCAGAACGACACCTGGGGCACAATGGAGAAGATGGCCAAGGAGTGAGGGATGGAGGACCTTCATTGCTACCCTACTGGCCAGCAATGTGATGGCCAGTCAGTAAGCAAATCTAAACAGGTGTTCCTGGTCCCCCAACACCACTAAGTTAAGAAAGCACAGCGGTGTCTCCACTTCCTGATGGGATTGCGGCTCCTCCAATCCCCACTCTCACCAGAGCACCGTAGGGAGTGCCCTGACCAACTGTATCACCGTCTGGTGTGGGAATTGCAGGGCATCTGACCGCAAGACCCTGCAGTGGATTGAGAGGACTGCCCCTCACCCATCCAGGACATCCAGCAGGAGCCCCATGTTGGCAGAGCCCTCAGCGTTGTCTAGGACCCCTCCTATCTGTCCCACAATCTCCTTGACCTCCTACCGTCAGGCAGAAGTTACCGCAGTGTAAGAACAAGGAATGTCAGGCTGGGTAACAGCTTCTTCCCCCAGGATGTGTGACTTCCGATCACCCTGCTACCACCCAGAAAGCATCACTTGTTCAAAATTCAATATAATTTTATTATCAAGGTACATTTATATCACCATGTACAACCCTGAGATTCATTTTCTTGTGGGCATACTCAATGAATCCATCATAGAATAATAACCATAACAGAATCCATAAAAGACCACGTCAGCTAGGGCTTCCAACCGGTGTGCAAAAGAAAACAAACTGTGTAAATACAGTGAGAAAGAATAACAATAAATAAATAACCAATAAATATTGAGAACATGAGATGGAGTCTTTGAAAGTGAGTCCATTGGTTGTGGGAACATTTCAATGTTGGGACAAGTGAAGTTGAGTGAAGTTATCCCCTGGTTCTGGAGCCTGATGGTTGAGGGGTAATAACTGTTTCTGAACATGGTGGCGTGAGTCCTGAGGCTCCTGTACCTTCTACCTGATAGTCATAGTCATAGTCATACTTTATTGATCCCGAGGGAAATTGGTTTTTGTTACAGTTGCAGCATAAATAATTAAATAGTAATAAAACCATAAATAATTAAATAATAATATGTAAATTATGCCAGGAAGTAAGTCCAGGACCAGCCTATTGGCTCAGGGTGTCTGACCCTCCAAGGGAGGAGTTGTAAAGTTTGATGGCCACAGGCAGGAATGACTTCCTATGACGCTCTGTGCTGCATCTTGGTGGAATGAGTCTCTGGCTGAATGTACTCCTGTGCCCAACCAGTACATTATGTAGTAGATGGGAGACATTTTTCCGAGATGGCATGCAACTTAGACAGCATCCTCTTTTCAGACACCACCGTGAGAGAGTCCAGTTCCATCCCCACAACATCAATGGCCTTACGAATGAGTTTGTTGATTCTGTTGGTGTCTGCTACCCTCAGCCTGCCGCCCCAGCACACAACAGCAAACATGATAGCACTGGCCACCACAGACTCGTAGAACATCCTCAGCATCGTCGGGCAGATGTTAAAGGAGCTCAGTCACTGATGGCAGCAGTGAGAAGAGAGCGTGTCCTGGGTGGTGTGGTCTCTGGTGATGGACTCTGCTTTCTTGTGAAAGCACTCCGTGTGGATGTGCTCAATGGTGGAGATGTCTTTACCCGTGATGGACTGGGCTCTATCCACCACTTTTTGTAGGATAGTGCCAGTAGCATTATACTGTTGTATGTTTAATGCAATATCGTATACTGTATGTCAATTTATACACCTATGTTAATATTATTCTATGTGCTGCATGCACTGTATGTACTGTGATTTGCTCTTTGGTCCCACAGGAATTATGTTTCATTTAGCTCTGTACGTGTGTGCTGAAATGGCTAGCGCAAGAAGGCACAGGTTTAAGGTGCTTGGAAGTAGGTACAGAGGAGATGTCAGGGTTAAGTTTTTTGTGCAGAGAGTGGTGAGTGCGTAGAATGGGCTGCCAGGAGAATGGACTCCTGGACAGGTACATGGCGCTTAGAAAATAGAGGGCTACGGGTAACCATAGGTAACTTCTAAGGTAGGGACATGTTGGGCACAGCTTTGTGGGCCGAAGGGCCTGTAATGTGCTGTAGGTTTTCTATGTTCTATGTGTACAATTGAATGACAACAAACTTAAACTTGAACTCGGACCCGCTGATGTGCGACCAAAGGCTCCTGTAACTCCTGTCCAATTGTAGCTCTTCCCTCTCACTCATGGCACTGGGCCTCAACTTGAAACGTTGACCGACACCGTCTCGCCTCCAAGACGCAGCTCGGCCCGCTGAGTTTTTCCAGCGTTCCGTTTCTAACCACGTCAGTGGGTGGGCCTGTAGCTGGGCGAGTCATGCGGAGGAGAGACGGTAACCCAGCCGTGGTTAAGAGTCTGGTCAGTGGTGAGGGGAGGAACATGTAAGGAGGGGTAACTACACACCACCCACAGTGAGACAGTTCAATGCATTTAAACAGCACTGCTGGCAGACAAGATCCCTGTGCAGAAACCAGGAGGACACAGAAGGAACCTTCACATCACCACAAGAGGAAGTCTACCAACTAAATCTCAGCTACTGTGGCCAAGTTTGTGGATGATATGAAGGTGGTGGAGGGGTAGGCAGCATTGGCAAAGCAGGGAGCCTGCAGAACGACTCAGACAGATCGGAGAATGGGCAAAGAAGTGGCAGATGGAATATGGAGTAGGGAAGTCTCTGGTCGGGTACTTTGGCAGAAGTAATAAAGGCATGGACTATTTTCTAAATGTGGACCAAATTTAGAAATCAGAGGTGCAAAGGGACCTGGGAGCTTTTGTGCCGGATTCACTAAAGGTTAAATTGCAGGTTGAGTCTGTGGTGAGGAAGGCAAATGCAATGTTAGCATTCATTTCAAGAGGACAAGAATATAAAACCAAGGACAATGCTGAGACTTTATAAAGCACTGGTCAGATCGCATTCAGAGTACTGTGGGAAGTTTGGGCCTCATATCTGAGAAAGGATGTGCTGGTATTTCAGAGGATCCACAGGAGGTTTACAACAATTATCCAGGGAATGATAGGGTTAATATACGAGGAGTGTTTGATGGTTCAGTGCCTGTACTTGCAGGAGTTTAGAAGAATGATGGGTGGGGGGTGGATTTCATTAAACCTACTGAATATTGAAAAACCTACCAATTTTTGAAAGACCTGAATGGAGTGGACAGAATGTTTCCTATGGTGGGAGAGCCCAGAATCAGAGGGCACAGCCTCAGAATACAAGGGCGTCCCTTTACAACAGAGATGAGGAGAAATTTCTTTAGCCAGAAGGTGGTGAATCTGTGGAATTCATTGCCACAGACGGCTGAGGAGGCCAAGTCATTGGGTATATTTAAAGTGGAGGTTGATAGGTTCTTGATTAGTAAGTGTGTCAAAAGTTACAGGGAGAAGACAGGAGAATGACACTGAGACGGATAATAAATCAGCCATGATGGAATGTCAGAGCAGACTCGATGGCCTGAATTGTCTAATTCTGCTCCTATGTCTTATCACAGGCTGAGCAAAGTGAGGCTTCGGGTGATTTAATGCAGTACACTCAGACAAGTCCCAGGAACGGTGGTGGAGGCGGATACAATAGGGTCTTTTAAGAGTCTCCTGGATAGGTACATGGAGCTTAGGAAAATAGAGGGCTATGGCTAACCTTAGGTAATTTCTAAGTAAGTACATGTTGGGCACAGCTTTGTGGGCTGAAGGGCCTGTATTGTGCTGTAAGTTTTCTATGTTTCTATGAATGCAGAGATCTACCAGGACGTTGGCAGGACTCGAGGGTCTGAATTACCGGGAGAGGTTGGCTAGGCTTGGTCTTTATTCCTTGGAATCAGGGGTGACCTTTTAGAAGTGAAAGCTCATAGAAGTGATTAAAACTATGAGAGACGTAGATTATGGAGGGCGATAACAGTTTTTCCCCAGGGTAGGGGAGTCCAAGGCCAATGGGCACAGGTTTAAGGAGAGAGCAGAAAGATTTTAAAGGAGTCCTGAGGGAATGAAGAAACAACACTACCACGGGCAGCATCCTCAAGCTGGCTCCTTTCACTTCTGTTATGCCATCTTTTAAAATTTCTGATGTGGTTCTGCTGGTGTGTTTTCAGGCAATTGGGTGCTTTGCTGTCTCCGAGAGGGTTCTACAAGCCTGCGAGCGAAGCGTGCAGCAAGGAGACTAGGAAGCCAGGAGCCCACGGTTGACTCCGTCTCTCGCTGATCTTGCCGATTAAAGCACCGAGGAAGGTTGAAATCACTGAGGTGGGGGTAGAGCTGAACAGGTGTTCAGCACCGTCTACCAGCCTCTCGCTCACCACAGCCGGAGGAAAGAGACTGCGTATGACCGTCTCCTTCTCTCCTCCTTGCTTGTTGATCTTGAGGGAAGGTCCTTGCATCAAAATGGTCTCTCCCTCCCTCAGTGCTGTCAGAGAGCAAAGTTTAGTCAACGTGGTTTGTAGATTGTGGACTCTAATTCATGTATCATGTGTTTGTAATTTTCCTGGTCGCTCCTATAGTTGCTAGTTCGGGTGATGTTAAACCGGGGCAGCTGCAGATTATGAACACTGAGCTGAACTGAATGTGCCTTTGGATTTTGTGTTTTCGCTCAATTTTTTTTTGTTTGTGCGTGGGCGGGGGGGGGGGGGGTTGGTTGATTTTGTTTTTGAACGGGTTCCATGGTTCTTCTTTGTTTCGTGACTGTGGGGAAGACGAATTCCTGGGTGGCATACTGCACACATACTTCGATAATAAATGTACTTGGAATTTGTGTTTGAACTTTTCCATGCAGGGTGAGCTGTCAGAGGAAGTGGTTGAGGCAGGTACAATACTATCGTTTATTGGATGTGTACGTGGACGGGTGTATAGCGGAACGCTATGGGCCAAGTGCAGGAAATTGGGACTAGATGAGTGGGCACCACGGCTGGCATGGACTCAGGCTGTTTCTGCGCTGCATTACTCTGAGACTTGAAGCTGAGTCAACGATGAGCTAATGCATGTTCACTTACTTAATGGTTTGGCCATCTAGTCCCATTATCCTGTCAATAACTGAGGAGTCTGCCTCTTTGTTGGTCACTCTGATCTCCATTAACCTCAGTAATCTGCAGACTTTTACTCAGCAGCAACTGCCTGACATTTTGTGGCCTCACTTATTTTATTCATTAGACCAATCAACAAGATTTTGGCGCTTGGATTCTTAAAGGGTGCTATAGCCAAGTGAGGGTGTTAGTGGGGATAAGCTCCCAATGCTCGCAATGGTGTGCATCTCAAATAGCCTCTGACAACCAAGTCCAGCTCCTGGCCTTCATGTGTGGCTTAGCTACTAAGTCCGGCGAAACTATTTCTACTAACAGGAGAAGGGCAAAGGTGGGTTACTGGTTCCTTAAAACCAGTCGCTTGGGGCAGTTGGTTGGCAGCTCATCTAGCAGAAGGAAAACTCTGATCTCAAACCTCAGCTGCCTTGTGGCTATACCCACTCACGGGGAAGGTGTTGGGAGTAAACTCCGAGCAAAAGTCTGGTGCTGGAGTCTCTAAGACAGTCATACGTTGAGTTCAAACACTGACTGGCAGCTCCTGCAAAGCTGCTGGTGCCAAACTGTATCGGTCTCTGCCGTTCCTTTGGGTTCATCAGATGTGTGGAGAGGGGGAGATCGCTACACAGGCAACAGCTGGCTCTCCATGTCGTACTGCCCTGGCTTGCTTATCGATCACAGATAGCTAGGATGCAACGTCTGCGGTCATTTTTTGTTGACAAGTTTACTTTTTGATAAAGAATTTACTTTGGCAAATGAAACTGAATCTAATGCTGTTCTCCACAGGGCACAAAGAAGATTGGGAGAAGAAGGAAAAGCCCAGAGGATTCTGTTCTGGTGCTGTGGGCACGATTTATCAGTTTTCTTCAGCCAGGAGCCAGTAAAACCCAACAACGAGTCTGCCCCCGGCCTGGCCTGTGTTCTGTAGTTAGTTTAATCCTCTGGTCACACTGGCCTGGCTAATCCTCGAGCCAGTGGAGTAGGAGCTGTCCTTGTGTCTGCTGCTATGTGTATTCAAGTTTTTCTATTTTCTGCCAATGGGAGAGAGAATGTCGGGGTGGGTGGGGTCTTTGACTACAGAAGCAGTGAGAAGTGTAGACAGAGTGGACAGAGAGAGGCTGGTTTCCGTGATGTGCTGAGCTGTGTCCTCAACACCCTGCGGTTTCTGTGGTCTTGAGAAGAGCTGTCGTTGTCCCAGGCTGTTGCACACCTGGATTGGATGCTTTCTGCGATGCATCGATTAGAAACCGACTGCCATGTACTCGACATCAGTGACTATATATCTTACGTCTGAATCCCTGTGGGGCTGCAGGAATCTGTGGAGGGGAGGGTGGTTTCGGGGGTCTTTAGCTGTATCAAGGCCCTCAGTGTCGTCACGATCGGTTCCGGGCGTAGCTGACCGTTCCCATCTCACCGTCTGCACGAGAGCGGGGCAGTAACCAGCTGAGCTGCACGGATTGGAGTGATCTCGGGCTGGGATCCCGGGATATAGAGTCATACAGCGTGGAAACAGATCCTTTAGCTAATCTCACCCGTGCCAATCAAGATGCCCATCGGAGATAAGCCCATTAGTTTGGATGGGTGCAGAGATTTACCAGGGTGCTGCCTGGATTGGAACTCCACCATGGACAGTCCCAAGCCCGGCTGAGAAAGGAGGAGGATTGGACATGGGGCTAGTAACCCCTTCCCAGAAAAACCCAGAGCTACAGAAATGCCAGTAGAAGCTTCAAAGGCCTCATCCCTGGGAGAGGAAGGAAACAGCAAGAAGATGACGAAATTTTGAAAGACTGACCCAGGCCAGAGGACTCTGGTGAGCTGCTGTCAGCATCCTATGCCCCAGCAGAGGGAAGTGAGCCTAGGTTGGACATCAAATAGGTTGAGTGAGCTTGGGCTTTTCTCTCTGAGCGAAGGAAATGGAGAGGTGACGATTAAGAGGCAAAGATAGTGTGGACAGCCAGCTTGTTCCACACTTGAATTGACTTTCCTCTGTGTGAAGAAGTTCCCCCACAGGAGTCCCTTAAATATTTCACCTTTCACCCTTAACCCATAGCCTCTGGTCGCACCCATCGTCACTGCAAAAAGCCTGCTACCATTTACTCTCTCTGCTCCCCTCATTCTCTTGTGCTCCAGGAAACAAAGTCTTGACCTATTCAATTCAATCTTTCCCTCAAACTCAGGTCCTCAAGTCATCCTTGTAAATTTTCTCTGTACTCTTTCAATCCTATTGACATCTTTCCTGTAGGTCGGTGAACAAAACTGCACACAGTACAGTACTCCAAATTAGGCCTCATCGACATCTTAGTACATTGCTCAGTACATTGATTTATGCAGGCCAATGTGCCAAAAGCTTTCTTTATGACCCAATTTACCTGGGACACCGCTTTCAATTAATTACTAATCTGTATTCCCAGATCCCTTTATTCTACCACACTCCTCAATGCCCTACAGTTCACTCTGCAAGACCTATCCTGGTTGGTCCTACCAAAGTGCAACACCTCGCACTTGTCTGTATTAAATCCCATCTGCCATTTTTTAGCCCATTTTTCCAGCTGATCCAGATCCCGCTGAAAGCCAGGATAGGCTTCCTCACTGTCCGGTGTGGTCCCAGTTTTGGTGTCATCAGAAAATCCAGGAAACCACATTATCAACCAGGTCATTGATATAGATGACAAACAAGAACAGACCCAGCACCGATCCCTGTGGCACACTATTAGTCACAGGTGTCCAGTCAGAGAGGGGACCGTCTACTACCTATAGCTTCTCCCACAAAGCCAATGTCCAATCCAATTTACTGCTTCATTCAGAATGCCAAGCAACCGAACCAACCTCCTTCGTCAAAGGCCTCGCTAAAGTCCACGTAGACACCATCCACTACCTTCCTACTTCAATCCTCAGTGTCCTACTGCTCACCATGTGAGACCTACACTAGTTGGTCCTCCTAAAGTACAACACCTCACACTTGTCTCCATTAAATTCCCTCTGCCATTTCTCAGCCCATTTTTCAATCTGGCCCAGGTCCTGCTACAAGCTTTGATAGTTTTTCTCACTGTCCAGTATGTCCACAGTCTTGGCGTCATCCACAAATTTGTTGATCCAGTTAACCACGATATCATCCAGAATGTTGCCATAGATGACGAACACCGATCCCCGAGGCACACCACTAGTCATAGGCCTCCAGTCAGAAAGGCAACTAGCTACTACCACCTCTGGCTTCTCCTGTGAATCCAATTTACTACCTCATCCTGAATGCCAAGTGACTGAATGTTCATGGACAACCTCCCATGTGGGACCTTGTCAAAGGCCTTGCTAAAGTCCATGAAGACAACATCTGCTGCCTTGCCTTCATCAACTGGCCCAGATCCTGCTGCAAGTTTTGATATTTTTCCTCACTGTCCCCAGTCTTGTTGCTGTCCGCAAATTTACTGATGACGCCAAGATTATGGGTTTAGTGGACAGCAAAGAAGGTAAAGACAAGAGATTCAGCAGATGCTGGAAATCCAGAGCAATACACACAAAATGCTGGAGGAACTGAGTAGGTCAGGTAGCATCTACGGAAATGAATAAACAGTCAGTGTTTCACGCCGAGACCCTTCATCCGGACTTGAAAGAATGCCAGAAGAAAAAGGTGGAGGGAGTGGAAGGCAGACAGGCTAGAAGGTGATAGGTGAAGCCAGGTGGATAGGGGAGGTAGATGAAGTAAGAAGCTGGGAGGTGATCGGTGGGAAAGGTAAAGGGCTGAAGAAGAAGGAATCTGATAGGAGAGGAGGGTGGACCATGGGAGAAAGGGAAGGAGGATAGACAGGTAAGGAGATATCTTATTGAAATCTCTCCTGTAGGTAGGTGACCCAGGTGGAGATGAAAGACTGAGCCATAAACAGATTTCAGGGCATTGTCTGGACAAGTTGCTCTCTGTGGGGGAGGAAGAGACAACCTCTCTCTCCCACAGCCCATGCCGGCTCCAGTTCATCAACTAAATGACAGAAGACACAATTTACTCCAAGCCTTCAAACCCCTGAGCATGAAATGTTTGCTCACCTGTCTGAACTTGACTAGCTCTGTTCTCCTTGGAAGTTCTACGCCAGAGGGGCGAGAATTATTGCTGTTGTTTTGCTCACTGGTGTCAAGTTCTCACTTTGATTCACCACCTGAAGGCTTGTTACTCCGCCAAGAAACTGGATTTTGTTCCGAGTCGGTGTGCTAAACTGTCATTGCATGTGGTGTTAACGACTGTCCCGATCCCTCACAGGAAAATCGGGTGTCAGGGTAGCGAGTGGTTAGCACAACGATATTACAGCTTGGGGTGCTGGAGTTCAGAGTTCAATTCTCACGTCCTTTGTAAGGAGTTTGTTTGTCCTCCCCGTGTGCTCTGGTTTCCTCCCACAGTCCAAAGACGTACCGATTAGTAGGTTGATTGGTCATTGGTCATTGTCCTGTGATCTCGCTAGGGTTAAATTGATGGGTTGCTGGTGGTGTGGTTCAAAAGGCCAGAAGGGCTTGTTCTGCATTGTACCACTAAATAAATGAATGAATGCATGAATACAAACATACATACATAAATAACCATAACCTTCACAGAATTAGCCATAACGAACATGCAGAATCCAACGGGATGGTGTTCCCATTACTGGAGTTCAAGATATGGACCCATATCCGACGGGGTGTTGTCAGATGGTGTTCCCCTTACTGCAGTTCGGGATACAGTCCCGTATCCAATGGGACGGTGTTCGCCTTACTGGAGTTCCAGATACAGTCCCGAATCCGATGGGATAGTGTTCCCCTTACTGGAGTTCCGGATACAGTCCCATATCTGATGGGATCGTGTTCCCCTCACTACAGTTCGGCATACGGTCCCGTATCTGATGGGATCGTGTTCCCCTTACTGGAGTTTGGGATACGGTCCCGTACCTGATGGGATCGTGTTCCCCTCACTACAGTTCGGCATACGGTCCCGTATCTGATGGGATCGTGTTCCCCTTACTGGAGTTCAGGATACGGTCCTGTATTCGATGGGACGGTGTTTGCCTTACTGGAGTTCCGGATACAGTCCCATATCCGATGGGATCGTGTTCCCTTTACTGGAGTTCGGGATATGGTCCCGTATCCGATGGGATGGTGTTCCCCTTACTGGACATCAGGATACGGTCCTGTATGCAATGGGATGTTGTCAGGTAGTGTTTCCCTTACTGCAGTCGGGATATGGTCCCGTATCCGATGGGATGGTGTTCCCCTCACTACAGTTCGGGATACGGTCCCGTATCTGATGGGATCGTGTTCCCCTTACTGGAGTTTGGGATATGGTCCCATATCCAATGAGATGGTGTTCCCCTTACTGGAGTTCAGGATACGGTCCTGTATCCGATGGAGAGAGAGATAGAGGGACAACCATGGTTTGCTCAACAATCCTGGTGTAGAAGCCAGGCAGGATTCAGCAACCAAGTGCTAGTAACATCGATGTAGACCATAAAATCCTGAGACATAGGGGCAGGATTAGGTCATTTTACCCTTCGAGTCTGCTCTGCCATTTAATCATTGCTGATCCTTTTTTCCCCTTCTGAGCCCCACTCCCTGGCCTTCTCCCCGTAACCTTTGATGCCATGTCCAATCAAGAACCTACCAAGCTCTGCCTTAAGTACTTCCAATGACCTGGCCTCCTCAGCTGCCCGTGGTAACAAGTTCCACAAATTCACCAGCCCCGGCTAAAGAAATTTCCACACATCTCTGTTTTAAATGGACGCCTCTCTATCCTGACACTATGCCCTCTTGTCCTAGACTCCCTCACCATAAGAAATATCCTTTCCACATCTACTCTGTCTAGGCCTTTCAGCATTCAAAAGATCTCAATGAGATTCCCACCTCATCCTTCTGAATTTCAGCGAGTACAGACCCGGAGCCATCAAATGTTCCTCATATGAAAACCCTTTCATTTCTGGAATCATCCTTGTGAACATCCTCTGAGTCCTCTCCCATGCCATCTTTTCTTAGATGAGGTGTCCAAAACTGTTCATGATATTCCAGGTGAGGCTGTCCAGTGCCTTACTAACGCCTCCATGATCTCTACTGCTACCTCTTTCAAAACCCTAGGCTGCAGTTCATCTGGTCCAGGCGACTTATGTACCCTTGGGTCTCCGCTGCTTTTTGAGCACCTTCTCCCTTGTCAGAGTAACTACACTCACTTCTCTTCCCTCACACCCTTTAAGACTGGGCACACTGCGAGTGCCTTCTTCCACTCTTCCATAGTGAAGACTGATGCAAAATACTCATTAGTTCATCTGCCATCTCCTTGTCCCGCATTATTATTTCTCCTGCCTCATTTCCTATATCCACTTTCATCTCTCTTTTATTTTTTACATACAGTACTTGAAAAAGCTTTTACTATCCACTTTGATATTGTTTGCTGGCTTGCTTTCATATCTCATCTTTTCCCTCCTAATGATTCTTTTAGTTGTTCTCTGTAGGTTTTCAACAGCTTTCCAACCATCTGTTTTCTTGCTAATTTTTGCTTTGTTGTGTGCCCTTTCTTTTGCTTTTACATTAGGTTTGACTTCCCTCGTCAGCCATGGTTGTACTATTTTGTTATTTGAGTATGTCTTTGGTTTTGGAATACATCTATCCTGCACCCTCCTCATTTTTCCCAGAAACTCACACCATTGCTGCTCTGCTGTCATCCCTGCCAGCATCTCCTTCCAATTTACTTTGGCCAACTCCTCTCTCACACCACTGTAATTTCCCTTACTCCACTGAAATACTGCTACATCAAACTTTACTTTCTCCCTATCAAATTTCAAGCTGAACACAAACATATTGTGTCACTGGTTCCTAAGGGTTCTTTTACCTTAAGCTCCCTAATCACCTCCAGTTCAGTAAATAACACCCAATCCAGTATAGCTGATCCCCTAGTAGGGTCAACAACAAGCTGCTCTAAAAAGCCATCTCTTAGGCATTCAACAAACTCACTCTCTTGAGATCCATTACCAACCTGATTTTTCCAATCGACCTGCATGCTGAAATCTCCCATGACTACCTTAACATTGCCCTTTTGATACACCTTTTCTATTTCCTGTTGTAATTTGTGATCCACCTCCCAGCCACTGTTGGGAGGCCTGTATATAACTGTCATCAGGGTCCTTTTACCCTTGTAGTTTCTGAACTCAACCCACAAGGATTCAACATCTCCTGATCCTATGTCACATCTTCCTACTGATTTGATGCCATTCTTTACCAGCAGAACCATGCCACCCCCTCTGCCTACCTTTGTATCCCTCCGATACAACGTGTAACCTTAGACATTCATCTCCCAACTACAACCATTCTTCAGCCATGATTCAGTGATGGCCACAACATCATACCCGACAATCTGTAATAGTGCAACAAGATCTTGTACTCTGTGCATTGAGATAGAACACGTTGAGTACTGTATTTGCTACCCTTTTTAATTCTGCATCCCTCATGCACGGATACTCACCCTGCTGGCTGAAATTTTATCCGATTACCTGCCTGCTCTTCCTGACAGTCTGACTGCATTCTATCTTTGGTTTTTTACCATCCGTCCTATCCTGAGTCCCTTCCCTCCAGTTCCCACTCCCCTGCCAAATTAGATTAAACCCTCCCCAACAGCTCTAACAAACCTGCCTACAAGAGTATTGGTCCCCCTCTGATTCAGGTGCAACCCACCACTTTTGAACGGGTCATACCTCCTCCAAAAAAAGATCCCAATGATCCAAGAACCTGAGGCCCTGCCCCCTGCACCAGCGCCTCAGCGACATGTTAATTTGCCAAATCATTCTATTTCTACCCTCACTGGCACGTGGCACAGGCAGCAATCCCGAGATTACTACCCTGGAGGTCCTGCTTCTCAGCTTTCTACCTAGCTCTCTAAATTCTCTCTTTAGGACCTCTTTGCTTTTCCTTCCTACGTCATTGGTGCCAATATGTACCAAGACATCTGGCTGCTCTCTCTCCCTCTCTCTCCAAAGGCCCACCTTCTGTGCTGTGTCACTCTCCAATGCCTTGTGTACAAGAGGGAGCAGGTAAGCAGGGTTACAGCTAATTACTGTAAAGCAATAATCATTTTCCTTACCCTTTGAAATTAGAAATTCAAAATAAATTTATTATCAATCTACATATACGTTACCATATACAACCCATAGATTTACTTTCTTGTGGGCATTCACAGTAACTACAGAGAAACTCAACAGAATCCATGAAAGAACCCACCCTCCAGAACAGACAAAAACAGTGTGCAAAAGACAACAATCTGCAAATAAAAATAAACGATAATAATAATAAATAAATAAGCAATAAATATTGAGAACATAAGATGAAGGGCCCATATGTTGTGGGAAGAGTTCATTTATGGGGCGAATGAAGTTATCCCCTCTGGTTCCAGAGTACAATGGTTGAGGGGTAATAGCTGTTCCTGAACCTGGTGGTGTGAGTCCTGAGGCTCCTGTACCACCTTCCTGATGGCAGCAGTGTGGAGAGAGCACGACCTGGATTTTGGGGATTGCTTATGGCGGATGCTGCTTTCCTGCGATAGGGCTCCGTGTAGATGTTCTCAATGGTGACGAAGGCTTTACCTGTGATGGACTGGGCCATATCCATTACTTTTTGTAGGCTTTTCCGTACCAGGCTATAATGCAACCAATCAATATACTCTCTACCACACATCTACAGAAGTTTGTCCACATGTTGGGTGACATGTTGGATCTTTACAAACTTCTAAGAAAGTAGAAGTGTTTCCGTGCTTTCTTCATAATGGCACTACATGCTAAACCAGGACAAATCCTCTGAAATAGTAACACTGAGGACTTTAAAGTTGCTGACCCTCTTCACCTCTGATCCTCCAATGAGGACTGGCTCATGGGCTCCAGTTTCCTCCTCCTGAAGTCAATAATCAGCTCCTTGGTCTTGCAGACATTGAGTGAGAGGTTGTTGTCATGGTACCACTCTGCCAGATTTTCAATTTCCCTCCTATTTGTTGATTCATCACCACCTTTGATTCAGCCAACGATGGCGGTGTCATCAGCAATTTTAAATATGGTATTGAAGTTGTGCTTAGCCTCATAGATATAAGTGTAAAGTGGGTAGAGCGGGGGCTAAGCACGCAGCCTTGTGGGGCACCTGTGCTGATGGAGATTGTGGAGGAGATATCGCCAGTCTGAACTGACTGGGGTCTGCAAGTGAGGATTTTGAGGATCCAGTTGCACAGGGAGGTATTGAGGCTGAGTTCTTGAAGCTTATTGATTAGTTTTGAGGGGATGATGGTATTGAATGCCGAGCTGTAGTCAATGAAGAGCATCCTGATGTAGGCACCTTTGCTGTCCAGATGTTCCAGGGTTGAGTGAAGAGCCAGTGAGATGGCATCTGCTGTGGACCTGATGTTTCGGTTGGCTCATTGGAGCAGATTCAAGACGCTTCTACGACAGGAGTTGATATGTTTCACCACCAATTTCTCAGAACATTTCATCACCGTGGATGTAAGTGCTACTGGATGATAATCACTGAGGCAGGTTACCACATTCTTCCTGGCTCTGGTATAATTGATGCCTGTTTGAAGCAGGTGCCGAAGCAAGAGGTTGAAGAGATCAGTGAACACTCCAGCCAGTTGATCAGCACACGTCTTTAGAACTTGGACAGGTACCCCGTCTGGGCCAAATTCTTTCCCTGCATTCACTTTGCTGAAAGATGCTCCCACGTCAGCCTCAGCGACTGAAATCATGGAGTCATCTGGGGCTGTGGAAGTTTGTGAAGGTGCCTCCAAGTTCAGATGGTCAAAGTGATCATAAAAAGCATCGAGCTTATCAGGGAGCGAGGCCTTGTTGTCACCTGCGTCACTTTGTAGAGGGTGATGGCATCCAAGCCCTGTCACAGCTGTCGAGCATCCTTCAGTTATTCAAGTTTAGTCTGAAATTGCCACTTCGTATATGAGATGGCTTTATGGAGATCCTACCTGGACCTCTTGCATTTACCTTGGTTTCCAGACCTGAATTCCTCCGATCTGGCCCTCAACAGATTGCGGATCTTATGGTTCATCCAGGGATTCTGGTTGGGGAATACCGAGTGATTTTGTGGGGACACTCTCATCTACAACTGTTTTAATAAAGTCCATAGTACATTCATTCAGGTCCTCTGATGAGGCCTTGAACTCATTCCTCAATTCACCAACTGAAGCAATCTTGTACCTCCTCAGCCTCCCACGATCACCTTTTTGTTGTCCTTATCTCTGGAACCTTGCTCTTTAGCCTCCTGCCTGTATAAATGGTGCCAAGAAACAGTATTCACTCCTCCTCCAGAAGTTTTCATATTTTCTTGAATCACAGTGGATTTAATTTGGCTTTTTTGACACTGATCAACAGAAAAAGAGATAGTTGTTATGTGAATGAAGTCACCGGAGAAAATTACTGGTAGATATAAAACAGTTTCTTTATTGGAAAAAACAAGGTACAGCAGGCATTGTATGGAGACGCTTTCAGTCAAAAGGTCTGCTGGCCCAATGTGGGCTCGATATTTTATGTGCCAAACATCAAAGGACAATTCCATATTTACAACGTATGGACAATGCTTTCTTTGAAACTACGTACAACCTTCACAGCTCCTGATTCACATCCCCACCGCAGACATCCAAATGAATTTTAATCAGCATTGACTGGTTGCCTTTAGGAACCCATTGCTCAGAGCTGTACTCCAAATTAAATGCCCAGTACATTTTGAGATGTGAGGACTGGTAGCCAGAGTCAATTGCTGAAGGTATATATCCTAAAGCCAAAAATCACTCTAACAGGGACTAGTGAGAGAGACTACCAAGAGACCTATGACAGCTCTAGAGAGATACAAGCTTCAGTCACTGAGATGGGAGAGACTGCGTATACAACAACTATTGGCCGGGTGCTTCACCAGGGGCAGCTTTATGGGAAAGTGGCAAAGAGAAAGCCACTGTTGAAAGCAAATCACATGAAATTTCAGCTAGAGTTTGCCAGAAGGCATGTGGGAGACTCTGAAGTCAGCTGGAACAAAGTTCTGATGTCTGATGAAACCAAATTTGAGCTTTTTGGCCATCAGACTAAACACTATGTTTGGTGTAAGCCAAATACAGCATAAATCAAAACCACACCATTCCTACCATGAAGCATAATGGTGGCTCTATCATGCTGTGGGGATGCTTCACTGCAGCAGACCTTGGAAAACTTGTGAAGGTAGAGTGTAAAATGAATGCAGCAAAATACAGGGAAATCCTGCAGGAAAACCTGATGCAGTCTGCAAGAGAACTTTGTTTTGTTTTCCAGCAAGACAATAACCCCAAGCATAAAGCCAAAGCTACACAGGAATGGCTTAAAAACAACAAAGTTAATGTCCTGGAGTGGCCAAGTCAGAGTCCAGACCACAAACCAATTGAAAATTTGTGTCTGAACTTGAAAAGGCCTGTTCACTCACAATCCCAATGCAATCTGACAGAGCTTGAGCAGTTTTGTAAAGAAGAATGGGGAAAAATTGCAGTACCCAGATGTGCAAAGCTGATAGAGACCTATCCACACAGACTCAAGGCTGTAATTGCTGCCAAAAGTGCACCTACTAAATACTGACTTGAAGGGAGTGAGTAATTATGCAATCAATTATATTGTGTCTTATATTTGTAATTAATTTAGACTAATTTGCAGAAATTTGTTTTCACTTTGACATGAAAGTCTTTTCTGTTGATCAGTGTCCAAAAAAAAAAAGCCAAATTCAATCCACTGTGATTCAATGTGGTAAAACAGTCAAACATGAAAACTTCTGGGGGGGGGGAATACTTTTTATAGGCAACGTAGGTAGGAGGAAAGGACAGCCAAGTGATCAGATTTCTCGAAATGCAGTCTGGGCACGGAACAGTAGGCATTCTTTATCGTAGTACAGCAGTGGTCAAGTGTGTTGGAACCCCTGGTGCTACAGGTGATATGTTGATGATGTTTGGGCAGCGATTTCTTCAAACAAACATGATTGAAGCCCCCAACAATGGTTTGAAAGGCATCAGGGTAGCGCTGTTTCTTGTTTGCAGATGGCGTCACTCAGTACATGGAGTGCTTAACATTGACCTTTGGCTGTATGTAAACAGCGGTCAGGATCACAGAGAAAACTCTCTTGGTAATAGAACGGTTTGGCTAGTGGTGTAGTGGCTCAGCACTGGACTTTGAGGTGAGTTGTCCTGGGTTTGAACCCGGCCAGCTCCCAGCACGCTTTCCATCCGTGCTGGCTTGAGTGTCGAGCTAGCAACTCGGCCTCGCAAAATACAGACAAATGCTTAAGGAACAACAAGGTTGCCACCCGAGGTGTCACAAGGCACGGAGAAGAATAATTAATTAGAAAAGTCAGCATTTAACTGTTAGATGTTCTAGGTCAGGGAAAAGAAAGTCAGGGGAACACACATCAGCCTCAGGAAGGGGAAATCAGGGGCACACACATCAGCCTCAGGAAGGGGAAATCAGGGGCACACACATCAGCCTCAGGAAGGGGAAGTCGGGGGAACACACATCAGCCTCAGGAAGGGGAAGTCGGGGGAACACACATCAGCCTCAGGGAGGGGAAATCAGGGGCACACACATCAGCCTCAGGGAGGAGAAATCAGGGGCACACACATCAGCCTCAGGGAGGGGAAGTCAGGAGAACACACATCAGCCTCAGGAAGGGGAAATCAGGGGAACACACATCAGCCTCAGGGAGGGGAGGTCAGGGGAACACAGCTCAGACTCATTGAGGGTTTGGCAGTGGAAAGAGTGAGCTGCATTAAGTTCCTGAGTGTCAACATCTGCGACGATCTGTCCTGGGCCCAACGTGCTGATAGAATCATGAAAAAGGCGTGCAGTGATATACTTCGTCAGCAGTTTGAATCAGAATCAGGTTTAACCCCACCGGTGTATGTCACGACATTTGTTGTTATGCAGCAGCAGTACAATGTAACACATAACAATGAACTGTAAATTATAGTATACAGATGTATATTAAAAAAGTTGAATTTAATAGGTAGTGAAAACAGAAAAGATAAGTAGTGAGGTGTTCATGGGTTCAATGCCCATTCAGAAGTCTGATGGCAGAGGGGAAGAAGCTGTTCCTGAATCGCTGAGTGTGTGTCTTCAGGCTCCTGTACCTCCTCCCTGATGGTAGCAATGAGAACAGGGCATGATCTTAACGGCCGAAGAGGTAAGAGCCCATGGAGAGCATTCTGACTGGTTGCATTTCTGCCTGGTATAGAGACAAGAAGCTGCAGCGGGTTGTAAACCCACCAAGCTATATCACGGGCACAAGTCTCGTCACAACCTCGGGAGGTGGCTCCTCAGGAAGGCAGTATCCATCACTGAGGACTCTCTCCATCTGGGTCATGCCGTCTGCTCCTCACTACCTGAAGACCCACACTTAACAATTTAGGAAGAGCTTCCTGCTGCCGCAAAACAACAAAATCTATGTCACGTAAGTCAGTGATGATAAAGCTGATCTGATACTGGGAGAAGTACTTGAGGTAGGTACATGAACAAAATTTAACACTACTTGGACAGGTACATGGACAGGAAAGGGTTAAAAAGATTTGAGACATTTGTCATAGAGCCGTAGAACGCCACAGTGCAGAAACGGGCCTTTCAGCCCATCTAATCTGCCAAAGTGTTATTCTGTCTAGTACCATTGACCTAAACCTGGACCGTACCCACCACACCACTCCCATCTGTGTACTGACCTGGGCAAATGGAATGAGGTTAGGTAGGAATCTCGGTTGGCTTGGACCATTTGTCCCAGAGGACCTGTTCCATGCTACATGATTGTTGATGAAGGTCAAGAGAGAGTCAACATTTGGTCTAGACCCTGGATAAGATGTAACCTCGAGACCCTGGTGCAAGATCTTAATCAGAAACTTTGATTTGACCTTCCTTCTACCTCCACAGATGCTGCCCGGGCCGCTGAGTTCTTCCAGTAGCTTGTGTTTCCAGCACCTGCATCAACGTTTCCTCTAATTCTTTTATTACAGCTGTGTAGACTGATCATGGCTCTGAGCAGGAAATTTTTACACGGCCTGAAAACTTCACGGCACTTTAAATGTTCTTTTCTGTAAGATGCACACCATGAATCCTTAGAATGAAAATTGAAAAATCACATACTTTTGATGTTATTTATTAATTGAAGAGTGTAATGAAATAGTGTAAAGAAAATCTTTCACGTTTTGTAAACGGTTTCTTGTGTCTTTGTTACAAATCCATTGTCTATAAACACTGTCCAGATTAATTTCACATCCAGATGAAAGATAGATCTTAATCCTCATTAGATCACCCACGTGTTCTGCTTCTAGACTGTTTCTGGATTTACATTTGATTGGAATCATGTTCACAGTCAGCACAATAAGCTGGAAATGTTTCAACGATGACAAGAATTGACAGTTCTTCAGATCCTTCATTTCTAAACTTAGTTCAACATATCAGTGAACATCTTAATTGAACAAGTCTTAACTTACTCAGAAATGACAAATTTGAAATCACAGCATTGCTGTGATATTTTTGAGGCAACACTTTTGTCGTAGTTCATAATAATCAGAGTATTTTGTGTCAGTTGTACAACATTCTATTTTCCAAATTCAAAATTGGTTGCCTTTACAATAGCAACAGTGTCAAAAACTTGACATTCTCTTCACTCATCATCAGGAAACCTATTATTCAAGTGATTACACACAGGTTGAATGAATCAAATAATAGACACCGTATTGATGTCAGCACTTTCAGATTTAAACTTGTCACTCCAATAAATGGTATCGCTGAGATACCGTGACTGTAACTCGTTAATTTTTGTTATGACTAAAAATAATATTCAAGCTTCAAGGTTCAAGTACATTTATTATCAAAGTATGTATAGATTATACAACCTTGAGATTCATCTGTCTACAGCTAGCCACAAAACGAGAAACCCAAAAGAACCCAATTTTAAAAAAAAGACCAACACCCATGTACAGAGAGAGAAAAAACACAAATCGTGCAAACAATAAAAGGAAGCAACAACATTCAGAGCAAAATTGAGTCCATAGACCCTGAGGCTGGAGAGCCAGAGCAGGCCCATAGACCCTGAGCCTGAAGAGCCAGAGCAGGCCCATAGACCCTGAGGCTGAAGAGCCAGAGCAGGCCCATAGACCCTGAGGCTGAAGAGCCAGAGCAGGCCCATAGACCCTGAGCCTGAAGAGCCAGAGCAGGCCCATAGACCCTGAGGCTGGAGAGCCAGAGCAGGCCCATAGACCCTGAGGCTGGAGAGCCAGAGCAGGCCCATAGACCCTGAGCCTGAAGAGCCAGAGCAGGCCCATAGACCCTGAGGCTGAAGAGCCAGAGCAGGCCCATAGACCCTGAGCCTGAAGAGCCAGAGCAGGCCCATAGACCCTGAGGCTGGAGAGCCAGAGCAGGGCCATAGACCCTGAGGCTGGAGAGCCAGAGCAGGCCCATAGACCCTGAGGCTGGAGAGCCAGAGCAGGCCCATAGACCCTGAGCCTGAAGAGCCAGAGCAGGCCCATAGACCCTGAGGCTGAAGAGCCAGAGCAGGCCCATAGACCCTGAGCCTGAAGAGCCAGAGCAGGCCCATAGACCCTGAGGCTGGAGAGCCAGAGCAGGCCCATAGACCCTGAGGCTGGAGAGCCAGAGCAGGGCCATAGACCCTGAGGCTGGAGAGCCAGAGCAGGCCCATAGACCCTGAGCCTGAAGAGCCAGAGCAGGCCCATAGACCCTGAGCCTGGAGAGCCAGAGCAGGCCCATAGACCCTGAGGCTGGAGAGCCAGAGCAGGCCCATAGACCCTGAGGCTGGAGAGCCAGAGCAGGCCCATAGACCCTGAGCCTGAAGAGCCAGAGCAGGCCCATAGACCCTGAGGCTGAAGAGCCAGAGCAGGCCCATAGACCCTGAGCCTGAAGAGCCAGAGCAGGCCCATAGACCCTGAGGCTGGAGAGCCAGAGCAGGCCCATAGACCCTGAGGCTGGAGAGCCAGAGCAGGGCCATAGACCCTGAGGCTGGAGAGCCAGAGCAGGCCCATAGACCCTGAGGCTGGAGAGCCAGAGCAGGCCCATAGACCCTGAGGCTGGAGAGCCAGAGCAGGGCCATAGACCCTGAGGCTGGAGAGCCAGAGCAGGCCCATAGACCCTGAGCCTGAAGAGCCAGAGCAGGCCCATAGACCCTGAGCCTGGAGAGCCAGAGCAGGCCCATAGACCCTGAGGCTGGAGAGCCAGAGCAGGCCCATAGACCCTGAGGCTGGAGAGCCAGAGCAGGCCCATAGACCCTGAGCCTGAAGAGCCAGAGCAGGCCCATAGACCCTGAGGCTGAAGAGCCAGAGCAGGCCCATAGACCCTGAGCCTGAAGAGCCAGAGCAGGCCCATAGACCCTGAGGCTGGAGAGCCAGAGCAGGCCCATAGACCCTGAGGCTGGAGAGCCAGAGCAGGCCCATAGACCCTGAGCCTGGAGAGCCAGAGCAGGCCCATAGACCCTGAGGCTGGAGAGCCAGAGCAGGCCCATAGACCCTGAGCCTGGAGAGCCAGAACAGGCCCATAGCCTCGGTCTCAGGTCATCACACAGTAGGTGCAAATCATTGTCAAGCTCATGGACAGGAAGTGTGTATCAGTAGGAGCAGTCTCACAGCCTCAGCACTACACAGAAAGGAGTAAACGTTGTGGACCAGCAAACCAAGTTGCTCTGACCCTTGCATCTGATCCTGACACTTTGCCTTTTCAGTCTATTTGGGCCGGAGTATAAATTGTCCAAACTCCAGGTGATCGCCCGCACTGGGACCTTGATATGCTCTGGGCCTGGACCCTACTACAATGTTCTGGCCCATACTTGATCAGCTCGATCAATCCAACCTCGCTCCCGGTTTAGGTGGACAGACTCCTCAATTCCTCAACTCCAATTTGCTTGCTCCACATCCATCTAGTCATAGTCATATACTTTATTGATCCCGGGGGAAATTGGTTTTCATTACAGTTGCGCCATAAATAATAAATAGTAATAGAACCATAAATAGTTAATAGTAATATGTAAATTATGCCAGTAAATTATGAAATAAGTCCAGGACCAGCCTATTGGCTCAGGGTGTCTGACCCTCCAAGGGAGGAGTTGTAAAGTTTGATGGCCACAGGCAGGAATGACATCCTATGACGCTCTGTGTTGCATCTCGGTGGAATGAGTCTCTGGCTGAATGTACTCCTGTGTCCAACCAGTACATTATGTAGTGGATGGGAGACATTGTCCAAGATGGCATGCAACTTGGACAGCATCCTCTTTTCAGATCCCACCATCAGAGAGTCCAGTTCCATCCCCACAACATCACTGGCCTTACGAATGACTTTGTTGATTCTGTTGGTGTCTGCTACCCTCAGCCTGCTGCTCCAGCACACAACAGCAAACATGATAGCACTGGCCACCACAGACTCGTAGAACATCCTCAGCATCATCCGGCAGATGTTAAAGGACCTCAGTCTCCTCAGGAAATAGAGACGGCTCTGACCCTTCTTGTAGACAGCCTCAGTGTTCTTTGACCAGTCCAGTTTATTGTCAAATCGTATCCCCAGGTATTTGTAATCCTCCACCATGTCCACACTGACCCCCTGGATGGAAACAGGGGTCACCAGTGTCTCTGACTCCAACTCTGTCTCGACGTGCCTTGACCTCTGTCGGATCACTTCTCCTCAAACATGCCTTGATCTCTCTCCAGCAACACACATAAAAGTTGCTGGTGAATGCAGCAGGCCAGGCAGCATCTCTAGGAAGAGGTACAGTCGACGTTTCGGGACGAGACCGGTGAGAGTAAGAGTTCGGCATGGACTAGAAGGGCTGAGATGGCCTGTTTCCATGCTGTAATTGTTATATGGTTAAGTCTAAAAATTATAATTTGAATAAAGTAACCACAGTCATGCAATTTTACAGAATAAATTTTTTTGAAAGATTACTTATCAAAAAAGTGAGAACATAAAATTTTTCACATCAAACAAACACAAACCATAACTCACAACACAAGTAAACAATGTCAGATAGTCAAAACAACTGACAGGCGCATTGACAAAAATAAAATGTTTTGACTAGATGGTGACGGCGTTCAGCAGGCTGGCAGTTTATTAACAATGAGCTACTGACTTCTATTCTGTGTTTATTGTTACAATTTGTGAGTGTTGTAACTTGAAACACCGACAAAATAAATATGTTGAAGCTCTAAAATATTTCAAAGTTAAGGTTGTGGTATGTTTATTATTTAGAAAATTTATGGATTATATTCATGAACACTTAATTACAGGCTAAATTATATTAATGTTAAACAAAAGAAAATTCCCTCTGTGGGGCAACAAAGGCTATGTGCATGGGAGCATTTGAGTTACTGTGTGTTCGCACACTCACGCAGCTTAGAAGGAACAGTGGCCTGCAGTTTCCTGTGTTTACATCTAATGTTTTTTTTTGTCATCTAGTCCCTTGCCAATTCCCAGTGGATGTACTTCATTTGAAATTTGAGGAGACTTGGTATGTTCTTATCATAACTTATAGGATCTTTTTACTACAGTCACAAAAAAACAAATTTCATGACATACAATATATCGGTGATAATAAACCTAATTCATATTCCTGAAAACACTAATGTGTTGCTAACCTTGTACATATTTGAAGTTTCACCCAAAAAAGTATTGATGCAATCACACAGAAGTGACTATACTTTTTTGTAGATTCTGACTGGTTGTATTTCTGTCTGGTGTAGAGGCTCCAATGCACAGGATTGGAAACAGCTGCCCAGAGTTGTAAACTCAGTCAGATCCATCATGAGCACAATTCTCCCCACCATCGCAGACGTGTTCAAAAGGCAATGGCTCTGAAAGGACCCTTACCACCAAGGACATGCCCTCTTCTCATTACTACCATCATGGAGGTGCTACAGGAGCCTGAGGATGCACACTCAACATTTTAGGAGCAGCATCTTCCCATCCACTGTCAGATTTGGTCAGGACTGTTGATGGTGGATGCAAACGATGGATTTCATTGCATGTTTTGATGGACTTGTGACAAATAAAACTAACCTTTATCTTTATTTATGAATGTTTCACAAACGCATGAAACGCATTATTTTACTTTCTTCATTTATTCATATAGATATATATGAAAATATTTTATATTTTTCTCCAATTATTTTTAGATATATTTTTATAATTACCCATGGCTACCTTTTATGTATTGCACTGTACTGCTGCGGCAAAACAACAAATTTCACGTGATAATAAACCTGATTCCTTCCCACACTAATGTTAAAATACCCCATGCTTCATTGCTACATTTGCAGTGGTTGTGGGGAAACATCTCGGTATCCCGCTGCTTTAAGCGCCCTGCAAAGGAATCCCAGGAATTTTAAACTTCGCGCCTGCCCTGACAGCGCCCACGCCATGACGTCGCCACTTTACGCCTCTCTCATTGGCCCATCGGACCCCGGGGCCGCTCGGCCCTCGGATTGGTGGGGACGCCCGTCAATCGGAAATTGTTTGGATGCTGAGGCCTCTCGGCATTCCAGCGGCGACCCGCGCTGTCAATCAAAGGCGGGCAGTTTCAAGGCGCCCCCTTTTCCGACTCGCTCCGCGCTTGCAAAGTTTTCTAAAAAAAATAGCGAAAGGAGAAGTGAATCTCCGCAACCTTTTCCCGTTGCTGGCTACAGAGTGACATTATTCCCAGCACCCAACTGTCAATGCGGCAATTCGTTGGACGATTTTAAAAACACTATCCCGTCGAACATTCAATGTCTGCTGAGCCGAGGGGCTTAATTTGGCAAATACTCATTGCGGCGTGTACAATTTTAAATCAATGCTGCGAATGTTCGGAAAAATTTGGAGAGGGTGCACAAGAGGTTTACCAGGATTAGAAGGCACGTACTATAACGAGAGGTTGGCTTGTTTTCTGTGGAGCGGCGAAGGCTGAGGGGGATCTGATAGAGGTTTATAAGATTATCGGAGCCAGAGATAGAGTGGACAGACAGTGTCTGTTTCCCAGGGCTGAAATGTCTAATACCAGAGGGCAGGCATTTGAGGCGAGAGGGGGTAATTTTAAAGGAGATGAGAAAGACGTTTGCTTAGTGGTGGGTGTCTGGAATGCTCCGCCTGGGCTGGTGGTAGAGGCAGAAATGACGTTCAGATGGGCACAGGAATGTGAGAAAAATAGAAGGATATGGACATTCTGTATGCAGAAGAGACTAGGTAGCCATTTCATTACAATTTTAATTGGTTCAGCACAATATTGTGGGCCGAATGGCCGCTTCCTGAACTATATTCTAATATGCTGGAGGGACTCAACACGAGACAGCATCTCTGTGCCAAATCCCTACATTTTGACTGTTCATTCCCCTCCATAGATGCTGCCAGAACTACTGAATTCCTCTAGCATTTTTTGCGTGTTGCTCAAGATTTGCAGCATCTGCAGAATTTCTTGTGTTTATGAGTTATCTACGTCTTATAATTGTATAAACCTCTCTCAGTGGATCTTGATTCGTCAGAGTGTCAGAGGTTCCAGGGAGAAGGCAGGAGAATGGGTTTGCGAAGGATAATAAATCAGCCATGATGGAATGGTGCAGCAGACTCGATGGGCCGAATGGCCTGCAATTCTGCTCCTACGTCTTGTGGTCTAGTACCCTGCAACCTAGCGCTGTGACCAAAAGACTTGATGGGCTGAACGTACAGTTGCTGCCAAGACGTGTTCTCAAATTAAGCTTGCATCTGCAGCGTCTGTCCTGTTACGGTTTGCAGTTAATCGACAGCCTGGTTCAACTGGGAATCTGCACTCTCACGTTTAAAGGTATTTTTAAACATGACTTCCTTTGGGAACCATGATAATTGATTTTTAAATTACTTTGATCAGTAAACAGCTGATATACTTAAAACTGCAGATTAGCATCTTTTAAAGATAATTTTGCGTTGCTGATATAACAATGTGACATCCAAACCGTGTTAGCTGTAAACTGGATGCACGATTTGAGATTATTTGTCATCGCTCTTCAGTCCACAAGTGTAAACTGATTGCGACTCCGGATCCGATGCAGCATGAAATACACAATAAATGTAAAAGCAACGTCCAAGGCTACTGAACTCCCGACCCCCACCCACCCCACCCACCCACAGGTCTCACCACCTACGGAGCACCAGCAGTGTTAGACTGTTCGCTTGTAACTTGTGACGTAAATGCACCTTGTGATCGGTGTTGTGTGTGAGTTATACGTACCATGTTCTACACCTTGGTCCACAGGGACATTGTTTCATTTGGCGGTATGGTTGAAATGGCAATGGACGTCAAATTAGACCGTCAGACATAGGAGCAGAATTAGGCCATTCAGCCCATCAAGTCTACTCTACCATTCCATCATGGCTGATTTATTATCCCTCTTAACCCCATTGAAACTTGAACTTGTGGTATATTGAGCGTGGCCGTATATGCGTACAACTACCTTGTATTGTATGTACAGTACATGAAGTGACACTAGGTGCAGGAGTATCTGATCATAATAAGCTGATTGGCAGGAAATTGTGAAGTGACGAAGTGACTCTTGGGAAACGCAGCAGGACGCAGGGAAACGCAGCAGGACTCTGGGAAACGCAGCAGGTCGCAGGGAAATGCAGCAGGACGCAGGGAAATGCAGCAGGACGCAGGGAAACGCAGCAGGACGCTGGGAAACGCAGCAGGTCGCAGGGAAACGCAGCAGGGTTGCAGGGAAACGCAGCAGGACGCAGGGAAACGCAGCAGGATGCTGGGAAATGCAGCAGGGTTGCAGGGAAACGCAGCAGGACGCTGGGAAACGCAGGATTCAGGGAAACGCAGCAAGACGCAGGGAAACGCAGCAGGTCACGGGGAAATGCAGCAGGTCGCAGGGAAACGCAGGACGCAGGGAAACGCAGCAGGACGGTGACTGGCCAGTCTGGGTATGAGGTGTGGACTGTCAGCATCGAGTGGCAGTGCTTGGGGGGAGATGAAGAGTGCTGAGGGGCTGGAGAGAGGGGTGGCTGATGTGGAAGTAGTGTTGCTGGGGGTGGTGGACGTGTTGATCGGCCTGATGGTTTGGGGAAGGTAACAGTATACTATCAATACAGTATTGTGCAAAAAGTCTTAGGCACATAGACAGTGCCTGTAAAAAGTAGTCTTGACGAAGGGTCTCGGCCTGAAACGTCAACTGTACCTCCTCCTAGGAGATGCTGCCTGGCCTGCTGCATTCACCAGCAACTTTGATGTGTGTTGCTTGAATTTCCAGCATCTGCAGAATTCCTGTTGTTTGCCTACCCTCCCCTGGCAGTTTTCATCTATCTTGACACACCAAATCATCACTGGTGCAGCTAATTGGTTTTAGAAGTCACATAATTAGTTAAATGGAGATCACCGTGTGCAGTCAAGGTGTTTCAACTGATTATCATAACAATACACCTGTATCTGGAAGGTCCAACTGCTGGTGAGTCAGTATCCTGGCAAAAACTACAGCATGAAGACAAAGGAACACTCCAAGCAACTCCATGAAAAGGTTATTGAAAAGCACAAGTCAGGAGATAGATACAAGAAAGGTAGAGGGTAAAATGAATGCAGCAAAATACAGGAAAATCCTGGAGGAAAACCTGATGCTGTTTGCAAGAGAACTGTGACTTGGGAGAAGATTTATTTTCCAGCAAGACAATGATCCTAAGCATAGAGCTAAAGCTACACAGGAACGGCTTAAAAACAACAAAGTTAATGTCCTGGAGTGGCCAAGTCAGAGTCCAGACCTCAATCCCATTGAGAATTTGTGGCTGGATTTGAAAGGGGCTGTTCACTCATGATCCCCGTGCAATCTGACAGAGCTTAAGCAGTTTTGTAAAGAAGAATGGGGAAAAGATTACAGTGTCCAGACGTGCAAAGCTGATAGAGACCTATGCTCACAGAGACTCAAAGCTGTAATTGCTGCTAAAGATGCATCTACTAAATACTGACTTGAAGGGGGTGAGTAATTATGCAATCAATTATTTTGTGTTTTTTATTTGTAATTAATTTAGATCACCTTATAGAGATCCGCTTTCACTTCGACACGGTGAATCTTTTTCTGTTGATTAGTGTCAAAAAAACCAAATTAAATCCACAGTGATTCAATGTTGTAAAACAATAAACATGAACACTTCCGGGGGAGAGGGGTGAGTACGTTTTATGGGCACTGTAGGGTGCCTAAGACTTTTGTACAGTACTGTATTTGTCAACGTACAGCAGAGAGCGAGTTTGTAAATCTGGCAGGGGCAAAGAATGTTGGGAATGGCGAGGGTGTAGAGCTGCGGGAGCGGTGTGGGCAGATGGGAGAGAAGGAACGCTGGGTCGGGAGTGTTGTGACGCGGGTGTAGACACACCCAGCCTTCAGACACCAGGCAAGGTCATTCCAAACAACTGATCATTACAGAATGTCTCTCTGGTGCTCCCTGCTCCCTCTCCTCTCCCCAACCGTGATTCCCCTCTCCCTGCCTCCTTCCTAGTCTCAGTCCACAATAGAGCCCCATAGCAGAATCAGTTTTATCATCACTCACATTTTTTATTGAGACAGCAGTGCAGTGCAATACATAAAGTTACAGTGCTGTGGAAAAGTATTAGCACCCGAACTGTGACTTTTGCACAGTTCTATACATTGATTGTACGTCCATGAACAATGCATAGGTGGCTGACAGGAAATAATAAAGTAGTGGTGTTTGGGTTAGTGGGTGGAGGTATTGATCAGCCTTACTGCCTGGGGGAAAGTAACTGTTTTTGAGTCTGGTGGTCCTGGTGTGGATGCTACATAGCCTCCTCCCTGATGGGCATGGGACAGATGGTCCGTGAGCAGGCTAGGTGTTTCTGACCCTTTTCCGAGACCTTTCTGCATATGGGTCCTTGATGGCGGGCAGGCTGTGGTGATGTGTTAGGCAGTTTTGACTACCTGTTGTAGGGCCTTCCTGTCTGCCGCGGTGCAGTTTCTGTAGCATGCAGTGATGCAGCACGTTAGGATGCTCTCTACCGCGCCTCTGTGCAATGATGTGAGTGTGGAGTATTACATGGTTTACAGTTCCGGATGAGCAGATACATTGGTTGTGGGCATGTGGCCAAGTGGTTAAGGCATTGGACTAGCGACCTGAAGGTTGTGAGTTCGAGCCCCAGCCGAGGGAACGTGTTGTGTCCTTGAGCAAGGCACTTAATCACACATTGCTCTGCGACGACACTGGTGCCAAGCTGTATGGGTCCTAATGCCCTTCCCTTGGACAACATTGGTCGCATGGAGAGGGGAGACTTGCAGCATGGGCAACCACCAGTCTTCCATACAACCTTGCCCAGGCCTGCGCCCTGGACAGTGAAGACTTTCCAGGCGCAGATCCATGGTCTCGCAAGACTAACGGATGCTAAGTTAGAAGCCGTGTTATTTTATACTATGCCGTGTAGAATGCAGTGTGTCCTCAAAACTTCTAATTTTTAGAAATATAGAGAAACAGCACAGTAACAGGCCCTTCAGCCCATTGATCCCATGCTGCCCAATTAACCGACTAACCCATACATCTTTGGAATGTGGGAGGAAACCGGAGCACCCGGAGGAAACCCATGCGATCAAAGGGAGAACAAACTAATTGCTTGCAGACAGTGGTGGGAATTGAACCTTGATCAATTGCCTTTACAAGAAAGTAAAGAAATACAGCGGATTTTATGAAAACTACACACAAACAAAGAGTGACAAACAACCAATGTCCAAAAGAAGATCAATTGTGCAAAAACAAAAATAAATATTGGTAAAATGAGGTATAGAGTCTTGGAAAGTGAGTCCATAGATAGTGGAATCAGTTCGGTATTTGGTGGGTGAAGTTATCCACACCGGTTCAGGAGCCTGATGGTTGTAGGGAGTGTGGCCATATAACCTTGATGCCAGTTTATACTAAATGTTTCCTTAAGGTTTTCAAAGCTGGGGGATGTAGGTAGTGGGGACAAGCTCCCACTACCTGTTAAATGTTCCCAATGATGTGTGTCTCAAATGGCCTCTGACGACCAAGTCCAGGTCCTGGCCTTCACGTGTGGCTTAGCTCCTAGGCCCGGTGGAACCGTTTCTACTGACAGGCTACTGGCGGCTTAAAACCAGCTGATTCAGGCAGATGGGTCTGGTCGGCTGTGGTTGGCAGCTCATCTCGAAGGAAAACTCTGATCTCACACCCAACCTCTGCTGCCCTGCGGCTATACCCACTCACGGGGAAGGCTTCAGGAGTAAATCCTGAGGGAGGAGTCCCTGAGTCCCTGTGTTGAGTTCAACACTGACTGGCAGCTCCTGTGCCAGACTGTGCCACTGTATCAGTCTCTGCCATTCCTTTGGATTTGTCAGTGAGTGGAGGAGGAGCCTGCTACAAGGGAACAGCTCGATCTCCACATTGTACCGCCCTGGCTTGCGTAATCACGAAGACGGCAACGTTCATGGTCAGCCTCGACCTCCTGTGTATCGTCCATTTCCCTCTATACCTTTTATATTCATGTATCCATCTAAAAGCCTCTATATCTGTTGTAAGGAAGCCTGGACTTAATATCAAGCATAAATTTGCTAAATTACAATTCCTCAAGCTTGGAATCACCTACCCATTATCTAATTTAGTGTCCGAGTTGATTTTTGTTCGTTTTTCCATTCACCTCTGACCCATATTTCAGTGAAAGAAAAGAAACTTCACTCTAAGATGAGTTTTTCCAACAAGTTTTTCCCCTTGTACTATTTTTCCATTAAACATGTAAGGATACGTCTGCATGCCAGCTGGTTTGGGAGCACCAGTGATTTTTCGGAATCTGTCAGGAGGCAGTAAATGTTTGAGGGTAGTGGCTTTCCCTGTCTCATTGCCAGTTCCCCTCTGTAACAGTTCTGAGCATTACTGGTGAGGCAGCAGGGCAGTGCACCAGTTAAGGTGAGGCTATTACAGCACCAGCAATTCCCACTGCTGTCTGTAAGGAGTTTGTACTTTGTCCCTGTCATCATGTGGGTTTCCTCCGGGCGCTCTGGTTTCCTCTCTCAGTCCAGAGGCGCGCGGGTTAGTAGGTTAACCAGGGGCACGCGGGTTAGTAGGTTAACCAGGGGCACGTGGGTTAGTAGGTTAACCAGGGGCGCGCGGGTTAGTATTAACCAGAGACACTCGGGTTAGTAGGTTAACCAGGGGCACGTGGGTTAGTAGGTTAACCAGGGGCGCGCGGGTTAGTATTAACCAGAGACACTCGGGTTAGTAGGTTAACCAGGGGCGCGCGGGTTAGTAGGTTAACCAGAAACACTCGGGTTAGTAGGTTAACCAGGGGCGCGTGGGTTAGTAGGTTAACCAGAAACACTCGGGTTAGTAGGTTAACCAGGGGCGCATGGGTTAGTAGGTTAACCAGGGGAGCGCGGGTTAGTAGGTTAACCAGAGATGCGCGAGTTAGTAGGTTAACCAGAAGCACTCGGGTTAGTAGGTTAACCAGAGACACATGGGTTAGTAGGTTAATCAGGGGTGCGCGGGTTAGTAGGTTAACCAGAGACGCGCGGGTTAGTAGGTTAACCAGAGACACTCGGGTTAGTAGGTTAATTGGGTGTGTTTGGTGGTTTGGGCTCGTTGGGCCGGTAGAGCCTGTTACTGAGCTGTATCTCTGAAAAAATAAATACACTCGGCTGCTGGATCCTGTAGCACCATTTAACACAATCATTGTGCATTCGTGTCTAGACCATAAGGTACAGGAGCAGAATTAGGCCATTCGGCCCATTGAGTCTGCTCCACCATTCCATTATGGCTGATTTATTATCCCTCTCAACTTCATTCTCCTGCCTTCTCCCTGTAACCTTTGACACCCTGACTAATCAAGAACCTATCAACCTCCGCTTTAACTAAACCCAATGACTTGGTCCCCACAGCCATCAGTGGCAATGAACTCCACAGGCTCTACTGCGTAACCTTTCACCCCTTGTGGATCAGGTTTGCCTCTGCATTAAAGACATTGCAGTCTCTGCTTCCTGGTGAAAGAGAGCTCTAAAGGTCAGTGAGGCTTGAGAAAAATTTCATCATCTCTGTTTTCAAAATGGATTCCCCTGTTGGGGGGAAAATCCATTTCACATTCACCCTGCTAAAGTCAGTCAGCATGCAAAATGCTTTCCTAAACTTCAGCTCGTACAAGCCTAGCCTGTCCAACCCGTCTGCGTCAGATAACCCACCCATTCCAGGCATCGGTCTAGTCTTCTCTGATCTGCTGCCAATACTTTAATGATAGAGCCAGCGTATTTAATCATAAACTTTCTCGGTCTTGACAGCTATTTTCACTTCATCATCCCAGCAGCTACCTGTCAGGGTTTCATTGCCCCATCCACTTCATTTCCTTTCCAAACCTTCGAGAGCTGCTTGGTTATGGCCTGCAGCCTGGAGCAGCTTCACTCGCCTCTGTGGCTACGACTGTGCACTCTCTTTTGGAGACTCCACAGTTGCCATTCCATGTGCTATTTGTTCACCTTTTAATTGTTTGCACTATTTGTTTTTATCTTGCACGTTGGGTTTGTTTTAATCAGCTCTATTGTTTTTCTTTGTTCTGTGGCTGCCTGCAAGAAGATACCTCTCAAGGTTGTATACACTACACGTGCTTCGATAATAAGTGTGCTTTTTGAACTTTGAGATGAGGGTAGCGGTTAGCGTAACACTTTCCAGCGCGAGTAATCAGAAGATCGGGGTTCGATTCCTGCCGCTTGATGCATTTTCCCTGTGGGTTTCCTCCGGGTGCTCCAATTTCCTCCCACGTTCCAAAGACATACAGGATCGGGTTAGTAAGTTGCGGGTGCCAGAAGTGTGGCGACTCTTGCGGGCTGCCCTCGCTCATCCTCAGGCTATGATTGCCACTGACACAAACAACACATTTCACTGTACATTTCGATGTTTCGAAATACATGTGACAGATAATCAAATAAAATTAATAAAACATCTTTAATCTTTAAATCTGTTGGTAATTGTTTTATTATTGTCACAGTTACATAGAGCTTTCTTAAGATTACAGCCTACCTAACAAAACCTTGTAAACCTTTGATCTCATTAATCAAGATAGAGTATACGCCTTAGTCTAACAAAACATACTAGATTGTTTTGGGCATTTAGTATCATCAGCAAACCTGATGACCATGCTGTGTACATTATTATCCAATTCATTTAGACCCCAAGACCATAAGATAAACTGTAAGAACAGAATTAGGCCATTTGGCCCATCGAGTCTACTCCACCATTTTAACATGGCTGATCCATTTTCCCTCCCCCTGTATCCTTTCATGCCATGATCTATCAAGACTATGTCAACCTCTGCTTAAATATACATAAAGACTTGACCTCCACGGCTGCCTAAGGCAATGAATTCCACAGATTCACCACCATCTGGCTAAAGAAAATCCTTCTCATCTCCATTCTAAAAGGACGCTCTGCTATTCTGAGGCTGTGTCCTCTGGTCTTAGACTCTCCCACCATTGCAAACATCCTCTCCACATCCACTCTTTCAACATTTGATAGGTTTTAATTAGATCAACCCTCATTTTTCCAAATTCCAGTGAATACAGCCCCAGAGCTATTAAATGCTCTTCATATGACAAGCCATTCAATCCTGGAATCATTTTTGTGAACCTCCTTTGAACCCTCTCCAGTGTCAGCACATCCTTTCTAAGACAGGGGGCCCAAAATTGCTCAGTGCTCCAAGTGAGGCCTCACCAGTTCTTAAGAAGCCTCAACATTACACCCTTGCTATTATATTCTAATCCTCCTGAAATGATTGCAAACATTACATTTGCCTTCCTCACCACCAATGCAACCTGCAAATTAACCTTTAGGGAATCCTGTACAAGGACTCCCAAGTCCCTTTGCGCCTCGGTTTTTTTGAATTTTCTCTCCATTTAGAAAATAGTCTCCCCTTCGATTTCTTCTACCAAAGTACAAGACCATACACTTCCTGACACCATGCTCCATCTGCCACTTCTTTGCCCATTCTCCTAAGTCTAAGTCTTTCTGTAGCCTCTCTACTTCCACAAAGATATCTTTGTATCGTTGCAACAAAGCAATAAATCCCATCACTAAATTGTTAACATATAATGTAAAAAGAATCGATCCCAACACACACCCCTGTGGAACACCACTAATTGCTGGCAGCCAACCAGAAAGGGTTTCCTTTATTCCCACTCTTTGCCTCCTATCTATCAGCCAATGTTCTATCCATACTAGTATCTTTCCTGTAATACCACAGGCTCTTAGCTTGTTAAGCAGCCTCATGTGAGGCATCTTGTCAAAGGCCTTCTGAAAATCCAAGTACACAACATCAACTGATTTCCCCTTTTTCTATCCTGCTTGTTATTTCTTCAAAAGATTCCAACAGATTTGTCAGGCAAGATTTTCCCTTGAGGAAACCATGCTGACTACAGCCTATTTTATCATGTGCCTCCAAATATCCTGAAACTACATCCTTAACAATCATCTCCAACATCTTCCCAGCCACTGAGGTCAGACTAACCAGCCTATAATTTCCTTTCTTCTGCCTCGCTCCCTTCTTGGAGAGTAGAGTGACATTTGCAATTTTCCAGTCCATGGCAGAATCAATTGATTGTTGAAAGATCATTACTAATGCCCCCACAATCTCTTAAGCCACCTCTTTCAGAATCCTGGGGTGCAGATAATCTGTTCCATGTGACTTACCTACCTTCAGACTTTTCAGTTTCTGAAGAACCTTCTCCCTAGTAATGGTAATTTCACATGCTTCTGCCCCCTGACGCTCCAGACAGGTATATAGAGAGGAAAATTTTAAAGGCTATCACGAGCAAATGGGACTAGCTTAGATGGGTGTGTTGGTTGACATGGATGAGTTGACTACCTATTACATAGATATTCCTGGAGATTGGGGTCCCATAGTCGGGGAGTCCAGGGGTCGAAACCAAAAGCTGAGGACTGAAGTCAGCGAGCCCAAGCCTGGAAGTTGAGACCTGATGGCCAAAGTGTGGATCAGCAAGTCCACTGGGGAAATCAGAGGCCCGACATCTGAGAATTCATGAGTCCAGAGGAGGCTGAAGGCCTGAGGCGGCCTGCCCAAGAGCTGGAGGCCTGTCTGTGAGTGTGAGTGGGTGGGAGGGAGGGAGGAGAAGGGCTTGTTTTGGTGTTTGTTTGTTGCTGTTGTTGATTCTGCTCGACATTGTGGGCTTAGGACAGTACAGCACAGGAACAGGCCCTTTGGTCCTCAATGTTGTGTCAAACCAGCTGAAAGTAAATCAAAAACACCCAAAAACTAATCCGTCCTACCTACATCTCTCCATCTTACCCCTCCCATCCCCTCTAAACCTATCCCCCCTCACTTTCAATGCCTGCCCTCTGGTATTAGACATTTCAACCCTGGGAAACAGATACTCCCTGTCTCCTCTATCTCTGCCTCTCATCATCTTATAGAAACATAGGACATAGAAAACCTACAGCACAATACAGGCCCTTCGGCCCACAAAGCTGTGCCAAACATGTTCTGTCCTTAGAAATTACCTAGGGTTACCCATAGCCCTCTATTTTTCTAAGCTCCATGTACCTGTCCAGGAATTCTTAAAAGACCCGATCGTTTCTGCCTCCACCACCATCGCCGGTAGCTCATTCCACACACTCACTACTCTCCGAGTGAAAAAACTTACCCCTGACATCTCCTCTGTACCTACTTCCAAGCACCTTAAAACTGTGCCCTCTCGTGCTAGCCATTTCAGCCCTGGGGAAAAGCCTCTGACTATCCACACGATCAATGTCTCTCATCATCTTGTACACCTCTATCAGGTCACCTCTCACCTTCTGTCGCTCCAAGGAGAAAAGGCCGCGCTCACTCAACCTATTCTCATAAGGCATGCTCCCCAATCCAGTCTCCTCTGCACCCTTTCTATGGTTTCCACATCCTTCCTGTAGTGAGGTGAACAGAGCTGAGCACAGTACTCCAAGTGGGGTCTGACCAGGGTCCGAGATAGCTGCAACATTACCTCTTGGCTCCTAAACTCAATTCCATGATTGATGAAGGCCAGTACACCGTATGCCTTCTTAACCACAGAGTTAACCTGCGCAGCAGCTTTGAGTGTCTGTGTAGGAGCTAGAAAGTGTGGTGACACTTGCTTGTTGCCCCCAGCACATCCGTAGGTTGTGTCGGGTTGTTAACACAAACAGCGCATTTCACTGTGTGTTTTGATGTGCGTGATGTACATCTGAAACCTGCTGGTACTCGTACTTGGGTGCTAAATATAGCTCTTGTGAATGAAGGGCTCGAGGGAGGTGGGGGGAAAGGAACAGGCCACTAAATCAGGATGATCGTGTTGAATTGCAGAACTGTCTCAGAGGGGCCAAATGGCCTGCTCCCGGGTCCCATGTTCCTGATCCTGCTGATGGCAGGAGAAAAGAAATGCAGGAATTTTCGCTGCGGAACCTTATGCAATGAGGAGTCTATGTGTTGTCATGGAAACGACTGCCCTGTTCCGATCACAGACTCTGTAGCATTCAACAAGAAGGTGAAGGAATTCCAACGGGTTAACTGAGCCTGTCCTATACTAACATGGGCAACCTCTACAGGTAACAGTCATTCCCCCTGTCTGCCTGCCTGGTCCATCCATGTAGACGTACGGCCAAGAGAGCTCCCCACCACAGGAAGCTCAAGAAATTCTGAATGTCCGCTTGGACGCTCACTAATTTATATCGGTGCACTGTGTAAAGCATCCTGTACAGATGCACTACAGTTTGGTATCACAGCTTCTTTGCCCGTGACTGCCAGAAACTGCAGATAAATAAATAAATAGGTAAATAGATAGATAAATAAATAATACTGAGAACACAGAGTTGCTGAAACTGAGGCTGTGGAACCAGTTCAGTGTCGAGGTGGGTGAAGTTATCTACACTGATGGTTGGAGGGTAGTAACTGTTCCCCAACCCGGTGGTGAGCGTCCTTGATGGGAGATGCTGCACCCTCGTGGTAGCGCTGCTCGTAGATGTGCCCAGTGGTGGGGAGGGCTTTGACTGCGACGGGCTGGCCTGTATCCACCACTTTAGCAGGATTTTCTACTCTTGCCTACTGGTGTTTCCATACCAGGCCATGGTGCAGCCAGTCGGGACACTTCCCGCTGTGCATCTTCAGATGTCTGTCAGAGTTTCAGATGACATGCACAATCTATGCCAACTTCTGTGAGAGTAGAGGCATTGGGCCGCCTTTGTGATGGACTGGGCTGTATCCACCACCTTCTGTCGACTTTTCTAAATATTTTAGTTAATATTGTGTCTACAATCCTCCCTAACATTCAAAGCAAGTTCAAAGTTAATTAGATTATGAAGACACGTTGTCCTCTTTTATTGTCATTTAGTAATGCATGCATTAAGAAATGATAATTATTATCAAAGTACATATGTATTACCATATACAACCCCAAGGTTCATTTTTTGCAGGCATTCACAGTAAATACAAAGAAACGATAGAATCAACAAAAAACACATACCAGAAGACAGATGAATGACCAGTGTGCAAATGACAACAAACCGTGCAGGTAGGAAAAGAAATAATAATAATAAATAAATCAGCAATAAATATCAAGAACATGAAATGAAGAGTCCTCAAAAGTGAGTTCATAGGTTCAGTTTTGGGATGAGTGAAGTTCTCCCCTTTGGTTCAAGAGCCTGATGGTTGAGGGGTAATAACTGTTCCTGAACCTGTCGGTGTGGGTCCTGAGGCTCCTGTGCCTCCTTCCTGATGGTAGCAGTGAGAAGAGAGCACGGCCTGGGTGCTGGGGGTCCCTGATGATGGAACATTCATCCAATTGACTACTTTGGAGACTTTTCCTCATTCCAGCTGCTGCCAGGCCTGATTGTCAATTGCTTTGGAAAGGTTGATATTCCAGTTAACTGCACGATATTAGGAAACATGGTGAGGTTGATAAATCCACCATCAAATCCCTTGTGGGCTAGAACACTTCTTTCCAAAATAAAAATAGATTTTTCAATTATTGTTTTATTCATTATTATTATTATCATCATGTTAATATATTATCATGTTAAATATGGTTTTATTCATTATTATTATCACGTTAAATATGGTTCATTTGTTACTATTATCATGTTAATGGTTGGCTGTCCATTGTATCTGATGATGACAGGAAACCCGTGCAGCAGAGTCTTAAAGTGGAAAAACTGTTACACTGAGGGGTTCCTCTCCCTCATCCTCAGAAGTCCTGGTCCAGCGGTACAAATAGACATCTCAACCAGGGTCTGTCTTGGTTACAGTGGATGACCATGGCTTCACGTGAGCCTTGTCATGCTCTTCGCTCTCCACAGAGCGTTGCAGAACCACCTTCCTGGCCGTTGGATCTCACTGTAGATCTCATCTACCCAGTCCGCTGGAGTAGACTTCACATGCTAGGACAGGCATTTCCCTATCTGACTGGGGTACGAGGCTACTGGCTATCCTCACTTGGTTTAGTTCAGTGGCCACTGTCACAGGAAAACGGCTACTTGGAGCCAGAGGTGAAAGCTGAGTGTCTGGTGACGACAGAGGTGAGGGAGCTGCCCCGGAAGGGACACGACAATCACATTAGTAGAAAGTGCTATGTCCCAGTCACGGTGTTGAATTGATCAATATTGATTCACTTCAGATCCAGATAACTAACAAGTATTTTTATGTGACCCATATCTTTGCAGACATTTGTTCAATACCTTTAACCAGGTTATTGATAGAGGTGATGAAGAAAGTGTGTCTAACAAAGATACATACATGACGTGTCTAATATTTGTTCCTTATGGACAGATATTGATGAGATCAATGTGATCAAGCCAAATATTGATTAATTCAACACTGATGGCCTCTGTCGGTTAGGGTTGACCATGGATGTTGTGTCCTAGCTGTGTAGATGCACAAGCCAGGGCAGTACGATATGGAGAGCAAGCTGTTGCCCCATGTAGCAAACTCCCCATCTCCATGCATCTGATGAGCCCAAAGGAACGGCAGACACTGATACAGTTTGGTACCAGGAGCATCGCAAGAGTTGCCAGTCAGCGTTGAACTCAATGTACGGACTCCAGCTCCGTATTTTTCCTCGGGGTTTACTCCCGAAACCTTCCCCATGAGTGGGTATAGCCGCAAGGCAGTGGAGGTTTGAGATCAGAGTTTTCCTTCTTCTGGATGAGCTGCCAACCACGGCTGACCGGTAACCCACCCTCACCCCCTGTCAGTAGAAATGGTTCCACTGGGTTTAGTAGCTAAGCCACACGTGGAGGCCAGGAGCTGGACTTGGTTGTCAGAGGCTACTTGAGGTGCACGCTATTGGGAGCATTAAATGGGTAGTGGATACTTAGCCCCACTACCGTTCCCTGCCCCCCCCCCCCCCGGCTACGACAACCTTAAGGAACCAAATGCCTAAGAAAAGTAAATGTATATGCTGAATAAAGTTGATAAAGATAATTTGTTGGTCCAGATTCAAGCATCTGCAGTCTCACAAAATGTTCCTGAGTGTGTTATCTCTTTAGATGTTGAGAAAGCTTTTGATAGAGTAGAATGGCCTTATTTATTTAAGGTGCTTGAAATGTTTAATTTTAGCTCGAAATTTATATCCTGGATTAAATTGTTATATCATTCTCCTGTGGCCTCGGTCCGTACTAACTCTTTAAGCTCACCTTTTTTCCCTCATTTTCGAGGTACTCGACAAGGGTGTCCTCTTAGTTCTTTATTATTTGATATTGCATTAGAACCTCTTGCAATTGCCATTCGAGAATCTCCAAATATTACTGGGATAACTCGGGGCTTAAAGTCCCATAAAATATCACTCTATGCTGATGATTTACTTTTATATATTTCTAATCCCCAAAATAGCATAATTTGGTCTTTTTTCAGGTTATAAATTAAATCTTAGTAAGAGTGAACTTTTCCCGATTAATAAACAACTTCCCTTATATCATAACTTTCCTTTTAAATTGATTAATAATTATTTTTCATATCTTGGGATTAAAATTACTTGTAAATATAAAGATTTATTTAAGATTAACTTTTTACCCTTAATTGACCATATTATTCAACTTTCATCTAAATGGTTTCCTTTATATTTAACTTTGATTGGTCGTATTAATGCAGTTAAGATGTTTTTTTTGCCAAAATTTTTATATATATTTCAGGCATTACCAATTTTTGTTCCAAAATCTTTTTTTGATAAAGTTGACTCCAAAATTTCTTCATTTATTTGGCAAAATAAAAACCCGAGACTGGGTAAAATACATTTACAGAAAGCTAAGAGAGATGGAGGCTTAGCATTACCTAACTTTAGATTTTATTATTGGGCAATTAATATTCGACATATGAAATTTTGGTTACTTGACCAGGATATACTATCCATTCCTATATGGGTAGCATTGGAATTACAATCTGTTCAGGGCTATACACTTGGCTCTATTTTAGGTTCCTCTCTTCTTTTTGATTTGAAACGCCTTAAACAGGTGTCTAACCCGATAGTTAAATATACCTTACGTATTTGGTTTCAATTCAGAAAATTTTTTGATCTTAACCAATTTGGGCTAGCGATTCCTATTTTAGGTAACATATTTTTTCCTCCCTCTTTTACGGATCGTGCTTTTCAAATTTGGAAGACTAAGGGTATTTCACGGTTTTTGGATTTATTTTTAGATGGTTCCCTTATGTCTTTTGAACAATTATCTAATAAATATAATTTATCAAGAATACATTTTTTTAGATATCTACAAGTTAGAAATTTCCTAAGTATTATACTTTCTTCCTTTCCAATGCTTCCTCCTACATACATTTTAGATACTATAATTAACCTTAATCCATGTCAGAAAGGTGCATCAGCTATTATTTATGATATTGTTATGAAACTTAAGAAAGCTCCATTTGATAAGATTAGGTCAGATTGGGAACAAGAATTGGGATCTATTATTTCCGTGGATGACTGGGGGCAGATTTTACAATTAGTCAATACTTCCTCTATCTGTGCTAAACATTCCCTAATTCAATTTAAAGTTGTTCATAGAGCACATATGTCCAAAGATAAATTAGCTCGCTTTTATTCTCATATTAATCCTTTGTGTGATAGATGTCTGGGGCAGATAGCTTCTTTAACTCATATGTTTTGGTCTTGTCCTACTCTGGAAACTTTTTGGAGAGACATTTTTAATATTATTTCCAAGGTATTGAATATAGATATCTCTCCTCACCCTATTACTGCTATCTTTGGACTACCTAAAATTTCCAGTAATCTTTCTCCTTCTCCTTCTTATATAATGATATAAGAAATGATTGCATTTCTTACTTTAATGGCGAAAAGATGTATTTTACAACATTGGAAAGAGCTTAATGCTCCAACTACCTTTTTTTGGTTTTCTCAGACGATATTATGCTTGAATTTGGAGAAAATTAGAAGCAATCTTTATGACTCTTCATTTAAATTTGAACAGACCTGGAGATCTTTTATTCAATATTTTCATTTAATGTAATATATACCCTTCTTTTTTTTTTTTACTGTTTTTAATGGAGGTCGGGATTGAGGACGTGATTTTAAGTTTTTTAACTCTGTTTGGTTTCAAGTTAGCCCATTGCTTTGCTTTGCTTTTAGTTAGTTGCACGGTGGGTTTTTTTTGGGGGTTTTTTTTTTCCTTTTCTCTATTGATATATATAAAAATTAGTATACTATTATGTTACCTTGGTACGTTATGTTTAAATTACATTGTTTGTATTATTTTTTTGTATTAATATCTCCTGTAATTTTATTATATTCTAACAGTGTATTAGTGCCTATATGGCTTACCTTTTTGTATACTTATTCAATAAAAAGATTTAAAAAGAAGGAAAGAACCTGGTGGTGTGGGACTTCAGGCTCCTGTACCTGCTGCCCGATGGTAGCTTCAAGGAGATGTCATGGTGGGGTTCCTTGATGATAGATGCTGCCTTCTGGGGGCAACACCTCCTGTGGATGCTGTGGGTGGTGGGGAGAACTGTGTCCGTGATGGACCTGGCTGTGCTCACTACTCTCTGCTGAAAAAAGGGATTTAATAATAGAACATAAAACATAGAACAGTAGAGCACAGTACAGGCCCTTCGGCCCACAATGTTGTGCCGACCCTCAAACCCCACCTCCCATATAAGCGCCCACCTTAAATTCCTCCATATACCTGTCTGGTAGTCTCTTAAACTTCACTAGTGTATCTGCCTCCACCACTGACTCAGGCAGTGCATTCCACGCACCAACCACTCTCTGAGTAAAAAACCTTCCTCTAGTATTCCCCTTGAACTTCCCACCCCTTACCTTAAAGCCATGTCCTCTTGTATTGAGCAGTGGTACCCTGGGGAAGAGGCGCTGGCTATCCACTCTATCTATTCCTCTTATTATCTTGTACACCTCTATCATGTCTCCTCTCATCCTCCTTCTCTCCAAAGAGTAAAGCCCTAGCTCCCTTAATCTCTGATCATAATGCATACTCTCTAAACCAGGCAGCATCCTGGTAAATCTCCTCCGTACCCTTTCCAAAGTTCAAAGTAAATTTATTATCAAAGCATGTATACTATATACAATCTTGAGATCCATCTCGTTATAGGCAGCCACACAACAAAGGAACCCAATAGAACCCATTATATAAAAGACTGTCAAACACTCGACGTGCAGAAAATAAAACAACAAAGCCAAACAAACAGCTGAAGTTGACGAAAGTGAGTGCCCAGCCACGAAGCCAGTCATCACTGCAGCCGATTCGGGAGCCGTTAGTTGCAGGCCACAGCCTCAGTTCAGCGCAGAGACGAGTGAATCTCGTGGAGCAGCCCACAACTGTAGTATTGAGGACACATGGGCATTTCTTCAGCCACAGGTCTTATCACAAGATATTGTGTTCTCTGGTGCCAAGGTAGCTGTGAATGAGTAACTGAGGAGCATTCTAAGGGGTGGGTGAACAGCAAGAGATGACGGGGTATATCACTAACAACATTGACATGGTAGTATAACGACAGTGTAACGTGTTACAGCCCCAGCGATCCGAGTTCAATTCCCACTGCTGTCTGTAAGGAGTTTGTATGTTCTCCCAGCAACCGTGTGGGATTCCTCCGGGTGCTCGTTTCCTCCCACATTCCAAAGACGTACCGGTTAATGTCAGTAAGTTGAGGACTTTCTGTGTTGGCGCCAAAAACATGGTGATGCTTGTGGGCTGCCCCCAGCACATCCTTGGACTGTGTTGGCATTGATGCAAACAACACATTTCACTGTATGTTTCAATGCTTCACTGCACTTGTGACAAATAAAGCTAAAATCTTTCACATAATGGGGAGAAAGAAGGACAAAGTGTTTCAGAAACTGAGTAATGAAATTGAAAGCAATTTAATATATTTATCTTTCTTCTCTTTGGAGCGAAGGAGGATGAGAGGTGACTTGATGGATGTGTACAAGACGATAAGAGACACAGATCGAATGGACAGCCAGAGACTTTTCCCCAGTGCGGAAATATCTAATACGAGGGAGGGGGCATAATTTTAACGTGATTGGAGGAAAGTGTGGGGGGGGGGATGTCAGAGCTAGGTTTTTTTTACACAGTGGGGAGTGCATGTTATGCACTGTCAGGATTAGTGATAGAGTCAGATACATTATGGTTATTTAAGAAACTCAAAGCGGATAGAGAAATGGAAAGCGATGTGGAAGGAAGAGTTGGATTGATCTCAGAGCAGATCATAAGGTTGACACAATATCAGTCTCTTCCTTTACCTCCTGCAGCAGCCAAAGATAAACCCCACTCAGTCCTGGGGAATTTATCCACCTTTAAGCCCACTACCTTTGCCAGATCCCCTTTTAAGATTCAAAGTACATTTATTATTGAAGTACATATGCAGTGTACAACCCTGAGATTCATCTTCCCACAGACAGCCACAAAGCAAAGAAACCATGGAACCCATTCAAAAAAAACAACACACACACACACACCCCAAGCGAAAACCACAGAGTATAAAACACAAAATGGAAGGAGTCCAGGCATATCCAGTTCCGTTCTAACTAGCACTGCGCCGTTTGTTATCTGCACGCATTGCCATTCAAAATCACCTGAAGAAGTAACAACAGAAGGAGTGACCAGAAACCAGAAACACATTAGAGCATGAACTAGAGAGCCAATTTACAAACTGCATAGATTAAACCCTGCCCAAGACCCAGAACTCCAACACAATCCTCTGGCGGCATTGAGCGAGGGGGAGAGAGAGTCCATTTTAATGCAGTGACCTTCCTCTGGGGCATCGAGGGAGAGAGAGTCCATTTCAATGCAGGGACCTTTTTCCGGGGGCATCGAGCAAGAGGCAGACAGATGGTGCTTAACACCTGCTGGCCTCGATGATTTAAACCTTCCTTGACACCTTACTTGGCGAGGAATGGAGTCGATCATGGGCTTGCTCGAAACTTCGCTCGAAACCTCAGTGAACCCCACTGGAGACAGCAAAGTGTCAGATCACTCAATCGGCCCGGAAACACACCACCAAGATGTCGATCACAAGCTCCAACAACAGCAGAGCCACAGTGGAAAGAAAAAGAAGACATAAAAGAAGTAGTTTCGTGAACTGTCTGGAGGACATTGCCTTTGGTCGTGTTGTTTGCTGGCACCATCTTCTTCCATGACATTAATAAGTTTAGCCTTCCCCCAGCTTACTACCTTTGTTAGTGGTGCATCCCTACCCTTGTCCAGGATCGTTTCAATACAGGCAAAGTCGTGGTTATCAGTCTCCAAAGTGATCCGCTGCAGACCCTCACCCCACTTGACCTTCCTCGTAATGCAGTGGGGACCAGAAGGTGGTGTTGCTCCCAGCACCTGTTGCTTTGTCCTTCTTGGTGGCGGACGCTCTGAATGTTGGGGGAGGCGAGGCAAAGGCCTTGGCATTTTGCATGTGGGACACACTGCAGACATGGTGAGCGTCCGGCAGAAGTGGAGGATGCAGGTTCGGATGCAACTTTTAAGAGATATCTGGATAAGTACAAGGATGGGAGGGGTATGGAGGGATACAGGCCAGGTCCTGGTTGATGGGACTAGGCAGAATAACAATTCGGCACAGACTAGTTGGGCCGAAGGGCCTGTTTCTTTGCTGTGGGGGGTGGGGTAGGGAGAGAGGTGGGTAGGGAGGGGGAGGGGAGGAGGGGGAGAGAGGAGAAGAGAGAGGGATGTTAGAATGTGGGGAGGAGAGAGATAGCGAAGGGGGGAAGGAAACGGGGGAGGAGTGAGACAGGCAAGGAGACAGAAGCCCAACACTTGTTGCAGAAAGGAGAGAGGAAGGATTGGATCCTGAAAGATTCTCAGCAGGTCAGGCAGCATCTATGGAGGGAATAAACGTTCAACATTTTGGGATGAGACTCTTCATCAGGACTGGAAAGAAAGGGAGAAGAGCCAGAATAAGAAGGTAGGGAGAGGGAAGGAGGATAAGCTGGCAGGTGATAGGTGAGGCCAGCTGAGAGGGAAGGGAGGTAAGTGGAGGGGCGGATGAAGTAAGAAGATGGGAGGTGGAAGAGGTGAAGGGCTGGAGAAGAAGGAATCTGACTGGAGAGGAGACTGGGCCATGGGAGAAAGGGGAGGAGGCGGGTACCCGGGGGAGGTGATGGGTACGTGAGGAGAAGAGAAGGAGCTTGAGGGCAGCCAGAAAGGGGAATGGAGAAAGAGAGGAGAGGGGGAAGAAATTACGGGAAGTTAGAGAAATCGCGTTCATGCTGTCAGGTTGGAGTCTATCAAGATAGAATATGAAAGTGGCCTCTTCATGGCATGTCGGAATGGGAATGGGGAGTAGAATTAAAAACAAAGAAGCCTGGCAACCTTTAATGCTATAAATTTTAATGTAATACGTCCAGGAAATAGAGCTGGGACTAAGGATATGGTTAGATGTGTGGGAATATAACATTGTGGCCATTACGGAAACAAGTCCATTAATATCAATTGGTTGCAATGTTCTGGAGGTAGTTTGGCTCCCTTATTGATACTAACTAGAGGCTGGCACCTTCTTGCATTATCCATAAGTCCCTTGATTCCATTAACGTATAAAAGTCTATCAATCTCTGTCTTGTGTATTGTCAGTGACTGCATCCACTGCTCCTTTGGGAAGACGATTTCAAGCACTCACTGACTTCTGGGTGGCAAGACCTTTTCCCACCTCAGCCCCGAGTGACCATTCCCTTGTATATGAAGATAAGGAAACTGGAGCACTAAGTGTCAATATAAAGGTGCTTACCAACCTGAACATCATTGAAATGGTGGAGGAAACCATAGCTCCAGCAGGAAACGCACTCGGTCACGAGGAGAACGTACAAACTACGTGTGGAAAGCGTCGGGAATTGAAGTTTGGTCGCTGGTCATGAGTAGACCATTCGGCCCCACCTTAAGACCATAAGATATAGCAGCAGAATTAGCCCATCGAGTCTGCTCCACCATTCAATCGTAGCTAATTTGTTTTAACCCCATTCTCCTGCCAGCTCGTGTAACTCGGTTAGCATTTTGTGTGTGTTACTCTGGATTTCCAGCATCTGCAGATTCTCTTGTGTCACATGTGTCACGTACATTGAAACATCAAATCATACAGTGAAATGCGTCATTGGCGTCAACGACCAAACCAACATAGTGTCAGTGACAATAAACCTCTTTCAGATTCTGAGAACCAGGCAGCAAGGTAGCGTAACGCTGTTACAGTGACGGCGGTTGGGATCAGTACGTTCTCCACGTGACTGTGTGCATTTCTTCCGGGTGCTTTGGTTTTCTCCCACAGTCCAAAGATGTATGAGCTAGTAGGTTAATTGGTTATAATGGTGTAATTGGGAAGTATGGCCTGTTACCGAGCTGTAGATCTAAATTAAAATTAAAACTCCACGGACTCCCGCAGTTACCTTTCGTGCTATAGAATTTCACAAGCTCACCACTCTTTGTCGAATTTGTTTCTCCCTCATCTCAGTCCTTCATTGCCTATCCCAAATCTGGGCACTGCACACTTGTCTCTGGACCTGCCCCCACAGGCAGCCTCTTTCCTACATCTGTCCTGTCCACTCCCATTCTATAACAAATCTCACCCAGGACCAATCTGATTGTTCTTTTTAAACTCGCTTCTTGCAAGGACTTCAGCCCATTGCCGTAGTTTCTTCATCTCCATCACATCCAAAAATTCCACCGTCTTCACACAGTCATAGAAAAGTACAACGCAGGAACAGGCCCTTTGGCCCATCTAGTTCATGCCAAACCATTTAAACTGCCTCGTCCCATTGACCTGCACCTGGAATGTAACAATCCATGTGCTTCTGAAATTCCTTTTCTGTCATATTAATCTCAATGCCACCAGATGCTGCCTGATCCGGTGAGGATTTTCAGCATTATTTCTTTCCGTCCTGAAGGGCTTTGGGCCTGAAATGTCAACTCTTTATAGATGCTGATCTGCTGAGATCCTGCAGCACTTTGTGTGTAGAAGGCAGAATCCATCATCAGAGATGCCCACCACCCAGGGTCCTCTCCTCTCGCTGTTACTACCAGGTAGAAGGTACAAGAGCCTCAGGATTCCGACCACCAGTTTCAAAAACAGTTACTACCCCTCAGCCATCAGGCTCTTGAACAAAAGGGGATAATTACACTCACTTGCCCCATCATTGCCCCATGATCTCATGTTAAGCCGTTTTTGTCTCATTATCTCATGATCTCATAATCTATCACTATTTATTTATAATCTATCTATAATTTATTTATAGTCTTTCAAATCTCTTACTAGCTCTTCTTTCAGTTAGTCCTGACGAAGGGTCTCAGCCTGAAACGTCGACTGTACCTCTTCCTAGAGATGCTGCCTGGCCTGCTGCGTTCACCAGCAACTTTGATGTGTGTTGCTATTTATTTATATTTGCATTTATGGTATACAGTTTGTCTTCTGCACTCTGATCTTTCATTGATCCTGTTATAGTTCTATAGATTTGTTGATATACCCACAGCAAGATGAATCTCAGGGTTGATTATGATGTCTCTTCTGGGGAAGGTGAGACCTGTGCAGATTGGATGGGTTGCACCTGAACTCGAGGGGGAGCAATATCCTTGCAGGTAGGTTTGCTAGCATGGTTTGGGAGGGTTTAAACTAATTTGCGAGGGGGATGGGACCCAGAGCGATAGAGCAGTGAAAGAAGTGCATGGAGTAAAGCCAGATCTAACATACAGAGAGGCTTTGAGGAAAGAGAAGCAGAATAATCGATGTAAAGACAGTAAGGTAGAAGGGCTGAAATGTGTGTACCTCAATGCAAGAAGCATCAGGAACAAAGGTGATGAACTGAGAGCTTGGATACATACATGGAATTATGATGTAGTGGCCATTACAGAGACTTGGCTGGCACCAGGGCAGGAATGGATACTCAATATTCCTGGATTTCAGTGCTTTAAAAGGGATAGAGAGGGCGGAAAAAGGGGAGGAGGGGTGGCATTACTGGTCAGGGATACTATTACAGATACAGAAAGGGTGGGTAATGTAGCAGGATCCTCTTTTGAGACAATATGGGTGGAAGTCAGGAACAGGAAGGGAGCAGTTACTCTACTGGGGGTATTCTATAGGCCCCCTGGTAGCAGCAGAGATACAGAGGAGCAGATTGGGAGGCAGATTTTGGAAAAGTGCAAAAATAACAGGGTTGTTATCATGGGTGACTTTAACTTCCCTAATATTGATTGGCACCTGATTAGTTCCAAGGGTTTAGGTGGGGCAGAATTTGTTAAGTGTGTCCAGGATGGATTCCTGTCACAGTATGTGGACAGACCAACCAGGGGGAATGCCATACTAGATCTAGTACTAGGTAATGAACCGGGTCAGGTCACAGATCTCTCAGTGGGTGAGCATCTGGGGGACAGTGACCACCATTCCCTGGCCTTTATAATTATCATGGAAAAGGATAGAATCAAAGAGGACAGGCAAATTTTTAATTGGGGAAAGGCAAATTATGAGGCTATAAGGCTAGAACTTGCGGGTGTGAATTGGGATGATGTTTTTGCAGGCCAATGTACTATGGACATGTGGTTGATGTTTGGAGATCTCTTGCGGGATGTAAGGGATAAATTTGTCCCAGTGAGGAAGATAAAGAATAGTAGGGTGAAGGAACCATGGGTGACAAGTGAGGTGGAAAATCTAGTCAGGTGGGAGAAGGCAGCATACATGAGGTTTAGGAAGCAAGGATCAGATGGGTCTATTGAGGAATATAGGGAAGCAAGAAAGGAGCTTAAGAAGGGGCTGAGAAGAGCAAGAAGGGGGCATGAGAAGGCCTTGGCGAGTAGGGTAAAGGAAAACCCCAAGGCATTCTTCAATTATGTGAAGAAAAAAAGGATCACAGGAGTGAAGGTAGGACCGATTAGAGATAAAGGTGGGAAGATGTGCCTGGAGGCTGTGGAAGTGAGCGAGGTCCTCAATGAATACTTCTCTTCGGTATTCACCAATGAGAGGGAACTTGATGATGGTGAGGACAATATGAGTGAGGTTGATGTTCTGGAGCATGTTGATATTAAGGGAGAAGAGGTGTTGGAGTTATTAAAATACATTAGGATGGATAAGTCCCCGGGGCCTGACTGAATATTCCCCAGGCTGCTCCACGAGGCGAGAGAAGAGGTTGCTGAGCCTCTGGCTAGGATCCTTATGTCCTCGTTGTCCACGGGAATGGTACCAGAGGATTGGAGGGAGGCGAATGTTGTTCCCTTGTTCAAAAAAGGTAGTAGGGATAGTCCGGGTAATTATAGACCAGTGAGTCTTACGTCTGTGGTGGGAAAGCTGTTGGAAAAGATTCTTAGAGATAGGATCTATAGGCATTTAGAGAATCATGGTCTGATCAGGGACAGTCAGCATGGCTTTGTGAAGGGCAGATCGTGTCTAACAAGCCTGATAGAGTTCTTTGAGGAGGTGACCAGGCATATAGATGAGGGTAGTGCAGTGGATGTGATCTATATGGATTTTAGTAAGGCATTTGACAAGGTTCCACACGGTAGGCTTATTCAGAAAGTTAGAAGGCATGGGATCCAGGGAAGTTTGGCCAGGTGGATTCAGAATTGGCTTGCCTGCAGAAGGCAGAGGGTGGTGGTGGAAGGAGTACATTCAGATTGGAGGATTGTGACTAGTGGTGTCCCACAAGGATCTGTTATGGGACCTCTACTTTTCGTGATTTTTATTAACGACCTGGATGTGGGGGTAGAAGGGTGGGTTGGCAAGTTTTCAGACGACACAAAGGTTGGTGGTGTTGTAGATAGTGTAGAGGATTGTCAAAGGTTGCAGAGAGACATTGATAGGATGCAGAAGTGGGCCGAGAAGTGGCAGATGGAGTTCAACCCGGAGAAGTGTGAGGTGGTACACTTTGGAAGGACAAACTCCAAGGCAGAGTACAAAGTAAATGGCAGGATACTTGGTAGTGTGGAGGAGCAGAGGGATCTTGGGGTACATGTCCACAGATCCCTGAAAGTTGCCTCACAGGTGGATAGAGTAGTTAAGAAAGCTTATGGGGTGTTAGCTTTCATAAGTTGAGGGATAGAGTTTAAGAGTCGCAATGTAATGATGCAGCTCTATAAAACTTTGGTTAGGCCACACTTGGAGTACTGTGTCCATTTCTGGTCACCTCACTATAGGAAGGATGTGGAAGCATTGGAAAGGGTACAGAGGAGATTTACCAGGATGCTGCCTGGTTTAGAAAGTATGCATTATGATCAGAGATTAAGGGAGCTAGGGCTTTACTCTTTGGAGAGAAGGAGGATGAGAGGAGACATGATAGAGGTGTACAAGATAATAAGAGGAATAGATAGAGTGGATAGCCAGCGCTTCTTCCCCAGGGCACCACTGCTCAATACAAGAGGACATGGCTTTAAGGTAAGGGGTGGGAAGTTCAAGGGGGATATTAGAGGAGGGTTTTTTACTTAGAGAGTGGTTGGTGCGTGGAACGCACTGCCTGAGTCAGTGGTGGAGGCAGATACACTAGTGAAGTTTAAGAGACTACTAGACAGGTATATGGAGGAATTTAAGGTGGGGGCTTATATGGGAGGCAGGGTTTGAGGGTCGGCACAACATTGTGGGCTGAAGGGCCTGTACTGTGCTGTACTATTCTATATATATGTACTTTGATAATAAAATTTACTTTGAACTTTGTTACTCTGGATTTGCAGCATCTGCAGAATCTCGTGTGTGTATCTCTTTTTGTTACAGTGAAGCTATTTTACAGGCAGGAGACTGAGGGGATCAATCCATAAACCTTTATATGATGTCATAGAGTCATTGACTTACAGAGCACAGAAACTGGCCCTTCAGAGCAATTTGCTTACCTGAGCAACACACACAAAATCCTGGAGGAACTCCAGATCTTACTAGGATGTTGCCTGGATTGGGGAGCATGCCTTATGATAATAGGTTGAGTGAACTCGGCCTTTTCTCCTTGGAGTGACTGAGGATGAGAGGTGAGCTGATAGAGGTGTACAAGATGATGAGAGGCATTGATCGTGTGGATAGTCAGAGGCTTTTTCCCAGGGCTGAAATGGCTGCCACAAGAGGACACAGGTTTAAGGTGCTGGGGAGTAGATACAGAGATGTCAGGGGTAAGTTTTTACGCAGAGAGTGCTGAGTATGTGGAATGGGCTGCCGACAATGGTGGTGGAGGCGGATACGATAGGGTCTTTTAAGAGGGCTTTTGAATAGGTACCTGGAGCTTAGTAAAATAGAGGGCTATGGGTACGCCTAGTAATTTCTAAGGTAGGGACATGTTCGGCACAACTCTGTGAGGTGAGGCCAGGTGAGTGGGGAAGGGGGGATGGGTAGAAAATGGGAGTTGATAGATGGAAGAGATAAAGGGCTAGAGAAGAACGAATCTGACAGGAGAGGAGGCTGGACCATGGGAGAAAGAGTGTAGAGGCAGGTGAGGAGAAGAGGTAAGAGGCCAGATTGGGGAATTGAAGAATAGTGAAAGGGGAGGAGAAAAACTTTATTTATTTCCATAGATGCTGCCTGACCTGCTGAGTTTCTCCAGCATTTTGTGTGTTACTCTGGATTTCCAGCATCTGCAGAATCTCACGTTTACCATGTCTCTCTAAACCTTTCCTATCCATGTATCTGTTGAAATGTTTGATGGATCGTGCTTCAAATTTATTCACAATATATATTTACATATATTAGGAATTTGCTGTGATGTGCTGTTGTGACATGCGAAAAAAAAACCCAAAATGAACCATTATAAAGAATTATATAAAATGTTAGAAGTACAGATATGGAATAGAATTAGCATAAATACCAGCTTGTATTTACACTGTAAACGGCTTTATAAAAAGTGGTTTCAAATGTTTACAGTGCAGTGACTGGAGTCACAGAGGGGGTGGGGGAGGGCTAACTAGAATGGTTGATCAGATTAGCTGTCTGGGGGAAGAATTTTTTAAGATGGGGTGAAGTTTCTTAACATTGTAATTGTACCCACCTCTGTGGGTTCCTCTGGCAACTCGTCCAAATACCCACCACCCCCTGTATTTCCCTTCAGGTCCTTGTTAGGCCCTTCCCCCTCACCTTAAACCCCCTCCCACCCTCAAGGTTTGGATCCTCCTACCTGAGGAAAAAGACTGTCCATCCACATTATCAATGCCCCTCACAATTTTATAAACCTCTGTAAGGTCACCCCTCAGTCCCTTAACCTATTCAGCTTTAATTTTCCACTTGATAGTATCCTTATGAATGTTTAAAAATAGAACACAGAACATTACAGCAGAGTATAGGCCCTTCAGCCCACAATGATGTCGTCCAAATCTACTCCAAGATAAACTGAACTCTTCCCTCTCACATAACCCTCCATTTTTTAATTATCAACGTACCTGTCTAGGGTTTTTTTGAAAAAATGTCCTTCATGTATCCTCCTCCACCACCCTCATGCCCCCTCTGGCAGGGTGTTTCACACACACTCACTATCTCAGTGTAAAGAATCAACCTCTGACATCCCCCTTATATTTTCCTTCAATCACTTTAAAATTATGTCCCCTTCTATGAGCCGTTTCTGCCCCAGGGAAAAAGTCTCTGGCTATCCACTCAGTCTATGCCTCTTACAAATCCAGGGCAAGCATTAAAAAGGGCCACTTTTCAGCATAATTGTATAAGGGCTAAGAGAGTTGTAAAAGAGCGCCTGAAGGCTTTGTGTGTCAATGCAAGGAGCATTCGTAATAAGGTGGATGAATTGAAAGTACAGATTGTTATTAATGATTATGATATAGTTGGGATCACAGAGACATGGCTCCAGGGTGACCAGGGATGGGAGCTCAACGTTCAGGGATATTCAATATTCAGGAGGGATAGACATGAAGGAAGGGGAGGTGGAACTAGTAGAGTGGATAGGGGAGAACCAGTGGATGTGGTATATTTGGATTTTCAGAAGGGTTTTGACAAGGTCCCACACAGGAGATTAGTGTGCAAACTTAAAGCACACGGTACTGGGGGTAAGGTATTGGTGTGGCTGGAGAGTTGGTTAGCAGACAGGAAGCAAAGAGTGGGAATAAACGGGACCTTTTCAGAATGGCAGGCGGTGACTAGTGGGGTACCGCAAGGCTCAGTGCTGGGACCCCAGTTGTTTACAATATATATTAATGACTTGGATGAGGGAATTAAATGCAGCATCTCCAAGTTTGCGGATGACACGAAGCTGGGTGGCAGTGTTAGCTGTGAGGAGGATGCTAAGAGGATGCAGGGTGACTTGGATAGGTTGGGTGAGTGGGCAAATTTATGGCAGATGCAATTTAATGTGGATAAATGTGAAGTTATCCACTTTGGTGGCAAAAATAGGAAAACAGATTATTATCTGAATGGTGGCCGATAAGGAAAAGGGGAGGTGCAACGAGACCTGGGTGTCATTATACACCAGTCATTGAAAGTGGGCATGCAGGTACAGCAGGCGGTGAAAAAGGCGAATGGTATGCTGGCATTTATAGCAAGAGGATTCGAGTACAGGAGCAGGGAGGTACTATTGCAGTTGTACAAGGCCTTGGTGAGACCACACCTGGAGTATTGTGTGCAGTTTTGGTCCCCTAATCTGAGGAAAGACATCCTTGCCATAGAGGGAGTACAAAGAAGGTTCACCAGATTGATTCCTGGGATGGCAGGACTTTCGTATGAAGAAAGACTGGATGAACTGGGCTTGTACTCGTTGGAATTTAGAAGATTGAGGGGGGATCTGATTGAAACGTATAAGATCCTAAAGGGATTGGACAGGCTAGATGCAGGAAGATTGTTCCCGATGTTGGGGAAGTCCAGAACGAGGGGCCACAGTTTGAGGATAGAGGGGAAGCCTTTTAGGACTGAGATTAGGAAAAACTTCTTCACACAGAGAGTGGTGAATCTGTGGAATTCTCTGCCACAGGAAACAGTTGAGGCCAGTTCATTGGATATATTTAAGAGGGAGTTAGATATGGCCCTTGTGGCTACGGGGGTCAGGGGGTGTGGGGGGAAGGCTGGGGTGGGGTTCTGAGTTGGATGATCAGCCATGATCATAATAAATGGCGGTGCAGGCTCGAAGGGCCGAATGGCCTACTCCTGCACCTATTTTCTATGATTATCGTTGTGTACACCTCTCACTCTCCTTCACTCCAAAGAGAAAAGCCCTCACTCACTCAACCTAGCCTTATAAGATATGCTCTCTAATCCAGGCAGCATCCTGGTAAATCTACTCTGCACCCTCTCTAAAGCTTCCACATCCTTCCTAAAATGAAGCATTAGAACTGAACACAATATTCCAAGCGTGGTCTAACTGTAAAATTACCTCATGGCTCTTGAACTCAATTGCCCAACTAATGAAGGCAGCACATCACTTGCCTTCTTACAAGCCCCATCAACTTTTGCATGGCAACTTTGAGGGATCTATGGACATGGACACCAAGATCTCTCTGTTCCTCCACACTGCCAAGAATCCTGCACCATTTCCAGCTTAATGACATCCTTCCTATAGTTGGGCAACAAGAACTGCACACAGTCCTCCAGGTAAATCAATTACTTGAACATGAAGTCCCAACTTCCGTACTCAGTAACCTGACTGATGAAGGCAAATGTATTAGATAATATCTTCACCAGTGTCTACTTGTGTGACCACTTTTAGAGAACCTGTACCCCTTGGTCTCCCTATGCTACACCACCCTCCAGGGCCTTGTCGTTTACCGTGAATTGTTACAACCCTTGGGCCTTCACTTCCACCTGTGCAAATCCCGAGGCAAGGTCAGAAAATCAAACGGAGGGCAAAGTCGATGATTAGGCTCCAGAGCAGTGTAAGTCTGGGGGTCGAAGAGGCCCAAAGGACTCACAAAGGCCGAGGTCACCAGGGTTGGAGATCTGAGTGAGTCCAGAAGTCGAGGCCCGAAAATCAAATCCATGATCAGTGGGTCCAAGGTGAAGTCCCAAAGTTGGAGTCACAATATCTGTTAAGTGTGAGACCAAGGTGTCCTGTCCTGGGTTTGGAGGCCTGCGTGTGAATGAGTGGGCAGTTGGATGGGCGTGATGGGAAAGGGGCTTGTTTTGCTATTGTTGGTAATACACATATAGACAATTATGTTTATAGTTTTACATTGTTCTACCTCAAAGCACCATATAATGACTTGATTGGTACGAACAGTATGCAAGACAAAGTCAACGTACATTCATTATCAAAGTATGTATGTGTCACCATATATTACTCTGAGGCTCATTTCTTGCAGGCATTTACAGGAAAATAAATAAATACAATAGAATTTATGAAAAAAGCTATAGGTAACAAAGACTGACAACCAATCAATGTTCAATGTACGACTGGGACAATGAAGAGTCACAATCGTGTTTCTTATCATTGACGTATGTTGTGAGATTTGTTGTAGTACAGTGCAATACATAAAATATACTATAAATTACAATAAGAAATATAAAACATGAAGGAGTAGTGCAAAAAGCAAGCAAAATAGTGAGGTAGTGTTCATGGACCATTCAGAAACCTGTGGCGGAGGTGAGTGATTTCAGGTTCCTGTACCTCCTCCCTGATGGTAGCAATGAGAAGAGGGTAGGTCCTGGGTGATGGAGGTGCTTCATGATAGATGCTGCCTTCTCAAGGCATCGCCTTTTAAAGACGTCCCGTCCGCCGTGGACGCTTGCGCCCATGGGGAGCTGGCTCAGTTTACAGCCTCTGCAGCTTCTTCCAATCCCGTGCAGTGGTGTTTCCACTCCAGACGGTGAGGCAACCAGTCCGAATGCTCTCCACTGTACCTCTGCAGAAACTTGCTGCAGTCTTTGGTGACATACCAAATCTCCTCAAACTGCTAAGAAATATAGCTCAAACACGAGGAAATCTGCAGATGCTGCAAATTCAAGCAACACACAAAATGCTGGTGGAACGCAGCAGGCCAGGCAGCATCTCTAGGAAGAGGTACAGTCGACATTTCAGGCCTAGACCCTTTGTCAGGACTAACTGAAAGAAGAGATGGTAAGAGATTTGAAAGTGGGAAGGGGAGGGGGAGATCCGAAACGATAGGAGAAGACAGGAGGGGGAGGGATAGAGCCAAGAGCTGGACAGGTGATTGGCAAAAGGGATACAAGGCTGGAGAAGGAGGAGGATCATGGGATGGGAGGCCTAGGGTGCAAGAAAGGGGGAGGGGAGCCCAGTGGAAGATGGAGAGCAGGCAAGGAGTTATTGTGAGAGGGACAGAGAGAGAGGAAAAAAAAGGGGGAAATAATAAATAAAGGATGGGGTAAGAAGGGGAGGAGGGGCATTAATAGAAGTTAGAGAAATCAATGTTCATGCCATCAGGTTGGAGGCTACCCAGATGGAAACCTCCAACGGGATCCCACCACTAAGCACATCTTTCCCTCCCCCACCACTTTCTGCTTTCCGCAGGGATCGCTCCCTACGCGACTCCCTTGTCCATTCGTCCCCCCCATCCCTCCCCACTGATCTCCCTCCTGGCACTCATCCTTGTCAGCGGAACAAGTGCTACACATGCCCTTACACTTCCTCCCTCACCACCATACAGGGCCGCAGACAGTCCTCCCAGGTGAGGCCACACTTAACCTGTGAGTCGGCTGGGGTGATATACTGCGTCCGGTGCTCCCGGTGCGGCCTTCTATATATTGGCGAGACCCGACGCAGACAGGGAGATCGTTTCGCTGAACACCTACGCTCTGTCCGCCAGAGAAAGCAGGATCTCCCAGTGGCCACACATTTTAATTTCACATCCCATTCCCATTCTGACATGTCTATCCACGGCCTCCTCTACTGTAAAGATGAAGCCACACTCAGGTTGGAGGAACAACACCTTATATTCCGTCTGGGTAGCCTCCAACCTGATGGCATGAACATCGACTTCTCTAACTTCCGCTAATGCCCCACCTCCCCCTCGTACCCCATCTGTTACTTATTTATTTGTTTATTTATTTATTGATCTCTCTATTTATTTATTATTTTTTTTCCTTTTTCATTTAGATTCGATGAGTTCATGTATATTATCCAGTCCATTGATTCAAAGCAGTTGGGTAAGAACAACTCCTCGTCCCTTGAATCTCTCCACTCCTGCTGCAGTCCTCAATCTCTGTCTGTATGCCGGGAGTAGAGTCCAGCCAGGTGACTGGACGTTCCAAAGTGTGGGCGTGGGATGGCACAGTAAGTGTTCTTGATGGTGGTATAACAGTGGTCAAGTGTGTTGGCTCTGGTCCCATGGGTGCCATGTTGATGGTCGTTGGGCAGAAACTTCTTCAAGCTGGACTGGTTGAAATGATTGGGATGGGATCAGGTGCGCAGTTTGGTAACTGCTGATCACAGCAGGCTTTGTAGGAAGCAATAGCTTGTAGACCCTGCCAGAGCTGATGTGCATCATTCCGTCGCTAACCTCACTCAGAATTGCTTTCTTTGCTCTTAAAAAATCATTAAGGCAGCAGCAAAATGCACTGTAAAAATGAAACCTACAGCTCAGATTCATCCAGTAGTTAGTATGACAATATTCTTCCACAGCTTAACAGTGGAATGATCCAATTTTTAATTGTTTCTAGCCTTTTGATAGATTTCCCAAATCAGTCAAAGGAACTGTTCCTTTATTTTAAGAATGCTTAGATTAATTTTAGTTCGATCACAATAGAGTAAGGTTTCTTTATAAAAGGCACATTGCTAAGCCATTGCTGACATGCATCAGTTTATCAATAGGTGACATTATGACAAACAATAGCAGATATGGCGAGGGCACTGCTGAGTTTTATAACAACCACGTGATCACCCACGTGCGCATCACATGGCTCTGGGAATATGTTCAACCTTGCTTCACCCTTATCAGGAGCTAAGATCTCAATCTGGGACTGTTGTACTTTGTCACGGTGCATTAGTTGTGATCTGCCTCACTTTTTCTGCCGGTAGATCACCCTGTGTGCTGTTTTGTGCCTGCAGTTTCGTTAGTGGGCAAGGATGTGACACCTAACATACTTAACCCTTTCTAAGCCATACAAGTCTTAGTTTGCCAATTGAGAAATCGACACACAATGGCCACTTCATTAGGTACTCGGGTCATCTTCTGTTGTGTAGCCCATCCACTTCAAAGTTCAGCAGGTTGTGCATTCAGAGATGCTCTCCTGCACACCACTGTTATAACGCGTGGTTATTTGAGTTATTGTTGCCTTGCAGTCTGGACATTCTCCTCAGACATCTCCCATTAACAAGGTGTTTTCACCCACAAAACCTCCACTCACTGAATGGTTTTAGTTTCTCACACCATTCTCTGTAAACTCCAGAGACTGCTGTGTGAAAATCTTAGGAGATCAGCAGTTTCTGATGTACCCAAACCACCCCGTCTGGTACCAATTCATGGTCAAAGTCACTTCCAACAATCATTTCATGGTCAAAGTCACTTAGATCACATTTCTTTCCCATTCTGATGTTTGGCCTGAACAACAACTGAAAATCTTGACCATGTCTGAATGCTTTTATGCATTGAGTTGCTGTCACATGATTGGCTGATTAGAGATTAGTACTAATGAGCAGGTGTACCTAATAAAGTGGCCACTGAGTGTAAGTCATTGTCACAGCAATTGGCCCTTCGGCCCAAATGGTCCATGCTGACCAAATTTTCCATCTACTCTAGTCCCTTTTGTTCACATTTGGCCCATACCCCTCTCAAACTTTCCTATCTGTGTAAGTTCATTTTAAACATTGTTGATGTACTGTATTAGTACTCTTGGTCTTCCCGTAAGCCCATCACCCCTACTGGGGCATAGGCCACTGACAGCAGCTTGTCGGAGTCCTGTGGCCTGGGCCAGTCTTTCAAGTTGTTCCTAGGTGTAGCCCATCCTTGAATATCCTTCGTCTCCCAGTAATGAGGTCTTTTGTAGCTCTGGGTTTTTACGGGGTGGGGTTATTAGCCCCATGCCCAACCCTCCTCCTCCTGTAGCCAGGCCTGGGACTGTCCATGGCGGAGTACTACTCTTGATAATTGGTTCATCTTTTCTTCTTCGCTTATGATTACAAAGTTTTTATAAACATATTATTTAATAGCTGATTCTTCAATTTCAATTTTGAATAAAATAATTGCCAGCCAAAGAAAACTCCTGGGAAGATAATCAAATGGGAAGCCATATGGGCAACAGTAGGTAGTGTCTCAAACAGTTCCAATTTTAAGTCTAGCTCATAGGAATGTCTTGAAGACTATTCTTACTTTGATCTCCACAATATAATTATGGTGGGAGCCAACCTAATGAACTGAATTTAGATTTGAAATGGTCTAAACAGGGCTCCCGAGAAGTCAACATGATCTGTTCAGTCAGAGCCCTCCTGTACGCCCGGAACGTCATCTCCGCACCCCACTGCCCACGGGAGGACTGCAGTGAGGAGGAGTCTGTGACCCACCTCTTTGCACACTGCCAGTTCGCAAAGAGGGTGTGGAGGAGGATGGACGGGCTAGTGTCACGTTTCATCCCCAGCAGCTGCGTGACAGAGGACTCTCTGATCTACGGGCTGTTCCCGGGGACGCACACGGAGACCAACATCCGGTGCTGCTGGCAGATCATCAACTCGGTGAAAGACGCTCTTTGGTCAGCCCGAAACTTGGTGATCTACCAGCACATGGAGATGTCAGTGGGAGAATGCTGCCGACTGGCACACTCTCGGCTGCAGGAGTACGTGCTGAGGGACGCACTGAAACTTGGTGCAGCCACCGCAAGGGCCCGGTGGGGAAGGACCACAGTATAGGTTTCTCCACCCGTGGGAGTGGGAGGGGTCGGTGGGCGAGGAGTATACCCCTCAACAATGAGATGCTAAGCTGAACTACTGGAGTGCCACGTGGGTGGCTATAAACACGGGTATTTTACTGAGTATAATGGAAACGTATGTAAAGGATGAAAAGTTATTGAATGGTTTACTGTATATATTTATTTTTGAATAAAGTATATTTTGAAATAAAAAAAAAAAAATTTTGCTGCCTATAATACATGAGCGAAGCCTCCGTCAGTAAGAGTTGACCATAGATGTTGTGTCCCAGCTATCTAGATACACACACCTGGGAAGTGCGATATGGAAAATGAGCTGTTGTCCATGTAGCAAGCTCCACCCCGCCCCCCACCCGCATCTGATGAACACAGAGACCGATACAGTTTGGTACCATCAGCATCACAGGAGTTGCCAGTTAAGACTGCCTTAGGGACTTCATCTCCAGATTTCTCCCTCAGGGTTTTACTCCCGGAACCTTCCCCATGAGTGGGTATAGCTGCGAGGCAGCAGAGGTTTGAGATCAGAGTTTCCCTTCTCCTAGATGAGCTGTCAACCACGGCTGATGAGCCCAAACTGCCCGAAGCGACTGGTTTTAAAGGTGGCAGCAACCTGTTTTGCCCCTTACCCTATCAGTAGAATTGGTTCTGCCAGGCTTAGTAGCTAAGCCACATGTGAAGGTCAGGAGCTGGGCTTGGTAGTCAAAGGCTATTTGAGATGCACACCATTGGGAGCATTAAATAGGTAGTGGGAGCTTAGCTAAATATGTATGGTGAATAAAGTTGATAAAGGTAATTTGTTGGTCCAGATTCAGGCATCTGCAGGTAGTGAGAGTTTCTCCCCATTACCGCTCCCGGCTATAACAACCTTAAGGGAACATTATAATACATACAGTTACAAAATTCTGGAGCTACACCTCAAATTCCGTTGAGTAGCCTCCAATCTGATGGTATGAACTTCGATTTCTCTAATGTCCGGTAATTTTTCCCCCTCCTTCCCATTTCCCACTCTGGCTGCTCTCTTCTCCTCACTTCCCCCGGCGCCCTCCTCCTTCCCTTTTTCCCATGGTCCACTCTTCTCCCATATCAGATTCTTTCTTCTCCAGACCTTCGCCTTTTCCGCTCTCCCGGATTCACCTATCACCTTCTAGCTTGTACTCTGGCACCTCCCCCCACTGGCTTCTTCCTCCCACCAGTCCTGATGAAGGGTCTCGGCCTGAAACATTGACTGTTTATTGCTTTCCATGGATGCTGCCTGATCTGCTGAGTTCCTCCAGCATTTTGTGTGTGTTGCTTTGGATTTCCCTCACCTGCAGAATCTCTTGTGTTTATGTTTCGCTGTCCTTAATACTATGGTTTTGACTTACTTTGAATAATGTCACAGTAACTATTACACACACATGTGCACAAGATGCTGGAGGAACTCAGTGGGTCAGGCAGCATCTTTGGAGGGAAGCAGTCAGTTGATATTCGAGACCTTTCATCAAGAACTAAGTCTCCCTCCTATTGCAGGCCAGTGCACCTTCCACCTTCTTAACCAGCCCATCAACACACATGGCTACTTTGAGGGATCTATCAACGTGGACCGCAAGATCCCGCTGTTCCTCCACACTGCTAAGAATCCTACCATTAACCCTGTATTCTGTCTCCAAATTTTTGGACCAACAAGCTCCAGGACAGCTTCTTCCACCAGGCCATCAGACTGATCAATTCATGCTGACACAACTGTATCTATGTTATATTGTTGTACACACTATTTATTATAAATCACTTTAAATTGCACATTTAGATGGAGAGATAACAAAGATTTTTACTCCTCATGTATATGACGGATGTAAGTAATAAAGTCATTCAATTCAACTTGACCTTTCAAAGTGAATCACTTCACACTTTTCTAGATTGAACTCCATCTGCCACTGCATCTGATCAATGTCCCATTGTAACCTACGACAATCTCCTACGCTATCCACAACACCACTAACCTTCATGTCATCTGCAAATTAACTAATGCACCTTTCACCTTCCACGTCCAGCTCTGTTATAAAAACCACAAGGAACAGAACAGATCCTGTGGAACACTACTGGTCAACAACCTCCAGACAGGACACACTACCACCCTCTGCCCTCTGTGGGCAAGCCGTTTCTGAATCTATGCAGCCAGGTTTCACTGGATCCCAGGCCTCCTGACTTTCTGAATGAGCCTACCATGGGGAACGTTGTTATTAAAATCCATTCACACCACATCCACTGCTCTAATTTCATCAATCTGTTCTATCACTTCCTCAAAGAATTCAGTCAAGCTCATGAGGCATGACCTGCCCCTTACAAAGTCATGTTGAGGATCCCGAATCAGTCTATCTTTCTCCAAACGCTCATAAATTCTGTCTCTAAGTATGCTCTTCAATAATTTGCTTACTACTGACGTAAAACTCACTGGTCCATAATTCCCAGGGTTATCTCTACTCCCTTCCTTGAACAAAGGAATGGAATTTGCCTCTCTCTAATCATCTGGTACCATCCTGTGGCCAGAGGGGTTGTAAAGGTAATGGTCAAAGGCACAGCAATCTCTTCACTTGCCTTCCAGAAAAACATGAGGTATATCCAGCCTGGCCCTGGTGTTTACCTGTCCTCATGCAGCACATTCTCTTTCTTAATATCAACATATTCCAACATTTACATTCAGTGACCCCATAACCAACAAACACTGGAGGAACTTGGCAGGTCGGGCAGCATCTATGGAGGAGAATAAACTGCAGACATCTTGGGCCAAGACCCTTCATCAGGACTGGAAAGGAATAGGCTTTCTCAGCCCAAAATGACAACTGTTTATTCCTCTCCAATCGAAGCTGCCTGACCTGCTGAGTTCCTCCAGCATTTTGTGTGTGTTGTTCTGGATTTCCTGCATCTGAGCATTGTGTTTTGAGGGGTTGGCTCAGTAGATTAGGATGTCTAATGTACCGAATATTTAAATGTACTAATTTCTGTTAAATATACTCACTTTGATCTTTACAAGTGCTTATGTTCATAAGATATCAGCAGAATACAAAAAAAAACTACCTTGCAATACAATTTTGTTACATCTAGGCCACTGCTGTTAATCAACTTCCCTCCCCTGTGTTAACACCTCTCGAGTATTTGTGGTACATTTTTCTTTCTCATGACTGACACACCCGTATTGAACTAAAAATATCTTCGTAGGTTGACAAGGTTATTTGTGCTCACCGCCACCCTTTGAAACCCGCAACATCCAGTGTCAAAGATGATGAAAGACGAATTTTAGATCTGTTCACAACATAGAACATAGAGTATTCTATGTTCTATGTAGAGTATTAGAGTACCCATGATTGTGTAGCCAAGTTTCCATCGAACTCAATGTACAAGTTTGCTGATGACACAACAATTGTAGGCCATATCTCGGGTAATGATGAGTCTGAGTATAGAGAGGAAATTAAGAACCTGGTGGCATGGTGCGAAGACAATAACCTATCCCTCAACGTCAGCAAGACGAAGGAATTGGTTGTTGACTTCAGAAGGAGTAGCGGACCGCACGACCCAATTTACATTGGTGGTGCACAAATGGAACAGGTCAAAAGCTTTAAGTTCCTTGGGGTCAATATCACAAATGACCTGACTTGGTCCAACCAAACAGAGTCCACTGCCAAGAAAGCCCACCAGCGCCTTTACTTCCTGAGAAAACTAAAGAAATTTGGCCTGTCCCCTAAAACCCTCACTAATTTTTATAGGTGCACCGTAGAAAGCATTCTTCTAGGGTGCATCACAACCTGGTATGGAAGTTGTCCTGTCCAAGACTGAAAGAAGCTGCAGAAGACTCTGAACACGGCGCAGCACATCACACAAACCAATCTTCCGTCCTTGGACTCACTTTACACTGCACGCTGTCGGAGCAGTGCTGCCAGGATAATCAAGGACACGACCCACCCAGCCAACACACTTTTTGTCCCTCTTCCCTCCAGGAGAAGACGCAGGAGCATGAAGACTCATACGGCCAGATTTGGGAACAGCTTCTTTCCAACTGTGATAAGACTGCTGAACAGATCCTGACCCGGATCTGGGCCGTACCCTCCAAATATCCGGACCTGCCTCTCGGTTTTTTTGCACTACCTTACTTTCCATTTTTCTATTTTCTATTTATGATTTATAATTTAATTTTTTAATATTTACTATCGATTTGTAATCCAGGGAGCAGGAAGCGCAGAATCAAATATCGCTATGATAATTGTACGTTCTAGTATCAATTGTTTGGCGACAATAAAGTATAAAGTATATAAAGTATTGTGCAAAAGTCTTAGGCACATGTACTTGTCCACATGGACTGGACAGCAAGTTTGTAAATCTGGTGGGAGCAAACGATGCTGCGAATGGTGAGGATGGATCGCTGTGGGAGGGGTGTGGGACAAGTGGCAGAGCAGAGGTGGACAGGGGCTGGCGCAGGACCGGACCCTGAGACGCTAGACAAGGTCATTTGATTCCAAACAATTGGTTTATTGATCATTACAGTACGTCTCTCTGGTGCCTCCGTCTCCCTTTTCCTTTTCCCAACCATGATTTCCCTCTCCCTGCCCCCTTCCCACTCTGCGTCCACAATAGAGAGACATATCAGAATCAGATTTATCATCGCCCACGTATCAAACGATGAAGCTAGTGTCCAAATTGGTGGAGTGACGGTGAACAACTTGAGGTATGCAGATGATTCAGTGTTGTTAGCCGAGACTGAGGACGAGTTATTCAGAATAGTGGATAAGATAAATGCTGAAGGAGAATGATCTGGAATGAAAGTAAATGCTGCAAAGACGAAGCTGATGGTAGTGTCACGGTAGAAAGAAGTCCCCAAAGTCAGTATCAAAATTAACGGCGTAGGCATAGAGCAAGTCAAGAAGTTTGTGTACTTGGGACAGATGGTCACAGAGGATGGGAAATGTGATACAGAAATTCGACGCAGAATTGAGATTGCAAGATCAATGTTCTGGAGCCTGAGTGACGTGTTGGGTGGCAAGAGGCTGGACTTTGGGCTACGTTGTAGAATTTGGAACTGCTACATTTGGAGCAGTGGACCTTATGCAAGGAAGCGGAACGACGACTGGAGGCATTTGAAATGTGGTGTTTAAGGAGAATGCAGAAAATTAGATGGGTGATGAAGGTCAATAATTTGGAAGTGTTGAAGAGAGTGAGGAGAGAAAAGGAGTTGCTGAAGAATGTGCAGAAAAGGAAGCTGGAATATGCCGGGCACTTGTTACGAGGTGGTGGACTGCAGAAATTGTTATTGGAAGGGATGATAGAGGGAAAGAGGGAAAGAGGAAGGCAACGAACCACTTGGTATGATAATGTGAGGCAACGGACTGGGTTGAGTTACGCTGAGGCCAGATAAAGAGCGCAAGATGGAAGAAGATGGAGGTGCATAGCCGCCAGCCCTGGATTCGGGACGGCACCCACTGACTGACTGACTGACGTATCAAAGTACATATATGTTACCATATATAACACTGAGATTTGTTTTCTTGCAGGCATACTCAATAAATCCATTATAGAATAATAACCATAATAGAATCAATGAAAGACCACATCAACTTGGGCATTCAACCAGTGTGCAAAAGACAACAAACTGTAAATACAGAAAATAAACAAACAAATTAATAAACAGCTAAATAAATAGATCATGAATATTGAGAACATGAGATGAAGAGTCCTTGAAAGTGAGTCCATAGGCTACGGGAGAGTTCAGTGATGGGGCGAGTGAAGTTCTCCCCTTGGTTCAAGAGGTTGAAGGGTGATAACTGTTCTTGAATCTTGTGGTGTGAGATAAAGTCTTTAATTGTTAATCTTTAAATTGTTAATCTTTGTTTTATTTATTTTATTTCACACCATCAATAATAAATGGATATCAATAGCAGTACCACTGCTAAGATTAGCTATTCATTATCACATTGTCGTTTAAACTGGTGAGCACACATCAGCACTCACAAACAACCAACCGGAGGAACTCAGGGGCCGAGCACCAGCTATGCTTGGGAAACCAACTGTTGAAGTCATGGTTGAATGCTTTCATGAGTCCCGATGCAGGGTCTTGTTGGATTGGGGTGTAGAATTGTTATTTTAAAGTTCCTATGTTTGCTTGTATTTTTATATAATCACCAGTATACATGTAATTGTTCAGTGCATTTTTCCAGTAATTATGGTACAGTTCTTTCTGTATTTTTCTAGAAACTTTCAGTAGTAGATGTTATGTTTGAATTTCGCTCTTTTATAGGTTAATTGTTATCATTGGAATTTTGGTATCTTCAGTCAGAGTATGAGATGACCATGACTGCTTTTTCCTTTGTTCTCTGGCCCCTCTTTCATTTATTTATTGAGATACAATGCAGAACAGGCCCTTTCAGCCCTTTGAGCTGTATTGCCTAGCAACTGCCAAATTCACCCTAGCCCAATCACTGGGCAACATACAACGACCAATGAACCTACCAACTGGCATGTCTTTGGACTGTGGGAGGAAACACATGCAGTCACAGGGAGAACGTACAAACTCCTCACAGTGTTCTTGTCTGTTTCTCCCTCCTGTAACACTGAGTAAAATTATCATAAGCAACAACCTTTATGCCTCATTTTTGATGTCTGAAGAAGCTTTGCATCGCAAGAGCAACAGGATCCAATCATCTCAACCTGAAATGTTGACAATTCTTATTATAATGTCTTATTATAATTTATGCTATATTTTTAATCCCACTATTGTGTGTAAGAAGTTTGTATATTCTTACCCTGAGCAAGTGGGTTTCCTCCAGGTGCTCTGGTCTCCTCCCACAGTCCAAAGGTTAGTAGGTTAATTGGTCATTGTAAATTGTCCTGTGGTTAGGCGAGGGTTAAAATGGGGGATTGCTCGGTGGCCTGGCTCAAAGGTCTGGAAGGGCCTATTTCACATTATATGTCAATAAGTAAATAAATTGTACTGTACAACAACAGATGTGAGTGATAATAAACCTAATTCTGATTCTGAATTGCTGCTCAATCCAGGCTTCTCCTGTATGATTGTTGCTTTAGATTCCAACACCGGCAGTCTCTTGTGTCTCCAGAGCTACTTAATTGGCTGTAAAATACTTCGGGCTGTTTTGAGGTTTGGAAAGACAATATGTAAGTAAATCTGTTTTCCTTTCCTGACAGTTGTGTGGGCTATAACCTAAAGCATAGTTGTGGCCATCTCTATCCTCCACGAAGCAGCAGTGCAGAAGAGGTAGCTGCAGGAGACAGGAACAGGTTGAATCCTCACCCAATGAGGAACAGCAGGCTAAGCGGGAGGCTGAGGCACAGTAGGTTGTGGCAACATCAGCTTCTCAGTAACACATTCTGGGAATAAATTAGCAGCACAATTGTTCAACCAGCTGGTTTACTCAGTCCACTGCCCACAAGAGACCACAGATGTTGGAATTCCACTGGGCAGAAGATCCAAAAGCCTGCTAACATGTACCACCAGACTTGAGGAGAGCTGCTATCCTGCTGCTATAAGACTCTATCACACAATAAAGCTAAACTCTTAATCTCTCAATGTTAAATGCAGGAGATTCTTTAGTTACTGGAAATCCAGAGCAACATACACAAAATGCCAGAGGAAATCAACAGGTCAAGAAGCATCTTTGGAAGTAAATAAACAGTCGATATTTCAGGCCGAGACCCTTCATCAGGACTGGAAAAGAAGGGGGCAGATGCCAGAAAAGGAAGGTTGCGGGGGAGAGGAAGGAGAAGAGGATAGAAGGTGATGGGTGGGAGGGGGTTAAAATAAACTGGGAGGTGATTGGTGGAAAAGTTTAAGGGCTGGAGAAGTAGGAATCTGATAGAAAAGGAGGGTGGACTATGGGGGAACGGGAAGGATTGGGCCACTAGGGGGAGGGGCTAGGCAGGTGAGGAGAAGAAGCAAGCGGCCACAGGGGAAACTGAGGAAGCGGGGGAGGGGATTACCGGAAGTTGGAGAAATCGATGTTCACCTTGTATTTTATTTGTCTACCTGCACCAAACTACCTTTTTAACAGTAACTCTATATTCTGCATTCTTTTATTGATTTTCCCTTTGTACCCTGATGTACTTATGTTTGAAATTAACCATCTCGATGGTGTACAAAACAAATATTTTTTTCTCTCTACCTTGCTACATTTAAGATTCAAGTTCCTTTTTTTTTGCGTGTGCATGCATGCGTACATGTGCGATGTTGGCGGGACGATGTCTTTTTTCATGCCTTTACAAGGCGTGGAGCGAGAGAGAGACTGTGTGGCGCACCACTCCTCACACAGACATTTTCGCAGTATTTTTCCTTTTATTTTACAAGGTCGAGTTGCAATCAACCCGGCATGGATGGAAAGCGTGCTCGGGAGCGGCCCCGACTGGATTCAAACCCGGGAATCTTCGTTCCAGAGTCCGGCGCTGATGTCATTGCACCACCAGCCGGCCCCAAGATTCAAGTTTCAAGTTTATTTATTGCACGTACATCGAACCACACCATGAAATGCATCATTTGCGTTAACAACCAACACACCCAAGGATGTGCAGGGGACAGCCTGCAAGTATTCCAGCACAATCCAGCACCAATTTAGCACATCCACAATATTCAGCAGAACAACACAGAGCACAACAAGCAACAAAACAACAACAGAAAAATAAACCCCCATTCCTCCCTCTCACCCACTCACATATACAGCCTTCTAACCCCAATACCTCAGTCTTCTTTGGCCTCCAGCCTCCAGCAGACTTGGATTTGGAGTTGGACATGCAGACATTGGGCCTTTGACTATGCCAGCAAACTCTCAGAGATTCTCAATCCCGGGCCTCCCTCCAATTCGCCCCTCAGGCCTCGACCTTCATAAATTTACCAAAAATAAATTGATACAGGGACTCAGCATTTGTGGAAGGAAATAGAAAGTCATCATTTCAGGTCAAGACCTTTCATTTAGACTGAATATTAGCCTTTCTGACAACACCCAACAGTTGGCGGGATTTAGAGGAAGAAATTTGGAGAGAGATTGCAAGAAACATAAGGTTGTGATAGTAGGTATTTAGCTTTCCACATATTGGCTGGGACTTTCATACTGTAAAAGAGACAGCGTTTGTCAAATGTGTTCAGAAAAATTTCCTTCACAGTACATAGATGTCCCAAAGAGAGAGCAGCGATACTAGATCTGCTATCGGAATGAGACAGGGCAAGTGACAGGAATTTGTGTAGGGGAACATTTAACATCTAGTGATCATAATGTTATTAGTTTCAAAGTAATTATGGAAAAGGATAGGTCTGGGCCACGGGTTGAAATTTTAAATTGGAGAAAGGCAAATTTTGATGGTACCAGAGAGGATTTAGCAAATGTGGATTGGGACAGGCTGTTTTCTGGCAAAGGTATACTTGGTAAGTGGGAGGCCTTCAAAAGTGAAATTTTGAGAGTACAAAGTTTGTATGGGCCTGTCAGAATAAAAGGCAAGGACAACAGGTTTAGGTAACCTTGGTTTTCGACAGATATTAGAGCCCTGGCTAAAAATAAGAAGGAGCTGCAGCACAGGTATAGGCAGGTGGGAACAAATGAGAAGCTTACGGAGTATAAGAAAACAACAGGACACTTAAGAAAGAAATCAGGAGGGCTGAAAAAGGCATGAGGTTGCTCTAGTAGGCAAGGGGAAGTAGAATCTTAAGGGCTTAAAAGTCCACAAGAAAGTTCAGTTGCTCGGCAATCGAGACGAGGAGGTAAATGGAATTAGACATCAGCTCTGCAGGGAGTAGATGATCGCCTCACTGAGTGGAGGCCTGTGACTAGTGGAGTGCCGTAGGGATCAGTGCTGGGTCTATTGTTGTTTGTCATCTATATCAATGACCTGGATGATAATTTGTGAATGAAACCAAGACTGGAGGTATAGTGGACAGCAGGAAGACTATCAAAGCTTGCAGTGGGATTGGGACTATCTGGAAAAGTGGGCTGAGAAATGGCAGATGGGATTTAATGCAGACAAGTGTGAGGTTTTGCATTTCGGTAGGACCAACCAGGGTAGGTCTTACACTGTGAACGGTCGGGCACTGAGGAGTGCAGTAGAACAAAGGGATCTGGGAGTACAGGTCATAATTCATTGAAAGTGGTGTCACAGGTAGATAGGGTTGTTAAGAAAGCTTTTGGCACATTGGGTATCATAGATCAAAGTACTGAGTACAGGAGTTGGGATGTTATGTTGAAGTTGTATAAGATGTTCGTGAGGCCTAATTTGGAGTATTGTGTGCAGTTTTAATCACCTACCTACAGGAAAGATATAAATAAGATTGGAAGAGTGCAAAGAATACTTACAAGGATGTTGCCAGGACTGGAGGACCTGAGTTATGAAGAAAGATTGATCAGGTTATAAATTTATTCTCAAGAACATAGAAGATTGAGGGGAAATTTGATAGAGCTATACAAAATTATGAGGGGTATAGATGGGGTAAATTCAATCAATCTTTTTCCACTGAGGTTGGGTGGGACTGCAACTAAGGGTTATGGGATAATGATGAAAGGTGAAATATTTAAGGAGAACATGAGGGAAACTTCGTCACTCAGAGGGTGGTGAGTGTGTGGAATGAGCTGCCAGCACAAGTGGTGGATGTGATTTTGATTTGAACATTTAAAAGGTTTGGATAGGTACATGGATGGGAGGGGTAGGGAGAGGTATGGAGGGCTTTGGTCCAGGTGCAGATTGTTGGGAGTAGGCATTTTAAATGGTTCAGCATGGACTAGATGGGCCAAAGGGCCTGTTTCTGTGCTGTAGTTTTCTATGACTCTAACAGTCTTTCAAATGTCAGGCAACATGCCCTTAAAACTGTCCTCTCCAACCTAAAATCCTTCTAATTTCTCATCTATGATTTCTTGAGAATGCAGAACTATGAGTTGCTCTACTGCAGACCAACACACCAAAAGAAATTAATATATTAATGTGTTCAAACTGTTTTAAAAAAAAATCCAAAACTCCGGTTAGACCACAATTAGAGTATTGTGTCCCGTTCTGGTCGGCTCATTATAGCAAGGATGTGTAAGCTTTAGAGAGGGTCGGGAGGAGATGTACCAGGATGCTGCCTGGATTGGAAAACATGCCTCATGAGTGAAGGTTGAGGGAGCTGGAGGTTTTCTCTTTGGAGTGAAGAAGGGTGAGAGATAACTTGATAATGATGTATAAGATTATAAATAGAGTGGACAGCCAGCACCTTTTACCCCAGGGAGGAAATGGTTAATACTGTAAGTAGGGGCCATACTTTAAGGTGTGTGGAGGTAAATATAGGGGTACTGTCAGAGGCAGATTTTATTTTACACAGAGAGTGGTGGGTGTGTGGAACACTTGGCCAGAGGCGGTGGTAGAGGTGGAGACATTGGGGACTTTAAACAACTCAAGATAGGCACATGGAGAGAAAAGAAGGGTTTTAGACTGTGTAGGAGGGAAGGGTTAGATTGATCGTGGAGTAGATTCATATGGGTCAGCACAATCTCGTGGGCTGAAGGGTCTGTACTGTGCTGTACCCTTCTGTGTTCTAAATGTCAACACGTAGTCTGCGAGCGGTTCTAGCGCACAGGCGTTTTAGTACAATGCTTCCAAAGAAGTTTCCAAAGAAGAACGACAGTGGAAGGCGACTTGCATGCATAACATGTTACAGGAAACTGTGTTTGTCTGGTGGCTGCCCAGCAGAAACATTATTCAGCACCCACTGCACAGTTATCATCGCAGTACAGCACAGTTTCAGTTATATAAAGAGTGAAAGAGAGACGAGAGTGGGTATCAAACCGCTGGAAAATTACGTTGGAGAGGAAGTAATGGGGGACAAAGAAATGGCGGACAAACTCAATACATAATTTGCCTCAGTCTTTACTTGAGGAAGACACCAGCAGTGTGCCAGAAATTCGAGAAAGTTACGGGTTGAAGTAGTTGTAGTTACTGTTACTAAGGAGGAGGTGCTTGGGAAGCTGAAAGGTCTGATGGTAGAAAAGTCAACCTAATCAGATGGACTACACCCCAGGGTTCTGAAAGAGGTAGCTATAGAGATTCTGGACAATTTTTAAAAATTTATTCATTTACGAGATGTGGGCACTGCCAGCTAAGCCGGCATTTATTGCCCATCCCAAGTTGCCCTTGAGAAGGTGGTGAGGAGCTGCCTTCTTGAACCGCTGCAGTCCTGAGGTGTAGCTACACCCACACTGCTGTTAGAGAGGGGATTCCATGATTTTCACCCGTGACAATGAAGGGACGGCGATATGTTTCTGAGTAAGGATGGTGAGTGGCTTGGAGGGGAATTGGTAATGATCTTTCAAGAATCGCTAGATTCTGGAGTGGTTCTGGAGGACTGGAAAATTGCAAATGCCACTCATCTTTTCAAGAAGGGAGAGAGACAGAAGAAAGGAAATTATAGGCCACTTAATCTGACCTCAGTAGTTGGGACAATGTTGAAGTCGACTATTAAGAATGTGGTTTTGGGGTACTTGGACGCACATGATAAAATAGGTCATAGTAAGCATGGTTTCCTTAAGAGGAAATCCTGCCTGAAAAATCTGTCAGAAGTCTTTGAGAGTTGTATACTGATAATAATTGAACCTTTAAAATAACTGGCTGGATAGACAAAGGAGAGTCAATGTATGTTTACTTGGACTTTCAGAAGGCATATGAGGCTGCTAAACAAGGTTAAAGGATAGATTAGCTTTGTTTCTCATCGAAACATACAGTTGTATTACAGAAAAGATACTAGAGTGGATAGAGGAATGTTTGACAGGCAGGAGGCAGTGAGTGGGAACAAAGGGAGCCTTTTCTGGTTGGCTGCCAGTGACTAGCGATGTTCCACAGGGGTCAGTATTGGGACCACTGCTTTTGACATTATATCTCAATGATTGAGATGGCAGAATTGATAGCTTTGTGGCTAGGTTTGCAGCTGAAATGGCAAATGGATTATAGGGTAGGGAAGTTTATGGTCATGCACTTTGGTAGAAACAGGGAGTAAATTCAACAATCAGAAGTGCAATGGGATTTGGGAATCCTTAGGCAGGAATCCCTAAAGGTTAACTTGCAGATTGGGTCGGTGGTGAAGAAGGGAACTGCAACATTATTCATTTCAAGAGGACTAGAATATAAGAGCAAGGATGTGATGCTGAGGCTTTATAAGGCATTGGTCAGACCATATTTGGAACATTGTGAGCAGTTTTGGGGCCCTTATCTGAGAAAGAATGCGCTGGCATTGGTGAGGGTCCAGAGGAGGTTCACAAGAATTATCCTGGGATTGAAAGAGTTAACTTATGAGGAGCGTTTGATGGCTCTGGACTTGTATGCTGGAGTTTAGAAAAGTTAAGGGGGATCTCATTGGAACCTATCAAATACTGACAGGCCTAGATAGAGTGGATGTGGTGAGGATGTTTCCTATAGCAGGGGAGTCTAGGACAAGAGGGCGCAGCCTCAGAATAGAAGGATGAGGAGGAACATCTTCAGCCAGAGGGTAGTGAATTTGTGGAATTCATTGTCTCTGATGGCTGTGGATGCCAAGTCATTAGGCATATTGAAAGTGGAGGTTGATAGATTCTTGATTAGTAAAGGCATGAAAGGTTATGGGGAGGGTGGGGTTTAGACTGATGTTAAATTGGGCATGTTAAAATGACAAAGCAGAGTCAATGGGCTGAATGGCCTAATTCTGCTCTAAGTCTTATGATCTCTCGGTTCAGTTCTTTCAGCCCAAGCAAGATGTTGTGCCAACTACCCGAAGATCAGTTTAACCCTTCCATCCCACGATGCCCTCCATTTTTGAATCATCCACGTGCCTGTCTAAGAGTCATTTAAATGTCTCTATATACCTGCCTCCACCACCACCGCAGCAGGGCGTTCCACACACCCCCGCTCTCTGTGTAGACCCAACTGAGGTTAAAGGATAGATTAGCTTTGTTTCTCATCGAAACATACAGTGAAATGTGTCACTTGTGTCAAATCAATCAACGAGGATTGTGTGTGGGGGGGGGTCAGCCTACAAATATTGTCATCCTTCCAGCACCAACCAACATAGCAAGCTCATAACTCACTAACCCTCACCCTCACTATATGTCTTCGGGAGCAAGAGAAACTTCACTCATTTGGCTCCAATCCAGTGGAAGAGACATGATTATCCAGCTTAAGCCCAATGGGATAGAAGTGACATCAGTCATCAAAGACTGCCACAATGAGTGTTTGAGGAACCTGGACCAAACCCAATGGAGATCAGTTATCTGGCTCCAACCCAAAGGAATCAGAGAACATCAGCTGTGTGTAATTAAAGAAATCTAAGTTCCGTTTCTTGCTTTGCGACATTGTCTGACCTGCTGAGCATCACCGGTGCTTCCTGATCGTATGACCAACACAACCAATATCCCAGTATCTGGCCTTATTGTCTACCTTAACAACTAATGCCATCTCATGTTTCTCAAACTGCATTGAACCTTTATTACTAGCCAAATATGCTCTCGTTTTCCTCAAACACTCATCGTCGCAGTCTCTGAATCACAATCTAAGATTAGCTTTATTTGTCACACGTACATTGAAACATACCGTGAAATACATCGTTTTGCACCAACCAACAAGGTCTGAGGATTGTGCCTGGGTGCGGCTCACAAGTGTCAAAGTTCAAAGTGCAAAGTAAATTTATTACCAAAGTATGTCACCATATACGACCCCGAGATTCATATTTTTATAGGCTTACTCAGTAAATCCGAGATCCATAATAGAATCAATGAAAGACCATACCCAACAAGGCAGAAAAACCTGGCGCCAACATAGTATGTCCACAACCTACTAACCCTAACCCCGTAAGACTTTGGAAACTGGAGTAGCTGGTGGAAACCCACAAGGTCAGGGGGAGAATGAAGAGACTCCTTACAGACAGTGGCAGGAATCGAACCCCGCTCATAGGTGCTAACCGCTATGCTACTGTGATATAAGGTCCCTGGGGTACAGGCTGCTTCATTTTGAACTGAACTGCTGAGCACAATTTCACTATTTTACTTTTACATTGGAGTTCAGAACGATGCCATTCTGCTTTCGTTTGAAGAAAGAAACATTCATTATTAATGAATCTTAGTGGTTTAAAAATAACAACTTTTGCAGTGTTTTCCAGTTAAGTGCGCGGGAAGGACTTCACAGTACCATAGAAAGAGAACGTCCTGAACACAAGAGATTCTGCAGATGCTGGAAATCTTGAGCAGCACACATAAAATGTTGAAACCCTTCAACAGTCTTGAACAGTCAACTAACTTTTCTTCACTGGCCCATCACCTCCTTCCGTTTCTTCCATGCCCTAATCTTCTCTCTTTCTTCTTTAGCCCTTTAACTCCTCCTAGCTTCTCACTTCATCCTCCCCTCCCCCACCCCCAACCTTCCTCCTCACACCTGCCAGTTTACACTCCTCCTCCTCCCCTCCACCTTTTTAGTCTAGTTTCTGCTCTCTTCCTTTCCAGTCCTGACGAAGGGTCTCAGCTCGAAATGTTGATTGTTTATTCCCCTCCATAGGTGCTGCCCGACCTGCAGGGTTTCTCCAACATTTTGTGCGTATTGCTCAAGATAACAGCCAGCCCCTCTTGCACGGTGCACTCTAAGCTGCACGGGTGTGCGACCGCGCAGTAACAGAAATGCTCCCACGCACATAGCTTTTGTTGCCAGGCAGCTGGAATTTTCTTCTGTATAATATTTTATTAAACTGCCGCACGATTTTCAGGTCGTGTAAAAAATCCCTTGCTTAAAACAATGTTTGGTTCATGCAGCCGTTTAAAAAAAAAATTTGAGGGAACCTTGTCCTCTTGTCTGCGTGACTCTCTATCAGGGCTTCTCTTTAATTTCATCTCCTGGTCCCTCCACCATATATTTACCCAATTCCCTCTTGGAAACTACAACTAAACCAGATCCACAGGCAGTACATTCCAGATTCTAACTACACAAAGCATAAAATAGTTCTTTCTCCCCACTCTTTCCCTTCATTTGATTCCTGAAACCTCCCGTCTTAAACTCTTCCATCAATAACCTGCTATCCGCTCGTTTTTCATTTATATACTTTTTCCAAATCTTCCCTCAGCTTTCTCTTCAAGGGGGAGGGAATCAGAACTAGAATCAAATTTAATATCACTGCGGCAGCAGTACAGTGCAATATATAAAAAATATTTAAGTTACAGTAAGAATTATGGAAAAAAATATAAATAAAAGACAATAAAATAGCGAGGTTGGGTTCATGGGCTGTTCAGAAATCTGATGGTGGAGGGGAAGAATCTGTTCTTAAAACATTGAGTGTATGTCCTCCTTGATGGTAGCAATGTGAAGAGGATGTGCCCTGGGTGATGGGGGTCCTAAATGATGGATGCTGCCTTTTTGAGGCATCGTTTTTTGGAGATGGCCTCGGTGTTGGGGAGGCAAGTGCCCGTGATGAAGCTGGCTGAGTTTACAATCCTCGGCAGCTTTTTCCGGTCCTGTGCGGTGGCCCCTCCATACCGAACAATGATGCAACCAGTTAGAATGGTCCCCACGGAGAATCTGTAGAAGTTTGCAAGTTTTTGGTGACATACCAAATTTCCTCAACCTCTCCAATCTATCCTTCTAACTATAGTCCCTCATGACAAGACCCATCCCTATAAATCTTGTTTGGACCCTCTTTAATGTCTTCCTATTCTTCCTAGAATGTGGTGACCTGAATCAAATATAGTGCTACAGTCAAAGCTAGACCAGTGTCTCATAAAGGATTCAGATTCAGGTTCATTTATTTACATCAAAACATACAGCGAAATGTGTTGTCTGCATTAACAACCAACACAATGTTCTGGGGCCAGCCTCAAGTGGTGTCAACAGAGCATGCCCACAGGGTTCAGCAGAACAACAGCAGCAGCAAATCAAGCCCTTCTTCTCCCTCCCACTACCACACACTGACAGTCCTCCAACACCAGGGCAGGCCGTTTCTGGGCCTCAAAACCAGTCCCTGGCCTGGACTCGCAGACTTGTAGATTTTCAGACAGGCAAACCCCGGGAGCCTTGACCATCTGGCCTCAACTTGTAGACTCTCCGACTTTGGCCTTTGACCTTAGGTGCCAACCCCAGGACTCATTGATCACAGGGCACTCAAGCTCCAGACAGATTGAAGATGGCTTTAAAGAGAGGTTAACATTATTTGTCAGATGTACTTCCAAACATTGAAACATACAGTGGAATATATCATTTGCAACAACAACCAACACAGTGTGAGATTGTACCGAGAGCAGCTCGCAAGTGTTGCCAACATAGCATGCCTACAACCTTAATCCGTACGTCTTTGGAATATGGGAGGAAACCGGAGCACCTGGAGGAAACTCACACCATCGTGGGGTGAGCATACAAGCTCCTTTCAGAAGTGGCAGAGATTGAACTCCAATATTCCGATTGCTGGCATTGCAAACTATTATGCTAACTACAGTGTCGCCCGTAACTAGTTAACTAGTTACTTACTAGTTCAATAAGTTCAGCACAACAGATCAAAGATAAGCTTTATTTGTTGTATGTACAAAGTACATCAGGTGTCACCGCGCTTCTGGCACCAGCATAACGTGCTCACAACTTACTAACTTATTTGTCTTCGGAATTGAACCCTAGTCGCTGATCGGTGGTGCGGTAAAGCGTTAGGCTGACCACTACGCTACTGTGCTGCCGTTGTTTGTCACGTGTTTACACCCTGATGCCTTCTATCTTCTTCACAGTTCACAGGACTGCCAGGTTTTGTGCCAGCCACAAATTTAGAAATGGTGGCTTCAGCCCCACATCTAGATTATTAACGTGGTTCAAGTAAAACAAAACCCCCAGCACCGACTTATAATGCCGTGAATATTTTAGTGACAGAAGTAGAGTGCAAGGTAAATAAATAGTGCTAAAGGGGAATAGTGGGGTAGTGTTCACCAACTATTCAGAAGTGCAAAGGCAGAGGGGAAGAAGCTGTTCCTGAAACGTTGGGTGTGGGTTCTCTCCTCTCTGATGGTGGTAATGAGAAGAGGGCATGGTGAGGGTCCTCCGTGACCGATGCTGCCTTCTGGAGGCACTGCTTTTGAAGATGTCCTCGAGGTTGGGGAGGGTCATGCCTGTGACGGAGCCGGCTGGCTCTTGTGATCCTGTGCCTCGGTGTCAGACGGTGATACAGCCAGTGGATAAAGCAGCATCTGTCAGGGGTGGAGTGTGCTGAGCTCATTCCTGATGCAGGGTTTCAGTTTGAAAGGCTGACGATCCTTTCCTCCCACAGATACAGCTCAACCTGGTGAGTTCCTCTGAAAGAATTGTTTGTTAGAAAGGGATGATGTGTCATGATCATAGTCACAGACACTCAGTGGCCACTTTATAAGGTAACTCCTGTATCTATGATTACACGAGATTTGAGATTATTTGAGTTACTGTCACCTTCCTGTCAGAGGATCTGTCCTGGGCCCAGCAGTTAAGTGAAATTATGAAGAAAGCACAGCAGTGCCTTCACTTCCTTAGGAGTCTGTGAAGATAGACCATAAAACATAGGAGCAGAATTAGGCCATTTGGCCCATTGAGTCTGCTTCACTATTCAATCATGGCTGATCCTTTTCCCCTCTCCTCCTCAACCCCAGTTCTAGGCCTTCTCCCCGTAACCTTTGATGCCATATCCAATATTTGGCAAGACAGCTAAAAGTTCTGTAGCTGTGTAGTGGAGGGTATATTGACTGGTTGCACCACGGCCTGGTTTGGAAACACCAATGCCTTTGAATGGAAAATACTACAAAAAGCAGTGAATACAGCCCTGTACATCACAAGTAAAGCTCTCTCCACATCTTCACAAACTGCTGTCACAGGAAAGCAGCACCCACCATCAGGGGCCTCTACCACCCATGACATGCTCTCTCCTCGCTGCTGCCATCAGAAAGATACAGGAGCCTCAGGATTCACACCACCACGTTCAGGAACAGTTATTAGATTATGAAGACACGCAGTCCTCTTTTATTGTCATTTAGTAATGCATGCATTAAGAAATGATACAATATTTCCTCCAGTGTGATATCACAAAACACAGGACAGACCAAGACTGAAAAAACTGACAAAACCACATAATTATAACATATAGTTACAACAGTGCAACAATACCATAACTTGATGAAGAAGTCCATGAGCACAGTAAAAGTTCAAAGTCTCTCAAATGTCCCACATCTCACGCAGACGGGAGAAGGAAGAACTCTCCCTGCCATGCCGACTATAGTCCGACGCTGAGTCATCCGAAAACTTCGAGCTCTGATCAGCTCTCCTACACCGAGTACTGAGCACCATCTCTGTCCGAACGATTCGACCTCAACCTCGGTCACCAACAGCAGGCAAAGCCGAGGATTTTGAGGCCTACCCTCCGAAAGATTCCTGACCACGCAGTAACGACAGCAGCAAATGAGTGTTTCAGAAATTTCTCCAGATGTTCCTCTGTACTTTCACGTCCCTCTCCATCAAATCAGAATTGTCCATGGCCCCTATTTAACGGATACAATATCATTTTTCACCGGAGGGCTGCGCACATGTAGTGCGCTGCTCTCTCTCCTCCCTCCGTAACTATTACCCCTCAATCATCAGGCTCTTGAACCAGAGGGGATAACTTCACTCACCCCATCACTGAAATATACCCACAACCTATGGACTCACTTTCAAGGACTCTTCATCTCATGTTCTCGATATTTATCATTTACTTATTTATTGTTTATGTATTTATTATGAATAGTTCTTTCCTTTTGTCTTTGCACAGTTCATTGTGTTTTGCACGCTGACTGAATAGCCAAGTTGCATGGTCTTTCATTGATTCTGTTGTGGTTATCACTCTGTAGATTTATTCCCACAAGATAATTAATCTCAGGGTTGTATATGGTGACATACACATACTTTGAAAATAAATTTACTTTGAACTTTGAAGCAGTCTGGTCATTCTCTTCTGACCTCTTTCACTAACCCACAGAACAGCACTCACTGGATGTTTTTTTGTTTCTCACACCATTCTTTGTAAACCCTGGAGACCGTTGTGCATGAAAATCCCAGGAGATGGGTAGATCCTGATACTCAAGCCACCCTGTCATTTCATGGCCACCGGCACTTGGGTCACATTTCTTCCCCATTCTGATGTTTGGTCTGAAAAACAACTGAACTTCTTGACCGTGTTTGCACATTTTGATACATGATGCTGCTGTCACGTGATTGGCTGGTTAGATATTTGCATTAACGAGCAGGCGTACCTAATAGAGCAGCCACTGAGTACAGCCTCTGACTTGTCACTTTGATTCGAGCTGTCACTGTAATGTGGCAAGGCACAATTTGTCTGAGGTGTTCAGGAATTGCCAAAATGAATTCAGAAATCCGATCTATTTGTGTATAAATTAAAATGGCGCTGACAATGAATTCCCAGCTGATCTGGAAACTGTGCAATGCAACTTATTTTGGCTGACGTTTTCCCAGAGTCAGTTGTGCGCTTCATGATGCCACAAGTCAAACATCGCATGTGTCCTCCCCTCCTGACATAAATTGGAGCTTATCGATGTAACCCACAGCTACGTTGAATTCTCACACAAAAAAGGCCTGCAGGGATAGTGGTAAGGTGTTAATTAAAGGGGCTGGGTTGTGACATCAATGCCTTGCACATTGCATTTGCCAGGCTCAGTTTTCAATGATCAGGATAATGGAAAATACATCACTGATCACAGTTTTTTTATACACTTAATCTGAGCCTCACAGATCACAAAACATTACAGCACAGTACAGGTTCTTCTACCCATGATGTTAGGCTGACCTTTTAACCTACTCTAAAATCAATCTAACCCTTCCCTCCCATATGCCTCCAGCATCCATGTGCCATTTAAGAGTTGCTTAAATGCCCCGAATGTATTTGCCTCTACAGCCACTTTGGCAGTGTGTTCCACACATTCACTCTCTTTGCATAAAAAACCTGTCTCTGACATCCCCTCTATACTTTCCTCCAATAGTTTTAGAGACGTTGAAGAAATTCTTAGATAGAAATCATAGAAACTACAGCACAGAAACAGGCCTTTTGGCCCTTCTTGGCTGTGCCGAACCATTTTCTGCCTAGTCCCACTGGCCTGCACACAGACCATATCCCTCCATACACCTCCCATCCATGTATCTGTCCAATTTATTCTTAAATGATAATAAAGAACCCACATTTACCACCTCGTCTGGCAGCTCATTCCATACTCCCACCACTCTCTGTGTGAAGAAGCCCCCCCTAATGTTCCCTTTAAACTTTTCCCTCCCTCACACTTAACCCATGTCCTCTGATTTTTTTCTGCCCTTGCCTCAGTGGAAAAAACCTGCTTGCATTCACTCTATCTATACCCATCATAATTTTATATACCTCTATCAAATCTCCCCTCATTCTTCTACGCTCCAGGGAATAAAGTCCTAACCTATTCAACCTTTCTCTGTAACTGAGTTTCTCAAGTCCCGGCAACATCCTTGTAAACCTTCTCTGCACTCTTTCAACCTTATTTATATCCTTCCTGTAATTTGGTGACCAAAACTGACTCCAGACTCGGCCTCACCAATGCCTTATACAACCTCATCATAACATTCCAGCTCTTATACTCAATACTTTGATTAATAAAGGCCAATGTACCAAAAGCTCTCTTTACGACCCTATCTACTTGTGACGCCACTTTTAGGGAATTTTGCATCTGTATTCCCAGATCCCTCTGTTCCACTGCACTCCTCAGTGCCTTACCATTAACCCTGTATGTTCTACCTTGGTTTGTCCTTAAATAGGCAAATAGATGATGGAAAAATGGAGAGCTATGTAAGAGCCTATGGGCCAGCCGGTGGTATAGTGGTATCAGCACTGGACTTGGAGGAGGATGGTCCTGAGTTCGAATCCGGCCAGGTCCCAACCTGGGCCGCAGCAGTATCCATGCGGAAGAAAGGCCTGTGTCTTACCACGAAAACCCTGTGGATGACTACACTATCATATCGCCATGAGCCGACGACAGCTCAACAGTACTCAACAAAATCAACATGTTAGAGGGAAGGTCTAGATTGATCTTCAAAATCAAAGCTGAAGTAAATTATTGTCAAAGTACCTATACACTCAATGGGCACATTATTAGGTACACATGCTGGTTAATGCAAATATTTAATCTACAGCCAATCATGGGGCAGCAACTCAATGCATAAAAGCATGCAGAGACGTGGTCAAGAGGTTCAGTTGTTGTTCAGACCAAACAGCAGGAATGGGTAAGTGACTTTGACCATGGAATGATTGTTGGCGCCAGATGGGGTGATTTGAGTACCTCAGAAACTGCTGATCTCCTGTGATTTTCACACACAACAGTCTCTGCAGTTTACAGAGAAAGGTGTGAAAAACAAAACACATCCAGTGAGCAGCAATTCCAGAGGTAAAAATGCCTGGTTAATCAGACAGGTCAGAGGGGAATAGCCAGACTGGTTCAAGTTAACAGAAAGGCAACAGCAACTTAAATAACCACATGTTACAACAGTGGTGTGCAGAAGAGCATCTCTGAACGCACAACACGTCGTACCTTAAAACGGATGGGTTACAGCAGCAGAAGACCAGGAACATACGCTCAGTGACCACTTATCAGGTACAGTATTTTACCATATACTACCTTGAGATTTATTTTCTCGCAGTTACTTACAGGAAAATAAAGAAAAACTATAGAATTTATGAAAAATTGGACACAAAGACTGACAAAAGAATCAGAATCGGGTTTAATATCACTGGCTTGTGTCGTGGAATTTGTTAACTTAGCGGCAGCCGTACAGTGCAATACATGATAAACATAGGAAAAGCTGAATTACAGGAAGTATATATATGTATATGAAATAGTTAAATTAGATAAGTAGTGCAAAAACAGAAATTAAAGAAGTGGTGAGGCAGTGCTCATGAGTTCAATGTCCATTTAGGAATCGGATGGCAGAGGGGAAGAAGCTGTTCCTGAATCGCTGAGTGTGTGCCTTCAGGCTTCTGTACCTCCTACCTGATGAAAGGAGAAATATTATGCAAATGAAATGTAAATAAGAATGAAGACATGAGTTGCAGACTCGTGTTGTGGAGTCCTTGATAGTGAGTCTGTAGCTTATGAGATCCATTCAGAGCTGTGACCTTCAAGCAGGTTAAAAGGTTAGCACAACACCATGGGCCAAAGGGCCTGCCCTGTGCTGTGCTGTGCTTTTCTGTATTTTATCTTCTATGTTCTGCGTGCAGCACATTTAGCACAGCAAAAAGACTGAAATCCAGTTTCTGAACTTGAACTGGTTGAAACAAGCAGGCGCATAGAGACCTGAACCTTGAGATATGTCCAACTTGCGCCTTATGGCAGTTGGCAGAGTCGCTTTGGAGCAGACTGTGCCTAACAAGTGATTTTGGCAATAAATGATTGTTAAAAATTTATACATGTGTAAAAATATACAAACATTTTGGCAAATGTAAGACTGAAAGTGTGATTGGAGAGCTGTAATTATCAATTATTTCCTTACAATAGACAATAGGCAATGTGTTCCTGTCTGCCTCTCAAAAGAATGAATAATTCATAAGCATTGCAGGTTTCAGAAATCCATGCTGCTTCTTACATGTGAAGGAAAGACAGAAATACAGCAAGCGTAACTGCAAGATCCATTCTTTATTGAGAAATCATTACTGCTTAAATGGGGAGCCAGAGTATACGGATTCTGAGCTTTAAAACATAACGTGGGCACCATGGTACTGTAGCAGTTAGCGCAGTGCTATTACAGCTCAGGGTGCTCTGGAATTCAGAGTTTGATTCCAGCGCCGTCCGTAAGCAGTTTGTACTTCCACTCTGTGATCGCGTGGCTGCTCCGGTGTCCAAAGGTCAGTAAGTTAGATGGCCATTGTAAATTGTCCTGTGATGAGTCTAGTGTGAAATTGGTGTGGTGAGTTCCGCGCTGTGTATTTAAATAAATAAACAAACAAATAGAGTTAAGTACCATAGTACTGAGTTGCTACTGAGTTGGTGAAGTTACTCACTGAAGTTAAGGTTATACAGCTGAAGAAAATTGCAGTGGGAGTTAGGTTGGAAGGAAACCAGCTCCAAACTGCTAATTACTGGATGACACTGCAAGTGCTGCAAGCACTGGCCGTCTCCTGCGACTCAGACGGTTATGAACACGGGATGTGTACACAAGGTGAGTAGGAACGCAGACTGTGGGAAATGTAATATTGCACAGGGCCTGGGTCTATGCACTTGGTCAGAAAGGCAGCAGGGACCTTTGACGAAAAACACGCCATCGCCAGTAGACCAAAAGTCAAGTCAGGTGTAAAAATGTGTTACATTGAATATAGAACATTACAGCATAATACAGGCCCTTTGGCCTACAATGTTGTACTGACCTTTTAACCTCCTCCTTGAAGCTATTCCCTTCGAATGCACTGCCCTCCACTCTCTCTGCATCAATCCCATCACACCCTCAGACAAAGGGGTTGCTGTTGTAGTGTGGCGGACTGACCTCTACCTCGATGAGGCCAGGGAGCAACTCTCAGAACCTCCTCATACCTACTTCTTAAAAAGGAGTCCACCATCAGAAAACTGTCTTGCACACCATCACTAACCTTCTCAACTCTGGAGAACTCCCATCCCCTGCCCTCAAACTCATTGTTCCCTTACCCCGCACTGCTCACTTCTATCTCCTATCCAAGATTCACAACCCAGACTTTCCAGGTAGGCCTATTGTCTCTGCCTGCTCCTGCCCCACTGAACTCATATCCTCATACCTCAACTCCTTTCTATCTCCCTTCCCACCTACATCTGCAACACTTCACATGCTCCTCATCTCCTCACTAACTTCCCTTTCCCTGTCTCTTACTGCCTTATTTTCACCATTGATGTCCAATCCCTTTACACTTCTATTCCCCCATCAAAGGTCTCAAAGCTCTTTGCTTCTTTCTCAATAAAAGGACCAACCAGTTCCCTTCTACCATGACCCTCCTCCATCTGGTAGAACTGGTCCATTCACCTGTGCTGAGCTTGTCAATTTCATCAACTTTGCCTTCAACTTCCACCCTGCCCTTAAATTCACTTGGTCCATCTCTGACACGTCCCTCCCCCTTCCCGATCTCTCTGTCTCTAGCTCTGGAGACAAACTGTTGACTGACATCTTTTATAAACCTACCGACTGCCACGGCAATCTTGACCATACCTCTTCCCAGCCTATCTCATGTAAAAGTGCTGTTCCCTTTACTCAGTTCCTTCATTTTGCTGCATCTGTTCCCAGGATGAGGCTTTCCTTTCCAAGACATCAGAGATGTTCACTTTCTTCAAAGAATGCCATTTCTCTTCCTCCACTATTGACGTGCCCTCACCTGCATCTCCTCTACTGTCCTCACCTGTATCTCTTCCATTTCCCAAACATCTGTGCTCACTCCATCTTCCCACCATCTTAACAGTGATAGAGTTCCTTTTGTCCTTAACTACCACCCCATCAGCCTCCGCATCCAACACATCATCCTCCACAAACTCTGCCATCTCCAGCTGGATCCTACCACTAAACATTTCTTTACCTCTCCCCTACTCTCTGCCTTCTGCAGTGATCACTCCCTCCATGATTCCCTTGTCCATTCGTCCCTCCCCACTAATCTCCCTCCCAACACTTATCCCTGCAAGCAACCAAAGTGCCACACCCGCCCATTTACCTCCTCCCTCGCCTCCATTCAGGCCCCCAAACAGTCCTTCCAGGCGAGGCAACACTTCACTTATGAATCTACTGGGGTCGTTTATTGTGCCTGGTGCTCCTGATGCGGCCGCCTCTCCACTGGTGAGATCTGTCCTAAACTGGAACTGCTTTATCGAGCACCTCTGCTCCATCTGCCAAAAGTGGAACTTCCTGGTGGCCAAACATTTTAATTCCCATTCCCATTCCCATTCCCATATGTCGGTCCATGGCCTCCTCCTGTGCCGTGATGAGGCCACCCTCAGGGTGCAGGAGCAACACATATTCTGTCTGGGTAGCCTCCAACCTGATGGCAGAATATCAATTTCTCCTTATGGTAAATAAAATGTTCCTTCCCTCTTTCTCACCTGCATATCACCTTCCCCTGTGCCCCCTCCTCCTTCCTTTTCTATTATCTCCTCTCCTCTCCTATCAGATTCCTTCCTCTCCAGCCCTTTACCTTTTCTACCCACCTGGGTTCACCTGTCACCTTCCAGCTATCCTCCTCGCCCTCCCCTATCTTCTAATTCTGGATCTTCTCCCTTTCTTTCCAGTCCTGATGAAGGGTCATGACTGATTATTAATTCTATACATGCTGCCTGGCCTGCTGAGTTCCTCCAGCATTTTATGAAGTTGCTTTGGATTTCTAGCATCTAGAGAATTTATTGTGTCTAAGATCAAAGAGTTTCTTAAATGTCCCTAATGCATCTGCCTCTTCCACTACTCCTGGCAGGCTGTTCCAAGCATCCACACTCTGTGTAATAAACCTACCTGACATCCCCCTTATACAATAGACAATAGTGGTTAGTGCACCACTATTACAGCTTTGGATGTCAGAGTTCGCAGTTCGATTCCAGCATTCTCTGTAAGAAAGTATGTATGTCCTTCCCGTGAACACATGGGTTTCCTCCCACAGTCTAAAGACATACTGGTTAGTAAGTTAATTGGCCATTGTAAATTGTCCTGTGATAAGGCCAGGCTTAAATAGGTGGTTTGCTGGCCGGTGCAGTTCATTGGGCCAGAAAGGCCAGTTCTACGCTGTATCTCTAAATAAAACAGAAATAAATATATTTTCCTCCAGTCAGATCAAAACTATGCCCCCTTGTTTTATCCATAAATTAAACTGATAAATCTGCCAATTCATTGTCAAATTTGCCTGCACTTTTTGCTCAGGCTTGTCTATGAAGAACGGATATTTGGATGAGTCACGAGTCACAAAGTATTACAGCATAGAAACAGGCCCTTCGGCCCACCTGGTCTTCAGCCTAGTCCCATCCACCTGCACCTGGACCACAGCCCTCCATTCCCATCTTACCCACCACTTCCACCGGCAGCTCACCCCACACTGGCACCATCCTCCGAGTGAAGATTCATTCCCATCCACCTGCACCTGAACCACTGCCCTCCATACCCATCTTACCCACCACTTCCACCGGCAGCTCACCCCACACTGGCACCATCCTCCGAGTGAAGATTCATTCCCATCCACCTGCACCTGAACCACTGCCCTCCATACCCATCTTACCCACCACTTCCACCGGCAGCTCACCCCACACTGGCACCATCCTCCGATTGAAGATTCATTCCCATCCACCTGCACCTGAACCACTGCCCTCCATACCCATCTTACCCACCACTTCCACCGGCAGCTCACCCCACACTGGCACCATCCTCCGAGTGAAGATTCATTCCCATCCACCTGCACCTGAACCACTGCCCTCCATACCCATCTTACCCACCACTTCCACCGGCAGCTCACCCCACACTGGCACCATCCTCTGAGTGAACATTTATTCCCCTTAACCGGTGACCTTCAGCTCCAGTCTCACCCAGACTGAGGGGGAAAACCCTGCTTGCATTTATTCTATGTGTACTCCTCATAATTGTGTATACCCCTATCAAATCTCCCCTCATTCTCTTACGCTCCTGGGAATCAAGTCCGAACCTATTCAACCTTTCTTTATAACTCAGTTCCTCAAATCCCAGCAACATCCTTGTAAGTTTTCTCCGGACTCTTTTAATTTTACTAATATCTTTCCTGCAGCTAGATGACCAGAACTGCATCAATACTCATCAACGTCTTATACAATATTAACATAACATCCCATCTGAGGTAACAGAGGCAATCACGCTCAAGAAACTCTGGCACAAAAGAAGTTGATATCCTAGGGATATTCAATTTGATCTACTGCTGTGTGCCCAGCAGAAAGTGCTTTGCTATGATAGTATACCTGCTGTTTATCCAGAGATGGCCCTTTGGGTGGGTTGCTTTTTTTCAAACCTCATTTATTGGGTTAAAACCTCATTTGCAATCTCCCCATTGGTTTGTAATGGGGAAGAAGAGGACAATTTGATTTTTTGATGATTTATAAAAATGAAAGTGTAATAATAATTTTATTAACCCGAGGTCCTGCAGATGATGGAAGTTCAGAGCAACACATGTAAAATGCTGGAGGAACTCAGCAACTATGGATAGGAATAAGCAGTCAATGTTTCTGGCTGAGGTTCTTCATCAGGACAGGAAAGGAAGAGGGAAGAAGGCAGAATAAGAAGGAGGAATGAGGGAAAGGAATACAAACTGAAAAGTGATAGGTGAAGCCAGATGAAGAGGAAGGAGAAGGTGGTGGAGGGGGTGGATAAAGTGAGAAGCTGAGAGATGATAGATGGAAAAGGTAAAGAGGTAAAGAAGGAGGAATTTGATAGGTCAGGAGAGTTGACCATAGGGGAAAGAGAAGGAGGAGGGGCACTAGAGAGAGGTGATGGGCAGGTAAGGAAAAGAGGAGGGGTAAGACAGGAGCCAGAGTGGAAAAAGAGAGAATGTGGAGGGAGTTGTGGAAATTATTGGAAGTTGGAGAAATTGATGTCATGCCATCACCTTCATGTTGGATACTACCCAGAAGGAATAAGGGGTGTTGCTCCTCCAACCTGAAAGTGGCTTCATTGTGGGTCAAGAGGAGGCCATGGACCAACAATCAGAATGGGAAATGGGATTGGGGATTGGAATTAAAGTGGTCGGCCATGAGGAAATTCTACTTGTTGTGGTTGGAGTGAAGGTGCTCGACAAAGTGGTCCCCCGATCTACGTTGGGTCTCAATGATGTAGAAGAGGCTGCACAGGAACATCAGATGCTATAATCTTTATTACATCCAGTGTGTTAAAACAGTAAAAGAGCAGTGTTCTGCAATAACAAGCAGTACTGACAAGATTCGAATTGAGGAAGGAAAAGTGAGAATTGTGTAACAGATTAGTTGGTATTCAATGCCTGAGGGCAGATAGCACCAATTAAGATGATCTAACTTTCTTCATATCTGGTGGAAAAAATGAAAGAAAAAAATCCAAAATGCTAGCAAAGTGATCATAATCATTGATTGGTGTAGAGAGGTGCTGGTGAGGACACCTGAGACAGCTGACTTGGTTTGATATTCAAAAATATTGCCAAAGCACCTTTTAATTCTGTCTAAGTTGGCAAGATAGGGCTTCAGTTAAGTGTTTCATTTGACAGATCAAAGATGAACTTTATTCACCATATACATTTACACGTATTAGGAATTGGCTGTGGTGTTGGTCATGGCATGGCATGCACAAAAGAACAACATTTAAGTATAAAGTATAAAGTATATTCAACAACTATGGATATATACAACAAAGTATGGATATGGAATAAAATTTGCAAAAATACCAGCATGTATAATCAATATAAACAGCTTTATGAAAAGTGGTTTAAAGTGTCGGGGGTAATAGATAGAGAGGGGTGGGGCAAGTTAATCAGATTAACTGCCTAGAGGAAGATACTTTGAAGATGATGTGCTTTTGCTTTCCAGAAGGGATGTTGAATGATAATATCTCCAGTAATGCAGCATTCCCTCAAGACCCAGCTCCATAGTGGGAATTAGAATGCACTATGAGGTTAAAAAGGCAACAGAGTTACCATTGGACCGCAGCAGGCACCCTCATGATGGAAGACCGCCTCTTCCTGAATTCTTTACTTGAATCTCTCTGATCAATCATCAGCAGCAGCAGGTCCATGCCCAGTTTGATCTTTGACTGCCATGGCCCACACACTCCTGTTTCCGGTCAAATGGATCAATTCATTGGTATTTATTTCTAGGTCTCTGGCTGCTGTCTCCATCATCATTTGTCTTTGTCTTCCTCTTGCTTTCTTCCCTTCAATCTTTCCCATAATTACCGTGCATTCTAACTCTTCTTTCCTAATCACATGTCCAATGAAGTCACGTTGCCTTTTCATGATCTCATACATTATTTCTCCTTTTGTGTTTGCTCTGTTCATGAATCTTCATTAGATATTCATTTCGTCCATGATAGTCTTTCCATCCTCCTCAAAAACCACATCTCTGCTGCTTCAATTTGTTTCTTCATGTTACTAGATATTGTCCAACGTTCTGAGCCATATAACATAACTGGATAAATGTAACATTTCAGTACTCTGAGGCAGGTTGTCATGCCTAGTTTAGTATTGGTCAGTATGCTCTTCATTCTTGTAAAGGTGTCTTTTGCCATCCCTATTCTTCTTTTGATGTCCATATCGCACCTGCCATCTGATGTCACCCAGCTTCCTAAGTAGCAAAAGTTCTGTACTTGTTTTATGTCTTCCCCATTTATTCTCAGCCTGCAGATAGGATTCTCCTTCTTTTTGGATGATACATTGTCTTTTTGCAATTAATAGATAGACCCATTTTTGCACTTTCTTTCAACAATTATATCAATTAAGTTTTGTAGTTCTTCCTCCATAATTGCAACTAACATAGTGTCATCTGCATATCTGAAATTATTGATGTCTTCACCGCCAACTTTGATTCCCAAGATGTCTCTTATTTTTTGTAATATTGTTTCACTGTACACATTAAATAAATCAGGGGAGAAAACACACCCTTGTCTAACGCCTCTCTTGATTTTTGTAAACTGACTCACTTCTCCATCTATTCTTACAGCGGCAGTTTGTTCCCAGTACAGATTTCTGATTAGGCGGAGGTCTTTCAAATCTAGATCTAGAGTTTTCCGTAATACTTCAAATAACTTATTGTGCTTCACTTTATCAAATGCTTTTGTGTAGTTGATAAGACAAACAACCAAATCTTTTTGCACTTGAATAGCTCGTTCTGATAGTATCCTTAACATCAATATTGCGTTTCTTGTACCTTGGTCTTTCACAAAACCACATTGTTCTTTACTTATTTCAGCTTGTATCCTACTTCTAGATCTTGTCATCAAAATTCTTAGAAGTATCTTGGTGCTATGACTCATTAAACTTATTGTCCTATGTAATTCACATTCTATTGCTCCAGGTTTCTTAGGAAGAGTGATAAATACTGATTTTTTTCAATCTCTTCTGGTATTATTCCAGTCTCATAAATGTCATTGATTAAATCAGTAAGTTTTTCAATTCCATAATCTTCAAGGGCGATAATTTGCTCTATTACTAATTCATCAGGACCTGCTGCCTTTCCTTTCTTCATCTTATTTATTGCATTATGAACTTCAGATTTTAAAATACTTGGACCTTCAATGATTTTCTTAATTTCTGGTTTTTCACCTTGATCGTCTTCAAACAATTCCTGAATATACTCAGTCCATCTGTTCATAATTTCCTCTTTTTCCATGATAATGGTACCGTCCTTTGCTTTCAAACATCCAACTGAAGAACAGAGGAGCTTTTTACCAGTGATATTCTTGATTTGTTCTTGTAACCTTTTTGGAACTATAATAGGGATTCTTTTTATTTGCTCACATTCCTGGTTCTTTGGCTTCTTTGGCTTTTCGACATAAGCTTTTAACTCTTTTATCTAAGGACTTGTAGTCTATAGGATTTGCTTTCTTCCATCTCCTTTCTTCCATTAGATTTTAGATATTATCTGTCATCCATTTATTCTTTGTGCTTTTTTCTTTTTTAGGAATCACTGACTTTGCTGATTCTACCAAGGCATCCTTCAGAGAGTTAAACTTCATTTCTACATGATTGCTATTATCTTCAACAGATCCTATTTCTAGACTTTGAAATCTATTCCTTACTTCAATTATAAATTTTTGTCTTAAGTTTTCTTCTTTAATTAATTGCAAGTAGTCAAGGGATTGTTCAGGTTTTTACTTCTTTAGTTTTTTTAATTTTACTTTTACGTGACATACTACTGGGTTATAGTCACTACTACAGTCTGCACCTGGATATGTTTTGCATTGAGTCACTGAGTTTCTAAATCTTTGGTTTATAGTAATAAAGTCAATTTGATTTCTGGTGTTATCACCTGGACTTTTCCAGGTCCACAAGCATCTTGGATGGTTTTTAAAGTAGGTATTCACAATGACCTGATTATTCATCTTGCACCATTCTACCCATTTCTCACCTCTTTCATTTCTTTCCCCTAGTCCAAATTTTCCTATGGTATTTCCATCAGCACCTTGTCCTACTTTAGCATTTAGATCTCCCATGACAATAACAATATCTTGAGATTTGCATCCATTCTTTGCCTGTTCAAGCTCCTCATAGAATTTATCTATATCCTCATTTGTTCCATCTGCTGTTGGTGCATATACCTGTATAATTGCTAAATCAAATTGTTGTCCTCTGAATCTAACAAGGAGCACTCTTTCTGATATTGCCCAATGTCCTAAAACACTTTTTGCCATGTTTTCATCCATAAGAATTCCTACTCCATTAGTATGGGATGCTCCACAAGAATAAACTAGTGTTTTATTTCTATTCTGACATGTTCCAGCACCTATCCAACGAACTTCGCTAGTTCCCATGATGTTAATCTTTAGCCTTTCCATTTCATTTATCACACTGTCCAATCTTCCTGCTTGATATAGGGTTCTGACATTCCAAGTGGCAATAATTTTCTTTTGTGTTACTTGAATTTTATGAGCAGTAGCTTGATCACGGTCGAGGATCCCCTGCTGACCAGAATCAACCCTACCGAGCGAAGCATCTTCAGAATTGTCTTGAAGATCCTCTTGACGCTGTTGTTGTGTGATACAATACTGAAATAATTTCAATCAGCCTCACAAATCACATTTCCATACTGATCTTTCTGTAGATTTTGATAGTTGGGATACCTCACACTTTACCTATCTAATTATAGCCTGAATGTATTCGCTAGGGGCTACACTGGCAGGTTAAGTCTGCAAGTCCAGACCAGAGGCTGGTGGATAAAGCCTCGACGTCTGTGAGTTTGGGGGTCCAGGCCAGAGACTGGAGGTTGTAGGCCCAATGTTTGGGAGTCTGGGGCATAGACTGGAGGCCTTGGTGTTCGAGGCCTGTCTGCTTGTGTGAGGGGGTAGGAGGGTGGGAAATAGGCGTGTTTGCTGTTTTCTTGGTTTGTACTGTTGTTATTTTTGTTGCTTGTGTTGTCCTGCTGAACATTGTGAGCAAGCTATGTTAGTGCCCTAATGTGTGGCAATACTTGTGGGCTGCCGCAGTACAATCTTGGGTGCGTTGCTTGTAAATGCAAACATCGCATTTCTCTCTATGTTTCAATGTACGCGTAATAAATAAATCTGAATCTCAGAAGTCTCCTAAGAACCTATTCTTCCCTGGCACGTGGCTTTGTATGATCAGCTTCCAGATACTGCTAGCTCTGTACCTGCAATGGCCAAGCTTCAAATTTCTTCAGCTAAAATTTTAGGAATTTCATTGAAACTACTTCTCAGAAACACACTATTCACCGATTTACGTTGTTCCTCATCCTCGTAATTAATATATAAGTGTACTACATAATCTGGTCTTACAAAGTGCCATGGTTCTGCTTCAATGCCTTTGGGCTTTAGTAACCTCTTTCAAGACTGTTACAAAACTGTCCCGAGTTGCCACTCCATTCTCCAGAGTTTGCCCACTGTCAGGTGTTCAGTGCATGTCCAATGCTAAATCATTGTCTTGGTGGATAGAAACATGGAGAGGACTTTACCACATTGTTTTTTTTCAATTGATTCATGATCTTGGTATGTCCTAAAGAACATCATGCCAAATGAGCAGCACACACAAATGTTGGAGGAAATCAGTAGGTCAGGCAGCATCTATGGAGGGGAATTAACAGTCAATGTTTCAGATCTTGGTGAAGGGTTTTGGCACGAAACTTCGACCATTTATTCCTCTCCATAGATGCTGCATGACATGCAGAGTTCCTCCAGAGTTCCCCAGTGTGTTGCTCAAGATATCCAGTATCTGCAGAGTCTCTTGTGTCTATTACAACAAATGACTCATTTTTAAAGTGTAGATGGTGTCATAACAGAGATACAGTCATAGTGTTCTGGTATGGCTGCTCCCTTATGCAAACTACTGAATTCTTGTATAATAACAGAAAATTCTGGGGACTTATGCCAGGTCAGACAGAATCTGTGGAAAGAGAAACCCTTAGTATTTTAGCTCGGGGACTGAGAATGAAAGAACATGTAAATCTTTTAGTTTTTAACTCCCTATGGACGTAATAAGGAGTTGTGATTGAGAGGGAAAATAATTCAGCCATGATAGAAAGGTGGAACAGACTCGATGGGCTGAATGGCCTGGTTCTGCTCCTGTGTCATAATGGTCATATGAATTAAAAGGATCAAGTCAAATCAAATCAAATAGTCAGGTTGGCAAAAGGCTTTTTCTGGTCTGCCGCTGTGTTTGTAGGGTCAGTAGAAAGTCAGTAGAAAAGTTCTTCTTTTTCTTTGAGGAAGTTTGTCCAGATCTGAGAAGTGGAAGATACTTCTGTGTGAATTACTGTGGGTATTGGTTTCGGAATTGTTGTATTATTATGTACCGAGATACAGCGAAAAGCTTGTCTTGCACACCGTTCATACAGATGAAATCATTACACAGTGCATTAAGGTAGAACAAGGTAAAGCTATACCAATGCAGAATAATGTGTAAAACCTATTGAAAAGGTATTGTGCAGGTAAACAATAAAGTGCAAGATCATAAGAGGTAGATTGTGAGTCCATCTTATCGTACACGAGGTCTGTTCAAGAGTCTGACAACAGTGGAATGGAAGTTGTCCTTAGTCTTTAGTAGGTGCTTTTGTATTTTCTGCCCAATGGGAGAGGGGAGAAGAGAGAATATCCAAGGTGGCTAGGATCTTTGATTACGCTTTACTGAGCCAATGAGAAGTATAGGTAGAGTAAAGAGAGTGAGGCTGGTTTCTATGATGTGCTGAACTGTGTCCACAACTCTCTGCAGTTTCCCACACTCACGAACAGGCTAGCTGCCGTACCCAAATGTGAAGCATCTGTATTGGATGTTTTTATGGTGCAGCAATAAAAATTGGTGTGGGTCAAAAGGGACATACCTTGAGTCTCCTGAGGAAGTAGAGGTGTTGGTGAGCTATCTTTGCCATGACATTAATGTAGTTGGACCAGGTCAGCCTATTGGTGATGTGGACATAATGTTGTCACACACACAATCTTCCTCTTTCTGTGATCACCTCCACCTACACAGGTAACAGAACAGCTTTGAGCGGTGGAATAAATAATAATCACATTTAGTCTTGTCTCGCTCCAGGGAAAGACGGTTGATAGAGGAATTCATGAATTATGAACCACTTATACTCCTGAGAACATATGCACATCTCAACTGTCAGTTACCTTTCCTTTAAGAGACTTAAATGGAACAGTGATTGAAAAGGTGGAGGGGAATGAAGAGGTGACTGTCCACTTCCATCCGAGTCTAAGCAACTTAAAGTCACATTAAAAACACCTTACAAGAATTCACTCACTTATCAATGTTTTCTGCGGGAATATAATCACGGAGGAAGAGGTAGCTCTCCGTGCCATGTTAAAATACCTTCCTAATTTATGCCGAGGCTTGCCAATATTATGACAGATGGAGTAACATAGAAACATCGAAAACCTACAGCACAATACAGGCCCTTCAGCCCACAAAGCTGTGCCAGACATGTCCCTACCTTAGAACTACCTAGGCTTTACCCATAGCCCTCTATTTTTCTAAGCTCCATGTAGCCATCCAGGAGTCTCTTAAAAGACCCTATCGTTTCCGCCTCCACCACCGCCGCCAGCAGCCCATTCCACACACTCACCACTCTCTGCATAAAAAACTTACCCCTGACATCTCCTCTGTGCCTGCTTCCAAGCACATTAAAACTATGCCATCTTGTGCTAGCCATTTCAGCCCCGGGGAAAAGCCTCTGACGATCAATGCCTCTCATTGTCTTGTACACCTCTATCGGATCACCTCTCATCCTCCGTCACTCCAAGGAGAAAAGGCCAAGTTCACTCAAACTATTCTCATAAGGCATGCTCCCTAATCCAGGCAACATCCTTGTAAATCTCCTTTGCACCCTTTCTATGGTTTCCTTCCTATAGTGAGGTAACCAGAATTGAGCACAGTACTCCAAGGGGCGGGGGGGGGGGGGGGGTCTGACCAGCGTCCTATGTAGCTGCAACATTACCTCTTGGCTCTTAAACTCAATTCCATGATTGATGAAGGTCAATGCACCGTATGCCTTCTTAACCATAGAGTTAACCTGCGTAGCAGCTTTGAGTGTCCAATGGACTCGGACCCCAAGGTCCATCTGATCCTCCACGCTGCCAAGAGTCTTACCATTAATGCTATATTCTGCCATCATATTTGACCTACCAAAATGAACCACCTCACACTTATCTGTGTCAAACTCCATCTGCCACTTCTCAGCCCAGTTTTGCATCCTATCAATGTCCAGTTATAACCTCTGACAGCCCGCCACACTATCCACAACACCCCCAACCTTTGTGTCATCAGCAAATTTACTAACCCATCCCTCCACTTCCTCATCCAGGTCACTTATAAAAATCACAAAGAATAGGGGTCCCAGAACAGATCCCCGAGGCACACTACTAGTCACCGGCCTCCATGCAGAATATGACCCATCTACAACCACTCTTTGCCTTCTGTGGGCAAGTCAGTTCTAGATCCACAAAGCAATGTCCCCTTGGATCCCATGCCTCCTTACTTTCTCGATAAGGTACACAGAAAAAAGTGGCTGAGTTGTTAACTGGTCCCAACATCAAGTAGGTGACTTCCACAAATGACATTTTTCATGAATGCAATGAAAAAACTCCACGCCATTGAGGACATCATCAAAAAACAATGTCTCAAACAGATGGCATCATCATTAGGGACCCCTGTCACCCAGGACCTATCCTCAACATTTTAGGAACAGACTCCTCCCCTCCACCATCAGATTTCTGAATAGTCCATGAATACTATCTCACTATTCTTGCTCTCTTTTTGCACCATTTATCAATAAATAATTTCTAAATGGACATTGAACCCATGAACACTACCTCACTTTTTAAATATATATTACTTTTGTTTTTGCACAATTTTTAACCTAGTCAATAAATATACTGTAATTGATTGATTTTTATTATTGTTATTTTTTTCTCTTCGATATTATGAATTACATTGAACTGCTGCTGCTAAGTTAACAAATTCCACGACACATGCTGGTGATAATAAACCTGATTCTGATTCTAAATAATAGGGATAATAAATCAGCCGTGATGGAATGGCAGAGTAGACTAGATGGGCTGAATGGCCCAATTCTGCTCCTGCGTCTTACAGTCTCATTTAATTTTGTATTGCAGCTTAGTTTATTTTATCTATTGCACTGTACTGCTGACACAAAACAACAAATTTCACAACATATTTCAGTGATATTAAACCTGATTCTGACTCTGAATTGGAAATGCAAAGTAACAATTTTCTTTTAGAAATATCTTCCAGGAGAAGTTCACAGTGTAGCAAAAGGATGTTGCAAATCAACTACTTGACAGGTTTTATTTTAGCTTACAGCTCTTGGAGAAACTAACCCCTTCCTGTAAAAATTGCCTGATCTGATAATGAAAAACAGACACAAGATGCTGGAGGAACTCAACAGATCAGGCAGCTTCTATGAAGAGGCATAAACAGTCGATATTTCAGGCCGAGACCCTGCATCAGGACTGGAAAGGATGGAGGAAGAAACCAGAATAAGTAGGTGGGGCTGTGGAGGGGAAAGGAAGGACTACAAACTGGGAGGTGATAAGTGAGACTAGGTGTGGGGGAAGTTGGGGTGGGGGATTGGAATGTAAGGATTTATTCTGGAGTTATGGAATAGAGCAACCAGTCTTCAAACCTGAATGTGGATTATAGATTGAGTTTAAAATGCAGCTCAGAACAATGGTGTTTTGGAGCTGCATACTGGGGTTGATTACAAACCAAGAAGTTCTCATTGACCTGAGATGTCTGCATATGCATGAATGCAACTCAGAGACAACGGTATTTAGCATTTATTTTGGGTGTCTGGAGTATTGGTGTGAAGTTCTAGGTGTTTGAAAATTATATGTAATTCAAAGGAAACATTGTGGATACATTGTAACCATAGAATTGTTCTGCCATTACTTTTGACTTTAGAATCAGAATCAGGTTTATTATCACCGGCATGTGATGTGAAGTTTGATAACTTAGCAGCAGCAGTTCAATGTAATACATAATCTAGTGGAGAAAATAATAATAATAATAAAAATAAAAATAAATAATAAATAAGCAAGTAAATCAATTACAGTATACGTGTATTGAATAGATTAAAAAACATGCAAAAACAGAAATACTGTATATTAAAAAAAAAGTGAGGCAGTGTCCAAAGATTCAACGTCCATTTAGGAATCGGATGGCAGAGGGGAAGAAGCTGTTCCTGAATCGCTGAGTGTGTGCCTTCAGGCTTCTGTATCTCCTACCCGACAGTAAAAGTGAGAAAAGGGCATGCCCTGGGTGCTGGAGGTCCTCAATAATGGACGCTGCCTTTCTGAGACACTGCTCGCTAAAGATGTCCTGGGTACTTTGTAGGCTAGTACCCAAGATGGAGCTGACTAAATTTACAACCTTCTGCAGCTTCTTTCGGTCCTGTGCAGTAGCCCCTCCATACCAGACAGTGATGCAGCCTGTCAGAATGCTCTCCATGGTACAACTATAGAAGTTTTTGAGTGTATTTGTTGGCATGCCAAATCTCTTCAAACTCCTAATGAAGTATATCCACTGTCTTGCCTTCTCTATAACTACATCGATATGTTGGGACCAGTTTAGATCCTCAGAGAACTTGACACCCAGGAACTTGAAGCTGCTCACTCTCTCCACTTCTGATCCCTCTATGAGGATTGGTATGTATTTCTTCGTCTTACCTTTCTTGAAGTCCACAATCAGCTCTTTCGTCTTACTGATGTTGAGTGCCAGGTTGTTGCTGTGGCACTATTCCACTAGTTGGCATATCTCACTCCTGTACGCCCTCTCGTCACTACCTGAGATTCTACCAACAATGGTTGTATTGTCAGCAAATTTATAGGTGGTATTTGACCTATACCTAGCCACACAGTCATGTGCATATAGAGAGTAGAGCAGTGGGCTAAGCACACACCTCTGAGGTGCGCCAGTGTTGATTGTCAGCGAAGAGGATATGTTATCACCAATCCACACAGATTGTGATCTTCCGGTTAGGAAGTCGGGGATCCATTTACAGAGGGAGGTACAGAGGCCCAGGTTCTGCAACTTCTCGATCAGGGTTGTGGGAATGATGGTGTTAAATGCTGAGCTATAGTAGATGAACAGCATCCTGACGTAGGTGTTTGTGTTGTCTGGGTGGTCTAAAGCCGTGTGGACAGCCACCGTGATTGCATCTGCCGTTGACCTATTGTGGCGATAGGCAAATTGCAATGGGTCCAGGTCCTTGCTGAGGCAGGAGTTCAGTCTAGTCATGACCAACCCCTCAAAGCATTTCATCACTGTAGATGTGAGTGCTACCAGGCGATAGTCATTAAGGCAGCCCATATTATTCTTCTTAGGCACTGGTATAATTATTGCCTTTTTGAAGCAAGTGGGAACTTCCGCCCGTAGCAGTGAGAGGTTGTAAATATGTCATGTAATATTGGACCAGGGAGCCCCTTCTTCCAGCGGTGTCTCCAGTATGATGCCTGCTGCTTGTTTTGCTGAATAAAGCTTCAGTGTCTGTCCGGTGATTTAGTTCTCTGTCACAACAGGGTGATGAAGGTGGGATGTGATAGGTGAAAGAGGTAGAGGGCTGAAGAAAAGGAATCTGATAGGAGAGGAGAGTGGACCATGGGAGAACGAAATGGAGGAAAGGCACCAGAGGTAAGTGATAGATGAAGAGAAGGGGTGGGAAGGGAGTTAGAATGGGGAATGGAAAGAGGAGATAAGGAGATAGGGGAGAAATTATCAGAAGATAGAGAAATCAACGTTCATGCCATTAGGTAGGAGGCTACCCAGATGGAATGTGAAATGTTGCTCCTCCATCTTGAGAGTGACCTCATCATGACCCTAGAGGTAGCCATGGACCGACGTGTTGGAATGGGAATGGGAAGTAAAATTTAAAAATGATAATGATATTTTAATGAAGAGTTCATGGGCTCTTTCACACTTCATTTAAAGTTGAAGTGTCCCAATAGCAAATGTACAGATGGTAACTTCCATTGACCAGGTTAACCCATAAGACCATAAGATATCGGAGCAGAAGTAGGCCATCTGGCCCATTGAGTCTGCTCTGTCATTCAATCATGGGCTGATAAATTCATCCAGTCATCCCCACTTCCCTGCTTTCACCCGATACTCTTTGATGCCCTAGCTAATCAAGAACCTATCTATCTCTGCCTTAAATACACCCAATGACTTGGCCTCCACAGCCGCTCGTGACAACAAATTCCACAGATTTACCACCCTCTGACTAAAGTAATTTCTCCACATCTCAGTTCTAAAAGGATGTCCTTCAATCCTGAAGTCGTGCTCTCTTGTCCTAGACTCCCCTACCATGGGAAATAACTTTGCCATTTCTAATCTGTTCAGGCCTTTTAACATTCAGTTAACCCCATTTGTGTTGTTGGAGTTAGCAAGATGGTGTGATGTGTTGTTAAAGCTTTTTATTTGAGCTTTAGCAAAAGCATGACACAATTATTTCAACAGTAACTGGAAAAAGAACATTTTTTTTTCTGAGTAACACACACAAAATGTTGGAGGAACCCAGCAGATTAGGCAGCTACAGTATGTGCAAGATCCAATGAGGTGACTCAGCCCGAAACACTAACCGTTTATTTCCCTCTTTTGATGCAGCCTGACATGCTGACTTTCTCAAACATTCTGTGTGTCTTACTCTGGATTCCAGCATCTGCAGAATATCTTTTTTTTCAGTAAATTATTTAAAATATAGTCAGCTAGTCACTGAAATAGTCTGAACCCACTTTAAACCGTTATCTGATAAAAACATAATTATATGCATTGTGATGGTTTGAATTATTTATAGGCACAAATATTGGCCATAAAAATTATCTCCTGTTTGTTCCTGTAATCAGTTTTTAGATTGTACAATTAAAGTTAAGGTAAATTATTATCTAAGTACATATCCAATATATCACCATATACTACCTATGATTCATTTTCTTGCAGCCATTCACAGTAGAACAAAGAAATACAATAGGATCAATGAAAGCTGTACACAAAGGGTGACAAACAACCAATGTGCAAATGAAGATAAACTGTGCACTGCCTCAGTCACTACATATAAATGAGGCTATTCATTACGTGGTACTTTCTAACAGTTTGTTGTGACGGAATTTCTTTCCCCTGGGATGAAGGGAGATAAGAGTGATTTTTGAGTTGTAATTCAGGAATTCCCAGCATTTCCTTGTGCTTCCAGCGCAATGACTGATATCGCTCCCCATGAAATGTGTCTAACAGAGAAATGTTGGGGAAAACTTAGGCTACACTGTCCTGGTGGTGTAATCACTCGAGTCAAATCATCATTAGGGACCCCCACCACCCAGCATCCTCTCTTCTCACTGCTGCTATCAGGAAGGTGGTACAGGAGCCTCAGGACTCACACCACCAGGTTCACTAGCAGTTACTACCCCGCAATCATCAGCTCTTGAACCAAAGTGGATAACGTCACTCAACTTCACTTGCCCCATCACTGAAATGTTCCTGTAACCAATGATCTCACTTTCAAGGACTCTTCATCTCATATTCTCAATATTTGATGCTTATTTATTTATTATTATTATTTATTCCTTTTGTATTTGCACTGTTTTCTGCACTCTGGTTGAATGTCCCAGTTGGACAGTCTTTCATTGATTCTTTTATGACTATTATTCTATTACGTATTTACTGAGTATACCCGCAAGAAAATGAATCCCAGGGTTGTACATGGTGACGTATATGTAGTTTGGTAATAAATTTACTTTGAACTTTGAAAATGATGTTCTCCCAAGGGGTTAGTCCCTTAATGGAGAACACCTGTATATGATTTGTTTAATGTGGGAAGGCCAACGTATGAGGCTGCCACCACATGGTCCTTGTCAGGGTACAGTGATGTGGCATGCAAGACGACTCAGGACCAATTCACTGCTGCAGCCTTTTACCTTCACTGCCATTGTGAGGTGTCATCTCCTACCAACTCCACCATTGCGGTCTTGGTTAGATCACTGTTTGCATCAAATCTTGCTGCCATGGGTGACCCTAGCAGGAGCTAAGATCCAGACAACATTGCTCCCCAGATCTGAAGAACTCATAAGCCTCTCCACCACGATAAGGTGATGAACCTTGGAGAAGACATCATTATGGACCTCCCCTTGGACAACTAGGTTCTCTGAACTGATCTGTGACTCCTGTCAGGTATGACCCATATAGTCCTGTCAGGAATGTCTACTGTTCCATACATAGACTGCACTTCGGGAAACCTGATCACTTGGCTGTCCATCTCTTACCTGCATACGGGCAGAGGCTAAAGAGCAAGGTTCCAGAGATAAGGATAACACAGAGGTTGCAGGAGGAAGAGGAGTGGCTAAGGAATTGCTTTGAGTTGGTGGACTGGGCTGTGTTCAAGGACTCATCAAAGGATCTGAATGAATAGACCATGGTTGTCACAGACTTTATAAAAATAATGTCCCCACAAAATCATTCGGAGTCTTCCCCAACCAGAAGCCCTGGATGGACCATGAGATCTGCAATCTGCTTAGGGCCTGATCAGAGGCATTTGGGTCTGGCGGCCAGGTAAGGAACAAGAGGTCCAGTAAGATCTCTGAAAAGCTATCTCATGTGCAAAGTGGCAGTTCTGGACCAAACTTGAATCATTGAAGGATGGTCAACCGCTGTAGCAGGGTTTGAATGCTATTACTTCTTACAAAGAGAAACCAAGCGACTATGTAGGTGACAACCGTCTTCGCTCCCAGATGAGCTCAATGCCTTCTACGCTCAATTTGACTGTCAAGTCATGGAGGAACCTTCACAAATTCCCACAGCTGTTGATGATCCTGTGATTTCATTCTCTGAGGCCAACATGGGAGCATCCTTTAGGAGGATGAACCCACGAAAAGCATCTGGCCCAGATAGGGTACCTGGCCAAGAAGTGAATCCTGGATTATCTTAGCAGCAAAGATGCATACCTCTGGATGCTCTTTATCAACTACAGCTCAGCACTCAATACTATCATCTCCCCAAAACCAATCGATAAGCTTCAAGACCTTGGCCTCAATATCTTCTCATGCAATTGGAACCTCGATTTCCCGACTTGAAGACCCCAGTCAGTTCAGATTGGCAACAGTATCTTCTTCACAATCTCCATCCGCAAAGGTGCACCACAAGGCTGTGTGCTTAGCCCCTGTTCTACTCACTTTATACTTATAACTGTGAGGCTAAGCACAGCTCCAATACTACATTCAAGTTTGCTGATGACACCGCTGTCATAGGGTGAATCAAAGATGGTGACAAATCAGCATATAGGAGGGAGATTGAAAATCTGGCTGAGTCATGCCACAACAACAACCTCTTACTTAATGTCAGCATGACCAAGGAGCTGATTCTTGACTTCAGGAGAAGGAAGCTGCAGGTCCTTGAGCCAGTCCTCAATGGCCGATCAGAGCTAGGGAGGGTCAACAACTTTAAATTCCTTGGTGTTATCATTTTGGAGGATTTGGCCTGGGCCCAGCGTGTAAGTACAATTAAGAAGAAAACACGGCAGCACCTCTACTTGCTTAGAAGTTTGTGAAGATTCAGCATGACATCTAAAATTTTGACAAACTTCTTTAACTGTATGGTGGAGAGTATATTTATTGGTTGCATCACAGCCTGGTGTGGAAACACCAATGCTCTTGACTAGAATACGCTACCAGAAGTAGTGGCTAGAGCCCAGTCCATCACAGGTAAAGCCCTTCACACCACTGAGCACATCTACATGGGGTGCTGTTACAGGGAAGCAGCATCCATCATTGAGGACCCCCATCATCCAGGCCATGCTCTCGTCTTGCTACTGCCATCAGAAGGAAGGTACAGGAGTCTCAGGACCCTATCCACCAGGTTCAGGAACAGTTATTACCTCTCAACCAGCAGGCTCTTGAAGCAGAGGAGATAACTTCACTTGCCCATCACTGAACTGTTTCCATAATCGACGGACTCACTTTGAAGGAATCTTCATCTTATGTCCTTGATGGTTATTTCTTAGTTATTTATTATTTTTTCTCTTTTGTATTTGTAGAGTTTATTGTTTGTTGCACATTAGCTGTTTGACCATCCTGTTGGATGCTGTCTTTCATTGATACTATTGTTTTTCTTGGATTTACTGTGTATGCCCACAAGAAAAAAAACCTCAGGGTTGCATATGGTGACATATATGTACGTTATGTATTATGATAATTAACTTACTTTTAACTTTGAATTCATCTGCAGTGTTCTTTTGATTGACTGTAAATGATCAAAATCAGCCCAGGCACCTAGTTCAGATAATGGACTGCCTTCATACAACATTTTAGATGACTGCATCCTCCAAATCTTTATTTTCATTGTAACATTCAAGATGATTGTTGACACCTTCAAATTCTTCATAATTCCTAACTTGCTGAAGTAATGAAATTGTTTCATTTTACTCCCAGTCATTTCTGTCATTTCCAAGCGTGAATGCTTGAAACCAGTGAGCAAAACGGGTTCCGAATTGCCTTACTGCTTATTTCTTGTCAACTACCAGTGACAATGATCACTGCTTTTTAAACACAAATGCATACAACTGGTGCTATTTTAAAAACTGATCACTCTTAGAACAGTATAGGGTCTAACAGCCATGCATGTGTACACAGCTGACACAAGCCAGAAACCCTTCAGCAACAGTCTCCTGTCCCAATTAAGCAGCATTGTGTCCCAAATAAACGAAGGGAATCCCAGCAAATTTCTTGATTTAGTTTTTGTTCTTTAAGAATCATCCCAAATAAACAGCTGTCCTGATAACCTGATGGCCCAGTTAATAGGAATTCACTGTATTCTCTGTTTGTGTACATTTGTGAGTGACACAATTTGGCTCTAATACTGCATATGAGTCAGGTTTTATATTAAAATTCTTGACCAATGGGAATCAATGCAAACAGGTCTCAGAATCATCATCACAATCATGTTTATTATTATTGACATCTGTCATGAAATTTTTTGTTTTACAGCAACAGAACAGTGCAAGACATTAAAAAATACAGCAAGTTACAATAAAAAAGATAAAAATGATTAAGTAATACTGTGGGTTGGATATGCTTGAAGTTGTAATTATCAGAACAGACAAAGGTGAATTGGTTGATATGGCTCATTTGGATTTTCATGAGGCATTTAATAAGCTGCATACAATAGATAATTAAACAAAATTATAGAACCTGGGACTGGATTTAATATACTGTTTTGGCCTGAGGATTGATTTATGGACAGAAAACAGAGTAGAAATGAATGGATAATGTTCTGGTTGAGAGAGAGTGACCAGTGGGGTTCTTCAGGGATTGGAACTGTGTTGGGTTTCACCTGTTTGCTGTTGTCAAGATGATGTGGAGAGGTTTAGGGAGATGAGATACTGACAAAGTGAGTGGACAAGGGCATGGCTGATGGAGTAGGACATGGAAAAATGTGATGTCATCCATTTTGGAAAACACAGTGATGTCAAAGTATTATCCATGATCTGGTTCATATGTTTTAATGTGTAGTTTCGTTGGTAATAGGAATCCCCTACTGCCTCACCCACGCAGTTGCTACTACCAGTGCTAGCAGTAAATTTGAATGCACTGTGAATCACTGACATCTTTGATCCTGCCCCTTTCTATTGCGGTTGACAGATAACACAATATCCCATTAAATAAAATCAATCTATAAATAAATCTCTAGATCTTCCTAGAGAGCAAACAGGAGGAGAATCCTCCCCACTTCTCCCACCAAAACCTCGAGCAAGCAGCATGAAGTGTAGGCAGTAAGACCATAAAACTATTAAATGTTGAAGCAGAACTGGGCCATTTGGCCCATCGAGTCTGCCCCACCATTCCACCATGGCTGATTTATTTTCCCTCTCAACCCCGTCCTCCTTCCTTCTCCTTGTACTTTTTGAAGCCCTGACTAATCAAGAACGTATCAACTTCCACAGTAAATATACCCAGTGACTTGGCTTCCTCAACTTCTGTGGCAAATAAATTCCACAGATTCACCATTCTGGTTAAAGAAATTGCTCCTCATCTCTGATCTATTGTGAGGCTGTGCCCTCTGGTCCTTCCTCACTACAGGAAACATCCTCTCCATGTCCACTCTATCTAGGCCTCAAATGATGAGGTGAGAGTGGCTTGCTCACCTGGAAGCACATTTAACCAAATGTGGCATCAAACATTCCAGTAACATTGTAATCAATTGGGAGCAAGGGGAGAGTTCTCTACAGGCATGGACAATTCCCTATGGGTAGCATGGTAGCATAGTGACTAGTGTTCATTTCCATAAGGGGTCTGTACATTCTCCCTGTGACTGTATGGGTTTCCTCCAAGTACTCCAGTTTCTTCCCACATTCCAAAGACCTGAGGACTAAGTACAAAGTATAAGGTGGAATTTCTTTAGCCAGATGGTGGTGAATCTATGGAATGCATTGCCACAAGTTACTGTGGAGGTCAAGTCATTGAGTATATTTAAAGTGGAGGTTGATAGGTTCTTAATTAGTAAGGGCATCATAGGTTCTGGGAAGAAGGCAAGAGAATGACGTTGAGAGGGATAATAAATCAACTATGATGAAATGGTGAGTAGACTCGATGGACTGAATGGCCTAATTCTGCTCCTATGTCTTATAAGGCTTAGTAAGTTGTGGGCATGTGATGGTGCCAGAAGCATGGTGGCACTTGTGGGCCCACTCTGAAAATTCTCTACTGACATGATGGTTGTGGTTGCTGAGGTCATTTATCCCATTCCTACGACCATACTGCAGTGTTCAAAACCTAACTAGTTTACCAGTTATAAGGTCAGAAGGGTGGGTATTTGCTGTTGATTGCATATTCCAATTCAAGAGATAACAGAGGTATTTTTGCCTGTTGTAAGACCTGAACATTAGTCCCTCATGCTGTGGTGTTACCTGTAGCAGATTCCCAGGAGAGGAGATGCCAAAGGTGGTGTGGGAAAGAGCACAGGCCTCTGTAGGTGCAATGGAATCTGTGCAGGGTAGGGGCCTGGCCCCTCCCATTGGTACTAACCCCCAGTGTTCACCCGGTGGAAGACAAGCTGGGTTGAGCTCTTCCGCAGCTGCTCGAGGGTGTGATGAGGGACTGCTGCGTGTTTGTCGTTGCTGAAACGTGGCTCAAGGATAACATTCAATGCACCATCAATCTACAGGCCATGCCACTCAGGTCTTGGCCTATATATTTTTTGTGATTGTATGCTTTTCTGTTATCATAACAATATGTGCTATATGTGCCGTGTACTGTGTGTGACATTTGATGCTGTGTTTTGCACCTTGGCCCAGAGGAACGCTGTTTCATTTAACACAGAGGGTGGAGCTTAGGATGATGGTGCCTAATGGTGACTCCTTTGCATGCGTCTTCAGAAGCAGCTCTATTTCTATCTTTAATATCTCTTTTTTTCCTTTTCAGGGTTCTTTTGAAGACCCTGATCTGGAGTTATACACTGACTTCAGTTATTTGTGGGAATGGGACCTGCTCTCAAGGCCTCACGACTGGCCATTTTTCAATAGGTCAAGTTCGCGGCCTAGAAAACCAGCGCACCTTCAAGGTGCTGGATTTTCATGGCTCTGGAGGTGGGCGGATTCAAGGTCGGTGCCGCCGCAGAAAACTAGTGTGTCGTGGGAATACACGGAAGATCGAAAGTAGCGAGCTGGCTGCTGGCTGTGTGCCCAGAGACTCGAGATCTTTGGGCACAGAGCTTGGAAAAAGCGATGCAACAGATTTTTAACACCATGAATTGGCAAGTTGTTTTGTTATGTCTCCCTTCTTGCTGTGAAACGGGAGCATCTCTTTTCCCCTTATTAGGGAGAGAGAGAGCCTGTGGTATGTCGAATTACTGGGTGAACGAGTAGCCTTTGTTGATGCTTTGCTGCACGCTTGAGTGCTCAGCGGAGGGTGCAGATGCTTTTTTGCAGGTTGGTAGGAGTGGGTTTCTGTTTGCTGCTGCTTATGCGTGGGAGGGGTAGCTGGGGGGACTTCAGGGTTCTAACATATAATTGTCATTCATTCTTTGGGGCACTCCTCTGTTTTTGTGGATGATTGCAAAGAAAAAGAATTTCAGGATGTATGTTGTATACATTTCTCTGACATTAAATTGAACCTATATTTATCTGTATGGTTGAATGACAATTACATTTGAACTTGAACTAATCAGGTGTGTAAGTGGTAGGCAATGACAGGAAACTGTCTAAAATGCCATTCAGAGGCACTGCCATCACTGAATTTCCTCGCCATCACTATTGATTGCAAATGCAACTGGGCCAGCCGCACAAACACTGCTGCTACACAGCAGATCATAAACACAAGAGGTCTTACAGGTGCTGGAAATCCAAAGCACACACAAAATGCTGGAGGAACTCAGCAGATAGGTAGTATCTATGGAGTGGAATAAATAGTTGACATTCTGGGCCAAGACCCTTCACCAGAATAGAGCAGGTCAAAGGCCAGGAAGAATGTTTTGTAAATCACCTCCTGACACTCCAAAGCCTTTCTGAGATCTAGCAGAAATAGGAACACTTCCATCAGGGTGACATCATCCAGGAGAAAGTGCAGTAGATGTTTTTTATATGGACTTCAGTAAGACCTTGGATAATGTCCCTCATGGGACACTAGTCCAAAAGGTTTGGGACCATGGTATCCAGAAAGTTGGTAAATTTGATGTGTCCTTAGGAAATGGTTTGACCCAAAACATCAATGGTTTATTCCCTCAGCATTTTGTTTGTGTTGCTGCATAGAGTCATAGAAAACTACAGCACAGAAACAGGCCCTTAGGCCCATCTAGTGCATGCTGAACTATTTAAACTGCCTATTCTAACTGACCTACACTGGATCCATAGCTGTCAATACCCCTGTCATCCAAGTACCTACCCAAATTTCTCTTAAACATTGAAATTGAGCTCACATGCACCATTTATGCTGATAGCTCGTTCCACACTCTCACAATCCTCTGAGTGAAGAAGTATTCCCTCATATTTCCCCTTAAACTTTTCACCTTTTACCCTTAAGCTATGACCTCTGGTTGTAGTCCCACCCAACCTCAGAGGGAAAAGCCTGCTTGTATTTACCCTATCTATACCTCTCATAATTTTGTACATGTCTATCAAATCTTTACACAATTTTCTATATTTCAAGAAATACAGTCCTAACCTATTTAATCTTTTATTATAACTTAGGTCCTCCAGACCCGGCAACATCCTTGTAAATTTTCTCTGTACTCTTACAACCTTATTTACATCTTTCCTGTACGTAGGTGACCAAAACTGCACAAAATACTCCAAATTAGGCCTAACCAATGACTTCAACATAACATCCCATCTCCTGTACTCAATATTTTGATTTTTAAACGCCAATGTGCCAAAAGCTTTCTTTATGATCCTGTCTATCCAGATTTGACAGGAAGCTCAGAGACCTCGGCCTGCATCCCACCTTGTGCATCTGGATCCTAGACCTCCTACTGGATTGCCGACAGATGGTAAGGATGGGCTCCCTCTCCTCTGCCCCTCTGACCCTCAACACAGGTGCCCCACCAGGGTTGTGTTCTGAGTCCCCTTCTCTACTCCCTTTACACTCACGTCTGTACTGCCACACACAGCTCCAATCTGCTGATCGAATTCGCAGATGACACGACTTTCTAGTGGTAATGAGACAGCCTACAGAGGAGACGTTGACACCCTGACACAGTGGTGCCAGGATAACAACCTCTCCCTCAATGTCCAAAAAACAGAAGAACTGATTGTGGATTACAGGAGGGACACAGGCTCTGATCATTGATCAGCATCAATGGGACTGCAGTTGAGAGGGTGAGTAGTTTCAAGTCCTCGGTATACACATCACCAAAGATCTCACCTTGACTGTACTCACCGGCTTTGTGGCAAAAAAGCACAACAGCATCTCTTCACCTCAGGCGACTGAAAGAGTTTGGCATGGGCCCCCAAATCCTCAAGACCTTCTACAGGGGCACCATTGAGAGCATACTGACTGGCTATATCACTGTCTGGTATGGGAACTACACCAAGCTTGATCAATGGGCAGTGCAGAGAGTGGTATGGACAACCCAGCGCATCTGTGGATGTGGACTTCCCTCCACTGAGGACATTTATAACAGCAGGTGCAGAAAGAAGGCCTGGAAGATCGTCAGGGACACCAGTCACTGTATCAGCTGCTTCCATCTGGCAAACGCTACCGAAGCATTAAAGCCAGGACCAACAGGCTATGGGACAGCTTCTTTCTACAAGCCAGTAGACTTTTAAATTCACATGTCTGTACATTACAATGGAGTCATAACACAAAGATTTTTACTCCCTCATCTTGTGGGATGGATGTAAGATTTAAATAAATTCTAAATTCTAAATACCCGTGATGCCATTGCAACAAATTATGGACCTGTATTCCCAGATCCCTTTGTTCTAGCACACTCCTCAGTGCCCTGCTTCTCACTGTGTATGACCCTCCCTGGTTTGTCCTACCGAAATGCAACACCTTGCATTTTTCTGCATTAAGTTCCATTTGCCGTTTGTCAGCCCATTTTCCCAGCTGGTCCAGATCCTGCTGCAAGCCTTGATAACCTTCCTCGCTGTCCACTACACCACCAGTCTTGGTGTCATTTGCAAATATACTGATCCAGTTTATCATTCAGATCGCTGATGTAGATAATAAACAACAACGGTCACAGCACCGATCCCTGCGGCACTCCACTAGTCACAGGCCTCCAGTCAGAGAGGCAACCATCTACTACCACTCTCTGGTTTTTCCCCTACAAAGCCAATGTCTAATCCAATTTACCACCTCATCTGGAATACCTTCTTGACCAACCTCCCATACAGGATCTTGTCAAATACCTTACTAAGGACCATGTAGACAATATCTATTTCCCTGCGTTCATCCACTTTCCTGGTAACTTCCCCGAAAACTCTTGAAGATTGGTTATACGTGACCTACCATGCACAAAGCCATCCTGACTATCCTTTATCAGTCCCTGACAATCCTTCATCAGTCCATGTCTATCCAAATACTTATATATCCAGTCCCTCAGAATACCTTCCAATAACTTTCCCACACTGATGTCAGACTCATCTGCCTATAATTTCCTGATTATGTTTAGAGCCTTTCTTAAACATCGGAACAACTTTGGCTATTTTTCAATCCTCTGGTACCTCCCCTGTTGCTAAGGATGATTTAAATATCCTTGTTAGGGCCCTGGCAATTTCTGCACTTGCCTCCCACAGAGTCTAAGGGAACACCTTGTCAGGCCTTGGGATTTATCCACCCTAATTTGTCTCATGAACCATATACTGTAATCTTTAATCCTTTTGATCTTAATATATCTGTAGAATCCCTTAGGATTCCCCTTCACCTTGTCTGCTAGGGCAACCTCATGCCTTCTTTTAGCCTTCCTGATTTCTTTCTTACGTATTCTCTTGCATTTCCTATACTCCTTAAGCACTTGTACCTATCTGTCTATACTTATTGTACACCTTTTTTCTCTTATCCAGGGCCTCGATATGACTTGAAAGGCAAGGTTCCCTACACCTGTGAGTTGTCGAATTTCGGATGAAATGCAAAGCTTTTATAGACAATAGACAATAGGTGCAGGAGTAGGCCGTTCGGCCCTTCGAGCCAGCACCGCCATTCACTGTGATCGTGGCTGATCATCCACAATTAGTATCCAGTATCCCCATAACCTTTGATTCCGCTATCTTTAAGAGCTCTATCCATCTCTTTCTTGAAAGCATCCAGAGACTTGGCCTCCACAGCCTTCTGTGGCAGAGCATTCCACATATCCACCACTCTCTGGGTGAAAAAGTTTTTCCTCAACTCTGTTCTAAATGGCCTACCCCTTATTCTTAAACTGTGGCCTCTGGCTCTGGACTCACCCATCAGTGGGAATGTGCTTCCTGCTTCCAGCGTGTCCAATCCCTTAATAATCTTATATGTTTCAATCAGATCCCCTCTCATCCTTCTAAATTCCAGTGTATACAAGCCCAGTCGCTCCAATCTTTCAACATTTGACAGTCCCGCCATCCTGGGAATTAACCTTGTGAACCTATGCTGCACTCCCTCAATAGCAAGAATGTCCCTCCTCAAATTTGGAGACCAAAACTGCACACAATACTCCAGGTGTGGTCTCACCAGGGCCCTGTACAGCTGCAGAAGGACCTCTTTGCTCTTATACTCAATTCCCCTTGTTATGAAGGCCAGCATGCCATCAGCTTTCTTCACTGCCTGCTGTACCTGCATGCTTGCTTTCAGTGACTGATGTACAAGAACACCTAGATCTCATTGTACTTCCCCTTTTCCTAACTTGACCCCATTTAGATAATAATCTGCCTTCCTGTTCTTACCACCAAAGTGGATAACCTCACATTTATCCACATTAAACTGCATCTGCCATGCATCCGCCCACTCACCCAGCCTGTCCAAGTCACCCTGCGTTCTCATAACATCCTCCTCACATTTCACACTGCCACCCAGCTTTGTGTCATCGGCAAATTTGCTAATGTTACTTTTGGGGTAACTTTGGTCTGTGTCTTTGCTATTGTTTAGCACATGCTTGGGTTCGGTGATTGTACCAATGCACATTTATTTTTGCTGGTGGGGGGGGACTTCGGGGTTCTCACGTTTAACTGTCGTTCATCCTTTGGGGCACTCCTCTGTTTTTGTGGATGTTTCGCGAAGAGAAAGCATTTCAGGATGTATATTGTATACATTTCTCTGACATTAAACTTGACCTTTGAACCTTTTGTTCTGACAGGCACATACAAACTTCGTACTTTCAAAATTCCACTTTTGAAGGCCTTCTACTTACCAAGTACACTTTTGCCAGAAAACACTCTGTCCCAATCCAAACTTGCCAGATTCTTTCTGATACCATCAAAATTGGCCTTTCTCCAAGTTAGAATCTCAACCTGCGACCATACCTATCTTTTTACATATTTACTGTGAACTAATGGAATAGTGACCACTAGAATCTCTTGAGTTTGAGATGGTTGTGGCTTATTTTTGTGATTGGAAGTCTGTGAGTCGTGGTGTTCCACAGGGACCTCTGCTATGAACATTCTGGATGTGGTTGGACATTCTTTCTTCTTTCCTCTCCCACAGGGCAGAGGATACAAAAGCCTGAAAGCACATACTACCAGACTCAAGGACAACTTCTACCCCACTGTTAGCAGACTCTTGAATGATAAGGCGGACCCTTGGTCTCACAATTATGATCTTGCACTTTATTCTTTACCTGTATTGCACTTCCTGTGAAGCTGTTACACTTTATTTTGCATTTGATTATTATTTTACTCCATTCTACCTTAACGCACTGTGTATTGATTTGATCTTTATGAACAGTATGCAAGATAAACTTTCACTGTATCTCAGTACATGTGACAATAATGAACCAATTCTAATGACCAGATCTCCGGTGACACAAAGACTGGTGGAGATGTTGATGGTGAGTTGGGTAGTCTTAAGCTACAGGACAAAATTGATGTGTTAGTAAAATGGGCTGAGAAATAGCAGATAGAGTTTAATCTTGATGAATGTGTGTTGATGCAATTTGACTAAGACATAAACCATGAATGTTAAGTCCCACGGGAAGTATCGAGGAACAGTGAAGGGAGATAATGTGGTGAAGAAGGCATATGGTAGCCTGGCCTTCAATAATCAAATCAATAAATACAAGAGCAGGGAGATTATGCTCCAATTTTGTAAAAGAATATTCAGAGCTCAGCTGAAGATTAATGTGCAGTTCTGGTCACCACACTCCAGGACAGGGGTTCCCAACCATTTTATGCCATGGATCCCTACCATTAACCGAGGGGTCGGTGGACCCCAGACTGGAAACCCCTGCTCCAGAAGGATATGATTGAACTGGAGAGGATGCAGAGGAGATGCACCAGGATGGAGTGTTTCAGTAATGCAGAGAGACCAGACAGGCTCATTATGAGGGGTATTGTTAGGATGGACTCCAAGGAAGTTTTCCCTATATCAGAGCAGATAAAACTAGAGAATGTGGATGTAGGGTAAAGGGGAAGAGATCTAGATGGATGTGAGGAGGAACTGTTTTTGCTGGAGAATGGTGAGTACCAGGAATACACTGTCTGAGATGGTGGTGGAAGCAGAGTCACTGACAGCATTTAAGAGTTTTCTTTATTTAGAGACACAGCATGGTAACAGGTTGGTTTGGTCCAACGAGCCCGCACAGCCCAATTACACCCATGTGACCAATTAACTCTCTAATCTGTACTTCTTTGGGATGTAGGAGGAAACCCATGCAGTCATAAGCAGAACATACAAACTCTTTACAAAAACAGCGGTGGAACTGAACCCAAGTCACTGGCACTGTAAGGTGTTAAGCTAACTTTGGATGAGGGAATTAAATGCAACATGTCCAAGTTTGCGGATGACACGAAGCTGGGTGGCAGTGTTAGCTGTGAGGAGGATGCTAAGAGGATGCAGGGTGACTTGGATAGGTTGGGTGAGTGGGCAAATTCATGGCAGATGCAATTTAATGTGGATAAATGTGAAGTTATCCACTTTGGTAGCAAAAATAGGAAAACAGATTATTATCTGAATGGTGGCCGATTAGGAAAAGGGGAGGTGCAACGAGACCTGGGTGTCATTATACACCAGTCATTGAAAGTGGGCATGCAGGTACAGCAGGCGGTGAAAAAGGCGAATGGTATGCTGGCATTTATAGCGAGAGGATTTGAGTACAGGAGCAGGGAGGTACTACTGCAGTTGTACAAGGCCTTGGTGAGACCACACCTGGAGTATTGTGTGCAGTTTTGGTCCCCTAATCTGAGGAAAGACATCCTTGCCATAGAGGGAGTACAAAGAAGGTTCACCAGATTGATTCCTGGGATGGCAGGACTTTCATATGAAGAAAGACTGGATGAACTGGGCTTGTACTCGTTGGAATTTAGAAGATTGAGGGGGGATCTGATTGAAACGTATAAAATCCTAAAGGGACTGGACAGGCTAGATGCAGGAAGATTGTTCCCGATTTTTGGGGAAGTCCAGAACAAGGGGTCACAGTTTGAGGATAAAGGGGAAGCCTTTTAGGATCGAGATTAGGAAAAACTTCTTCACTCAGAGAGTGGTGAATCTGTGGAATTCTCTGCCACAGGAAACAGTTGAGGCCAGTTCATTGGCTATATTTAAGAGGGAGTTAGATATGGCCCTTGTGGCTACGGGGATCAGGGGGTATGGAGGGAAGGCTAGGGCAGGGTTTTGAGTTGGATGATCAGCCATGATCATAATAAATGGTGGTGCAGGCTCGAAGGGCCAAATGGCCTACTCCTGCACCTATTTTCTATGTTTCTATGTTTCTATATCAGGGGTAAATTTTTCACACAGAAGGTGGTGGGTGCATGGAATGCACTGCTGGCAGCGGTGGTGGAAGCAGATACAATAGGGTCTTTTAAGAGCCTCTTAGATAGGTACATGGAGCTTAGAAAAATAGAGGTCTATGTGCTAGGGAAATTCTAGGCAGTTTCTAGAGTAGGTTACATGGTCGGCACAACATTGTGGGCCGAAGGGCCTGTAATGTGCTGTAGATTTCCATGTTCTATGCTACGCTACCATGCTGACCTCAAGATAAACACTTGAATCACTCAACCATTGAATGCTATGAGCTAAGTGCTAGAAAATGGCATTAATATGGATAGGTGCCCATTGGCTGGCATGGAAGTGTAATTTGGATTACAGAATTAATAGTTTTGTGGCTAAATTTACAGATGATACAAAGATAGGTGGCGAGGCAAGTAGTGTTGATGACGGAGAGTGTCTACAGAAGGACTTAAGACAGATTAGGAGAATGGGCAAAGAAGTGGCAAATGGAATATAGTGCGGGGAAGTATATTATCATGCACTTTGGTAGAAGGGATAAAGGTATGGACTATTTTCTCAATGGAGAGAAAATTCAAAAATCAGAGTTGCAAAGGGACCTGGGAGCCCTTGTGCAGGATTTCCCAAAGGTTAACTTGCAGGTTGGATCAGTGGTAAGGAAGGCAAGGCAATTCATTTCGAGAGGACTAGAATATAAAAGCAAGGCTGTAATGCTGAGGCTCTATAAGGCATTGCCAGACTGCACTTGTTGTATTGTGAGTAGTTTTGGGCCCCTTATCTAATAAAGGATGCGCTGGCATTGGAGAGGGTCTAGAGGAGATACACAAGTACGATCCCAGGAATGAAAGGGTTAACATATGAGGCGTGTTTGATGGCTCTGGCCCTGTATTTGCTGGAGTTTAGAAGAATGAGGGGAGATCTCTATTGAATATTGAAAGGCCTTGATAGAGTGGATGTGGAGAGGATGTTTCCTATAGTGGGTGAGTTTAGCACCAGAGGGCACAACCTCAGAGTACAAGGACTTCCCCTTAGAACAGAGATGAGGAGGAATTTCTTTCGCCAGAGGATGGTGAATCTGTGGAATTCATAGTAACTGATGGCTATGGAGGCCAAGTTGTTGGGTATATCTAAAGTGAAAGTTGATAGTTCCTTGATTAGTAAGGACATCAAAGGATATGGGGAAAAGGAGAATGGGGTTAAGAGGGATAATTAATCAGCCATGATAGAATGGTGGAGCAGAGTTGATGGGCTGAGTGGTATAATTCAGTTCCTATGTCTTCTGGTATAGAAACACCAATGCCCTTGAATGGAAAATCCTACAAAAAGTAGTGGGTACGACCCAGTCTGTCACAGGTAAAGCCCTCCCCACCACTGATCTCACCTACGCAGAGCGTTGATGCAGGAAAGCAGCATCCATCATTAGGGACCCCCACCACCTAGGCTATGCTTTCTTCTTGCTACTGCCATCAGGAAGAAGATACAGGAGCCTCAGGACTCACACCATCAGGTTCAGGAACAGTTATCACCCTTCAACCATCAGGCTCCTGAACCAACGGGGATAACGTCACTCAACTTCACTTGCCCCATCACTGAAATGTTCCCACACCTCTGGTCTCACTTTCAAGGATTCTTCATCTCATGTTCTCAATATTTATTTATTGGTTGCTTATTAAATTATTATTATTATTATTTCTTGCTTTTTGTATTTGCACAGTTTGTTGTCTTTTGCACACTGGTTGAATGCCCAAGTTGGTCCAGTCTCTCCAGAAATTGGTCAACCAATTTCCCCCGGGATCAATAAAGTATGACTATGACTATGACTATGACTTTCATTGATTCTATTATGGATTTATTGAGTGTGCCGACCAGGAAATGAATCTCAGACTTGTATATGGTGACATATATGTAATTTGATAATAAATTTACTTTGAACTTTGAAGTGGCACCTTTGAAGTATCCAGTATCCCTGTTAACTATAGCTGCACAAAGTGCACTGAAATACAGCTCCTTAGAGACCTTTGGCTCCTACGGGGGAAATGAAGAGGTAATAGGAGTTACAGGGAGGTAGTCACCCCTAAGTTGCAGGAGGCAGGTACTAAGGTGACTATCAGGAGAGGAAAAGGGAATATGCAGCCAGTGCAGAGTACCCCTGTGGCTGTTCCCCTCAATAATAAATATACCACTTTGGATACTGTTGGGGGTAACGAGCTAACAGGGGAAAGCTGCAGTGACCAGGTCTCTGGCACTGAGCCCGGCTCTGTGGCTCAGAAGGAAGGGGTGGGGGGGAAGGACAGGAGTAGAGTAGTGAAAAGGGATTCCATAATTAGAGGAGCAGAAAGTAGATTCTGTCAACGTGAAAGAGACACCTGGATGGTATATTTCCTCAGTGATGTTTCAGTTATGTCCACAGCATTCTAAAGGGGAAGGGTGAACAGCCAGAAGTCTTAGTACATATTGGTACCAACGGCATAGGCAGGAAAAGGGAGGAGATCCTGAAGAGAGAATATAGTAAGTTAAGCAGTAAACTGAAAAGCAGGACCTCCAGGGTATTAATCTCCAGATTGCTGTCTGTGCCTTGTGCCAATGGGGGTAAAAACAAGATGATTTGGGAGATGAATGTGTGACTGAGGAATTGTTGTAGGGGCAGGGTTTCTGGATAATTGGGATTTCTTCTGCGGAAGGTATGACCTGTTCAAAGAGGACAGGTTACACCTGAGCCCGAGAGGGATCACTATTGGAATAAGGTAGATGATCTTGTGGCAGGTATAATGTTGTGGGTATTGCTGAGTCGTGGTTGAAAGAAAGTCATGGTTGGGAGCTTAGTATCCAAGGATACACATTGTATGAAAAGGATATGCAGGTAGGCAGAGGGGGTGGGGTGGCTCTGTTGGTTAAAAATGAAATCAAATCATTAGAAAGAGGTGACATAGGATCGGATGAGGTAGAATCCTTGTGGGTAGAGTTAAGAAAATGCAAGGGTAAAAAATTCCTGATCGGAGTTATACACAGGCCTCCGAACAGTTGGCAAAATGTAGGCTACAATTACAATGGGAGATAGAAAAAGTATGCAAAAAGGGCAATGTTGTGATAATCGTGGAGGATTTTAATATGCAGGTAGATTGGGAAAATTCTGTACGACAGTGGAGTAAAGGGAATTAAGAGTCATGAGCAACACTCACAACACACTGGAGGAACTCAGCAGGTCGGGCAGCATCCGTGGAAACGATCAGTCAACGTTTCGGGCCGGAACCCTTCGTCAGGACTCATTTTGATCGTTTCCACGGAATGCTGCCCGACCTGCTGAGTCCCTCCAGCGTGTTGTGAGTGTTGCTTTGACCCCAGCGTCTGCAGAGTATTTTGTGTTGAGAGTCATGAGAGAGGAGCTGGGCAAAGTTGATTGGATGGGGACACAAGCAGGGAAGACGGCAGAATGGCTACAGCTGGGGTGTTAATGTGGGAAATTCAGAAGGTGCATGAAAGATGTATCCCAAAGCTGAAGAAGTATTCTAAAGGGAGGATGAGGTAACCGTGGCTGACAAGGAAAGTCAAAGACATCATAAAGGCTAAGGAGAGGGCATATAATACAGCTAAAATTAGTGGAAAGACAGAGGATTGGAAAGTTTGTAAAAACCAACAAAAAGGCAACTAAAAAGCCATAAAGAGAGAAAAGGTGAACTATGAAGGTAAGCTAGCCATTAATATAAAAGAGGATACAAAATGTTTTTCCAGGTATGTAGTATAAAGAGTAAATGAGAGACGAGAGTAGATATCATACCACTGAAAAATGACATTGGAGTGGTAGTAGTGGGGGGAAATGAAATGGCGGAGGATTTTAATAAGTATTTTGCATCAGCCTTCGCTGCGGAAGACACTAACAGAATGCCAGAAATCTGAGAATGTCAGGGGGCAGAAGTGAGTATCATTGCTATTACTAAGAAGAAGGTGCTTCAGAAGCTGAAAAGCCTGAAGGTATAGATAAGTCACTTGGATCAGATGGACTACACCCCAGGGTTCTGAAAGACGTAGCTGAAGAGATTGTGGAGGCATTAGTGGAGGCAATTAGTGGTGTTCTGCAGGGTTCTGTGCTGGGACCTCTGCTGTTTGTGATGTATATAAACAACCTGGATGAAAATGTAAATGGGTGGGTAAATTTCCGGATGATACCAAGATTGGTGGAGTTGTGGATAGTGTAGAAGACTGGCAAAGAATACAGCGTGATATAGATCTCTGCAGAGAAATGGCTGGTGGAGCTTAACCCAAATAAATGTGAAGTGTTGCACCTTAGTAGGGAAAATGCAAGGAGACAGTACACAGTTAAGGTCAAGACCCTTAATAGTGTTGCTGAGCAGAGAGATCTTGGAGTTCAAGTTCACAGCTCCATGAAAGTGGCTGCACAGGTCAATAAGGTGGTTAAGAAGGCTTATGGAATGCTTGCTTTTATTAGTTGAGGCAGTGCATTCAAAAGTCAGGGGGTTATGTTGCAACTTTAATAAAACTCTTGTTAGGCCACACCTAGAGTATTGTGTACAGTTCTGGTCACCCCACTATAGGAAGGGTGCCGAGGCTTTGGAGAGGATGCAGAAGAGGTTCACCACGATGCTGCCTGATTTAGAGGGCATGTACTATCATGAAAAGCCTGGGTTGTTTTCTTTGGAGCGGCTGCAGCGGCGGAAGCTGAGGGAAGATCTGATAGAAGTTTATAAGATTATAAGGCATAGATAGAGTAGACAGTGAGAATACTGTACTTCTCAGGGTAGAAATGTCTAATACCAAGAGGGCATGCATTGAAAGTGAGAGAAGGTAGGTTCAAGGGGGATGTGAGGGGTAAATTTTTTACTCAGAGAGTGGGGGATGCCTGGAATGCGCTGCCTGGTATGGTGGTAGAGGCAAATACATTAGAGGCTTTTAAGAGGCATTTAGATAGGCACATGAAAATGAGGAAGATGGAGGGATATGAACATTGTGTATGTAGGAGGGCAAACACGAGGAATTCTGCAGATGCTGGAATTTCAAGCAACACACATAAAAGTTGCTGGTGAACGCAGCAGGCCAGGCGGCATCTCTAGGAAGAGGTACAATCGATGTTTCGGGCCGAGACCCTTCGTCAGGACTAACTGAAAGAAGAGCTAGTAAGAGATTTGAAAGTGGGAGGGGGAGGGGGAGATCCAAAATGATAGGAGAAGACAGGAGGGGGAGGGATGGAGCCAAGAGCTGGACAGGTGATTGGCAAAAGGGATATGAGAGGATCATGGGACAGGAGGCCTAGGGAGAAGTTCCCCCCCCACTAGCTCTTCTTTCAGTTAGTCCTGACGAAGGGTCTCGGCCTGAAACGTCGACTGTACCTCTTCCTAGAGATGCTGCCTGGCCTGCTGCGTTCACCAGCAACTTTCATGTGTGCTGTACGTAGGAGGGATTAGTTTTTGGGGATTTTAAAAATTTACTTTTTAGCTGGTTTAGCACAACATTGTGGCTGAAGGGCCTGTTGCTGTGCTGTACTGTTCTATGTTCTATTAGTAATTATCTTTCAAGAATCACGAGATTCTGGAATAATTTCTAAGGATTGGAAAATTGCAAATATCACTTCACACTTTAAGAAAGGAGAAGAAAGGTAATTAAAGGCTAGTTAGCTTGATTTCAGTGGTTGGAAAGATGTTGGAGTCTACTATTAAGGATGAGGTTTCAGGGTACTTGGAGACTCATGATAAAATAGGCCCAAGTCAGCATGGTTTTCCAAAAAGGAACTCTTGCCTGACAAAGTTGTTGGAATTCTTTAAGGAAATAACAGTCAGGATAGACAAAGAAGAGTCAGTGGATGCTGTTTATCTGGATTTTCAGTAGGGCTTTGACAAGGTGCAGCACACGAGGCTGCTTAACAAGATAAGAGCTTATAGTATTACAGGAAGGGTCTTAGCGTGGATAGAAGATTGGATGATTGGCAGGAGGCAAAGAGTGAAAATAAAGGGGGCCTTTTCTGGTTGGCTGTTGGTGACTAGTGGCATGCTGCAGGTGTCGGTGTTGGGACGGCTTCTTTTCACATTGTATGTGAATGATTTGGATGAAGGAATTAATGGCTTTGTGGACAGATTTGTGTATGATATGAAGATAGGTGGGAAGCAGTCGTGTTGAGGAAGCAGGGTGTCTGCAGAAGGACTTAGATAGATGGGGGAATGGGCAAAGAATTGGTTGATGGATTATAATGTAGGGAAGTGTATGGTCATGCACTTTGGCAGAAGGAATAAAGGTGTGGACTATTTGGTTCCTAAGGTTGTCATAGCCGGGGGTAGTTGTGGGGATAAGCTCCCACTACCAATAAAGTGTTCCAAATGGCGTGCGTCTCTAACAGCCTCTGACAACCAAGTCCAACTCTTGGCCTTCACGTGTGGCTTAGCTACTAGGCCTGGTGGAACTGTTTCTACTGATTAGAGAAGGGGCAAAGGTGGACCACTGGTGCTTCAAAACCAGATGCTTTGGCAGGTGGGGCTCATCAGCCTTGGATGACAGCCCGCCTAGGAGAAGGAAAACTCTGATTTTAAACCTATGCTGCCTTGCGGCCACACCCACCCATGAGAAAGGCTTTGGGAGTAAACCCCGAGGAAGAAATCTGGAGCTGGGGTCCCCAAGGCAGTTTGATGTTGTTTGCAACTTCACTCTGGCAACCACTGCGACGACACTGGGGCCAAGCTGTATCGGTGCTTGCCCTTCGCTTGGACTACATCAGTGACGTGGAGAGGGGGAACCAACTGCGTGGGCAACAGCCGGTTCTTCAAATCTTCCTACCCAGGCTTGTACCCTGGAGAGGACACAGTCCACTAACGGCACAAACCCATGATCCCCTGGGATCTACGGCTGCCTACTATTTGGGGAGAAAATTCAAAAATCAGAGGTGCAGAGGGAATAGAGAATATTGAAAGGTCTAGATAAAGTGGATGTGGAAAGGATGTTTCCTATAGTGGGGGACTCTAGGACTAGAGGGCACAGACTCAGAATTGAGAGACGTCCATTTAGGACAGATGAGGAAAAATCAGAGGGTGGAGAATCTGTGGAATTAATTGCTGTAGATGGCTGTGCAGGCCAAGTCATTGGGTATACTTAAGGTGGAGATTGATACGTTCTTGATTAATCAGGGCATCAAAGATTATGCTGAGAAGACAGGAGAATGGGGTTGAGAGGGATATTACATTAGTCATGATGGAATGCAGAGCAGACTGAGTGGGCCAAATGGCCTAATTCTGCTCCTGTGATCTCAAAAACATCAATTATATCACCCAGGATTTTTAGCACAAAAGACAGGTCAGTTCGCCCAATGACTCCATGTCACTCCAAGGACTTCAGCATCTAATCTATGCTAAGTCCTTAGTGCAGTACTGAGGGAATGTTGCATACTATAGCTTCTGGTTTTTGGATGTCATGAATATCTTCCGAATACAGATTTTTATAAAATATTGAAGTGCTCATTTTGGCTAATGCTTAAACATAATAAAACAAATTGGGCTAGAAATTACTTCCTTTTAATGGCATTAAAGAGTATTGGCTTTTTAAAATAATGAATGTTCTCACACTTGCTGATATTTTGGTCTGTATGTGCAATCTCTTCAGCTATTGCTACTCAATGAATGGACAATCAGATCATGAGGTACAGAAGTCATAGTCATAGTCATACTTTATTGATCCTGGGGGAAACTGGTTTTCGTTACAGTTGCACCATAAATAATTAAATAGTAATAAAACCATAAATAGTTAAATAGTAATATGTAAATTATGCCAGGAAATAAATCCAGGACCAGTCTATTGGCTCAGGGTGTCTGAACCTCCAAGGGAGGAGTTGTAAAGTTTGATGGCCACAGGCAGGAATGACTTCCTATGACACTCTGTCTTGCATCTCAGTGGAATGAGTCTCTGGCTGAATGTACTCCTGTGCCCAACCAGTACATTATGTAGTGGATGGGAGACACTGTCCAAGAAGGCATGCAACTTGGACAGCATCCTCTTTTCAGACACCACCGTCAGAGATGTAGCAGATTTAGGCCATTCAGCCCATTGAGTCTGCTCCACCATCTGATCATGGCTGATTTATTTTCCTTCTCAACCCCAATCTGCTGTCTTTTCCCCATAACCTTTGACAGCCTTACTAATTAAGTATCTACCAACCATAGCCTTAAATGTACCCAAGACCTGGCCTCAACAGCCAACTGTGGTATTGAATTCAGCAGATTCACCATCCTTTGGCTAAAGGGACATCGAATGTTGAAAGGACTAGATAGGGTGGATGTGGAGAGGGTATCCAGAACTAGAGGACACAGCCTCAAAATTGAGGGGTAACCTTTTAGAACAGTGGTAAGGAGGATTTATTTTAGCCAGAGAAGAGTAAATCTGAGGAATGCTCTGCCACAGACTGTGGTGGAGGCCAGTCTATAGCTACCTTTAAGGCGGAAGTTGATAGTTTCCTCATCGGTCAGGGCATCATAGGATATGGTGAGAAGGCAGGTGTATGGGGTTGAGGGGGATCTGGGATCAGCCATGATGAAATGGTGGAGAAGACTTGATGGGCTGAATGGCCTAGTTCTGCTCCTATGTCTTATGGTCTTCTATTCTGAGGTTGCGTCCTCTGGTCCTAGTCTCTCCTGCTTTGGAAATATCTTCTCCATGTTCCTTTGATGTAGGAATTTCAGTATTTGGTAGGTTCCAATGAGATAATCGCTTCATTCTTTCTAAACGCTTGTGAGTATAGGCCCAGAACCATTAAATGTTCCTCATACATTACCCCTTTCATTTGGAATGAAGGAATGAATGAAATTTACTTTGGTCAGTACAAACATAACAAAAAGCGTCATTTTCAACGATGATTTCATAAGGCAAATTATAACAAATTTGGAGGATCATATACCTCCCTTGGACCCTCTAAATGTGATCTGGCTATTGCAAAGATGGAATATCATTGGGAGGAGTTACCAGGGCATCAGAGGAACATGGACAGGCTGACTAACAGCAGTGTCTGCAGCAGCACACTGTGTGCTTAGGTCATAGAAATTCTTTGCGACTGCAGATAACTGGAGGTTTGCCAGAGCAAAACCAAAGAGCAGACTATTGACAACAGGGGGACAAAACCACAAGTCCGCGAACCAGTCCTCACCAAGGGAAGTGGTGGAGAGGGTCAGTAGCTTAAAATACCTTGTCATTATTATTTCGGAGTATCTGTCCTGGATATAGCACGCAAGTCCCATCACAACGAAGGCATAACAGCAGCTCTACTTTCTTAGTAGTTTATGCAGATTCAGCATGGCACCTAAAACTTTGACAAACTTCACAGTGGAGTGTATTCTGACTGGCTACATCGCAGCCTGGTATGGAAACACTAACGTGCATGAATGAAGTAGCCTGCAAAAAGTAGTGGATGCAGCCCAATCCAACACAAGAAACCCTCCCCATCATTGAGCACATCTATATGGAGCCCTGTCACCCATCATTAAAGACCCCCACCGCCTTGACCACGCTCTCTTCTTGCTGCTGCTATCAGGAAGAGGATACAGGAACCTCAGGACACACACCACCAGGTTCAGGTACAGTAACAAGTCCTCAACCATCAGACTCTTGAACCAGAGGGGATAACTTCGCTCAACTTCAGTCACCCCAAAAATGAACTGTTCCCTCAAACTATGAACTCATTTTCAAAGTTTCTACAACTCATGCTCTCCATGTAGTTTATTACGTATTTATTCATCATTCTTAATTGTTTTGTATTTGCACAGTTTGTCCCTTTTGCACATTGTTTGGCCATCTTTGCCTGTGTGCAGTTTTTCACCGATTCTGTTGTGTGTCTTTGTATCTACTGTGAATGCCCACAAGAAAATGTATCTCAAGATAGCTTATGGTGACAAATGCATACTTTGATCATAAATTTACTTTGAACTTAGAGATTTGAGAGATTACTGTAAGGACATGAAAACGACCTAGGAATATATTCATATTCGAGAAGGCTGTAAAGCAGGAAGATAGCCACACCCACCCTGACAAGTCCTGTGGATGGAATGGAATGAGATAAAGTCCTAATGAAATCACAAACTATTTAACCACCTATCTCACCTATGGAAGTCATAGAGTCATAGAAAAGTACAGCACAGAAACAGGCCCTTCAGCCCATGTAGTCCATAGCTAACCATTTAAACTGCCTATTCCCACTGACCTGCACCGGGACCATAGCCCTCCATACCCTTACCATCTATGTATTTGACCAAGCTTCTCTTAAATGTTGAAATCAAGCTCGCATGCACCATTTGTGCTGGCAATTCATCCCACTGCCTCAGGACTCTCTGAGAGAAACACAGAAGCATAGAAAACCTACAGCACAATACAGGCCCTTCAGCCCACAAAGGTGTGCCAAACATGTCCTGTCCTTAGAAATTACCTAGCTTCCCTTCCTCCACTATCAACTCTGCTCTTAAACGCATCTTCCCCATTTCACGTACATCTGCTCTCACTCCATCCTCCCGCCACCCCACTAGGAATAGGGTTCCCCTGGTCCTCACCTACCACCCCACCAGCCTCCGGGTCCAACATATTATTCTCCGTAACTTCCGCCACCTCCAACGGGATCCCACCACTAAGCACATCTTTCCCTCCCCCCCCTCTGCATTCCGCAGGGATCGCTCCCTACGCAACTCCCTTGTCCATTCGTCCCCCCCATCCCTCCCCACTGATCTCCCTCCTGGCACTTATCCATGTAAGTGGAACAAGTGCTACACATGCCCTTACACTTCCTCCCTTACCACCATTCAGGGCCCCAAACAGTCCTTCCAGGTGAGGCAACACTTCACCTGTGAGTCGACTGGGGTGATATACTGCGTCCGGTGCTCCCGATGTCGCCTTTTATATATTGGCGAAACCTGACACGGACTGGGAGACCGCTTTGCTGAACATCTACGCTCTGTCCGCCAGAGAAAGCAGGATCTCCCAGTGGCCACACATTTTAATTCCACATCCCATTCCCATTCTGACATGTCTATCCACGGCCTCCTCTACTGTAAAGATGAAGCCACACTCAGGTTGGAGGAACAACACCTTATATTCCGTCTGGGTAGCCTCCAACCTGATGGCATGAACATCGACTTCTCTAACTTCCGCTAGGCCCCACCTCCCCCTCGTACCCTATCTGTTACTTATTTTTATGCACACATTCTTTCTCTCACTCTCCTTTTTCTCCCTCTGTCCCTCTGAATATACCTCTTGCCCATCCTCTGGGTCCCCCCCCCTTGTCTTTCTTCCCGTACCTCCTGTCCCATGATCCTCTCGTATCCCCTTTTGCCAATCACCTGTCCAGCTCTTGGCTCTATCCCTTCCCCTCCTGTCTTCTCCTATCATTTTGGATCTCCCCCTCCCCCTCCAACTTTCAAATCCCTTACTCACTCTTCCTTCAGTTAGTCCTGACGAAGGGTCTCGGCCTGAAACGTCGACTGCACCTCTTCCTACAGATGCTGCCTGTCCTGCTGCGTTCACCAGCAACTTTGATGTGTGTTACCCATAGCCCTCTATTTTTCTAGGCTCAATGTACCTGTCCAGGAGTCTCTTAAAAGACCCTATTGTATAGATAGAATACACAATATGATAGAAAGGAGTTATAGGCAGGTGGTCACACTGGGGCCACGGGAGACAGACAAGTGGGTAACAGTCAGGAGAGGGAAGGGGAAGAGTCAGGTACTAGAGAGTACCCCTGTGGCTGTCCCCCTTAACAATAAGTACTCCTGTTTGAGTACTGTTGGGAGGGATGACCCACCTGTGGGAAGCAACAGTGGCTGCGCCTCTGGCAGGGAGCTTGACCCTGTGGCTCAGAAGGGGAGGGAAAGGAAGAGAAAGGCAGTATTGATAGGGGACTCTATAGTTAGGGGTTCAGACAGGCGATTCTGTGGAAGCAGGAAAGAAACTCAGATGGTAGTTTGCCTCCCAGGTGTCAGGGTCCGGGATGTTTCAGATCGTGTCCACAATATCCTGTAGTGGGAGGGAGAACAGCCAGAGGTTGTGGTATATATTGGTACCAATGACATAGGTAGGAAAAGGGAAGAGGTCTTGAAAACAGACTACAGGGAGTTAGGAAGGAAGTTGAGAGGCAGGACCTCAAAGGTAGTAATCTCAGGATTACTGCCTGGGCCACGTGACAGTGAGTATAGGAATAGAATGAGGTGGAGGATAAATGCGTGGCTGAGGGATTGGAGCAGGGGGCAGGGATTCAGATTTCTCTATCATTGGGACCTCTTTTGGGGCAGGTGTGACCTGTACAAAAAGGACAGGTTGCACTTGAATCTGAGGGGGACCAATATCCTGGTGGGGAGGTTTGCTAAGGCTACTGGGGAGAGTTTAAACTAGAGTTGTTGTGGGGTGGGAACCCAACTGAAGAGACTGGGGAAGAGGCGGTTGGCTCACAAATAGAGAAAGCTTGGAGACAGTGTGTGAGGGAGGATAGGCAGGTGATAGAGATCGACGGTTTGAGATGTGTCTATTTTAACGTAAGGAGTATTGTCAACGAAGCGGATGAGCTTAAAGCGTGGATCAGTACTTGGAGCTATGACGTGGTGGCCATTACAGAGACTTGGATGGCTCAGGGACAAGAATAGTTATTTCAAGTGCTGGGTTTTAGATGTTTCAGGAAGGACAGGGAGGGAAGCAAAAGAGGTGTGGGCGTGGCACTGTTGATCAGAGATAGTGTCACGGCTGCGGAAAAGGTGGACGTCATGGAGATTGTCTACAGTCTCTGTGGGTGGAGGTTAGGAACAGGAAGAGGTCAAGAACTTTACTGGGTGTTTTTTATAGGCCGCCCAATAGTAACAGGGATATCGAGGAGCATATAGGGAAACAGTTTCTGGAAAGGTGTAATAATAACAGAGTTTTCATGGTGGGAGATTTTAATTTCCCAAATATCGATTGGCATCTCCCTTGAGCAAGGGGTTTAGATGGGGTGGAGTTTGTTACGTGTGTTCAGAAAGGTTTCTTGACACAATATGTAGATAAGCCTACAAGAGGAGAGACTGTACTTGATTTGGCATTGGGAAATGAACCTGGTCGGGTGCCAGATCTCTCAGTGGGAGAGCATTTTGGACATAGTGATCATAATTCTATCTCCTTTACAATATCATTGGAGAGAGATAGGAACAGACAAGTTAGAAAAGCATTTAATTGGAGTAAGGGGAATTATGAGGCTATTGGGCAGCAATTTGGAAGTTTAAATTGGGAACAGATGTTCTCAGGGAAAGGTACGGAAGAACTGTGGCAAATGTTCGGGGGATATTTGTGTGGAGTTCTGAATAGGTACGTTCCAATGAGACAGGGAAGTTATGGTAGGGAACCGTTATGCATAAAGGCTGTTGTAAATCTAGTCAAGAAGAAAAGAAAAGCTTACAAAAGATTCAGAGAGCTAGGTAATGTTAGAGATCTAGAAGATTCTAAGGCTAACAGGAAGGAGCCTAAGAAGGAAATTAGGAGAGCCAGAAAGGGCCATGAGAAGGCCTTGGCAGGCAAGATTAAGGAAAACCCCAAGGCATTCTACAAGTATGTGAAGAGCAAGAGGATAAGACGTGAAAGAATAGGACCTATCAAGTGTGACAGTGGGAAAGTGTGCATGGAACTGGAGGAAATAGCAGAGGTACTTAATGAATACTTCAGTATTCACTATGGAAAAGGATCTTGGTGATTGTAGTGATGACTTGCAGCAGACTGAAAAGCTTGAGCATGTAGATATTAAGAAAGAGGATGTACTAGAGCTTTTGGAAAGCATCAAGTTGGATAAGTCGCCGGGACCGGATGAGATGTACCTCAGGCTACTGTGGGAAGCGAGGGAGGAGATTGCTGAGCTTCTGGCGATGATCTTTGCATCATCAATGGGGATGGGAGAGGATCCGGAGGATTGGAGGGTTGTGGATGTTGTTCCCTTATTCAAGAAAGGGAGTAGAGATAGCCCAGATGGACCAGTGAGTCTTACTTCAGTGGTTGGTAAGTTGATGGAGAAGATCCTGAGAGGCAGGATTTATGAACATTTGGAGAGGTATAATATGATTAGGAATAGTCAGCATGGCTTTGTCAAAGGCAGGTCTGCCTTACGAGCCTGATTGAACTTTTTGAGGATGTGACTAAACACATTGATGAAGGAAGAGCAGTAGATGTCGTGTATATGGATTTCAGAAAGGCATTTGATAAGGTACCCCATGCAAGGCTTATTGAGAAAGTAAGGAGGCATGGGATCCAAGGGGACATTGCTTGGTGGATCTAGAACTGGCTTGCCCACAGAAGGCAGTGTAGAGGATCAGAGTGATCCTGGGGTCCAAGTCCATCGGACGCTCAAAGCAGCTGCGCAGGTTGACTCTGTGGTTAAGAAGGCATACGGTGTATTGGACTTCATCAATCGTGGAATTGAATTTAGGAACCGAGAGGTAATGCTGCAGTTATATAGGATCCTGGTCAGACCCCACTTGGAGTACTGTGCTCAGTTCCAGTCACCTCACTACAGGAAGGATGTGGAAGCCATAGAAAGGGTGCAGAGAAGATTTACAAGGATGTTGCCTGGATGGGGGAGCATGTCTTATGAAAACAGGTTGAGTGAACTCAGCCTTTTCTCCTTGGAGTGACAGAGGATGAGAGGTGACCTGATAGAGGTGTATGAGATGATGAGAGGCACTGATCGTGTGGATAGTCAGAGGCTTTTTCCCAGGGCAGAAATATTTGCCACAAGAGGACACAGTTTTAAGGTGCTTGGGAATAGGTACAGAGGAGATGTCAGGGGTAAGTTTTTTACACAGAGAGTGGTGAGTGCGTGGAATGGGCTGCCGGCAACAGTGGTGGAGGCGGATACGATAGGATCTTTTAAGAGACTTTTGGATAGGTACATGGAGCTTAGAAAAATAGAGGGCTATGGTTAACCCTAGTAATTTCTAAGGTAGGGACATGTTCGGCACAAAGGGCCTGTATTGTGCTGTAGGTTTTCTATGTTTCTATGTATCTGCCTCCACCACCATCGCCGGCAGCCCATTCCACGCACTCGCCGCTCTCTACGTAAAAAACTTACCCCTGATATCTCCGCTGTACCTGCTTCCAAGCATCTTAAAACTGTGCCCCCTCGTGCCACCCATTTCAGCCCTGGGAAAAAGCCTCTGACTATCCACATGATCAATGCCTCTCATTATCTTATACACCTCTATCAGGTCACCTCTCATCCTCCGTCGCTCCAAGGAGAAAAGGCTGAGTTCACTCAACCTGTCTTCATAAGGCATGCTCCCCAATCCAAGCAACATCCTTGTAAATCCCCTCTGCACCCTTTCTATAGTTTCCACATCCTTCCTGTAGTGAGGCGACCAGAACTGAGCACAGTACTCCGAGTGGGGTCTGACCAGGGTCCTATAGAGCTGCAACATTACCTCTCGGCTCCTAAACTCAATCCCACGATTGATGAAGGCCAATGCACCGTATGCCTTCTTAACCACAGAGTCAACCTGCGCAGCTTTGAGTGTCCTATGGACTCAGACCCCAAGATCCCTCTGATCCTCCATACTGCCAAGATTCTTACCATTAATACTATATTCTGCCTACCAAAATGAACCACTTCACACTTATCTGGGTTGAACTCCATCTACCACTTCTCAGCCCAGTTTTGCATCCTATCAATGTCCCGCTGTAAACTCTGACAGCCCTCCACACTATCCACAACACCCCCAACCATTGTGTCATCAGCAAATTTACTAACCCATCCCTCTACTTCCTCATCCAGGTCATTTATAAAAATCATGAAGAGAAGGGGTCCCAGAACAGATCCCTGAGGCATTCCACTGGTCACCAACCTCCATGCAGAATATGACCCATCTACAACCAGTCTTTGCCTTCTGTGGGCTAGCCAGTTCTGGATCCACAAATCAATGACCCTTGGATCCCATGCCTCCTTACTTTCTCAATAAGCCTTGCATGGGTTATCTTGTCAAATGCCTTACTGAAATCCATATACACTACACCTGCTGCTCTACCTTCATCAATGTGTTTCATTACATCCTCAAAAAGTTCAATCAGGCTTGTAAGGCACGACTTGCCTTTGACAAAGCCATGCTGACTATTCCTAATCGTATTATGACTCTCCAAATGTTCATAAATCCTGCCTCTCAGGATCTTCTCCATCAGCTTACCAACCACTGAAGTAAGACTCACTGGTCTTTAATTTCCTGGGCTAGCTCTACTCCCTTCCTTGAATAAGGGAACAACATCCGCAACCCTCCAATCCTCTGGAACTTCTCCCGTCCCATTGATAATGCAAAGATCATCGCCAGAGGATCAGCAATCTCCTCCCTTGCCTCCACAGTACTCTGGGGTACATCTCGTCCAGTCCCGGAGACTTATTCAACTTATTCAACTTGATGCTTTCCAAAAGCTCCAGCACATCTTCTTTCTTAATATCTACATGCTCAAGCTTTTCAGTCCACTGTAAGTCATACAATTGCCGAGATCCTTTTCCATAGTGAATACTGAAGCAAAGTGCTCATTAAGTATCTCTGCTATCTCCTCCAGTTCCATACACACTTTTCCACTGTCACACTTGATTGGTCCTTTTCTCTCATGTCTTATCCTCTTGCTCTTCACATACTTGTAGAATGCCTTGGGGTTTTCCTTAATCCTGTCCGCCAAGGCCTTCTCATGGACCCTTCTGGCTCTCCTAATTTCATTCTTAAACTCCTTCCTGCTAGCCCTATAATCTTCTAGATCTCTATCATTACCTAGTTTTTTGAACCTTTTGTAAGCTCTTCTTTTCTCCAGCCACTGTTTGTAAGGAGTTTGTATGTTCTCCCCATGACCGCATAGTTTCCCTCTGTATGCTCTGGTTTCCTCCCACATTCCAAAGATGTATAGGTTAACGTTAGGGAGTGGTGGGCATGGTATGTTGGCACCAGAAGCATGGCAACACTTGCAGGTTGCCCCTGGCACATCCTCATACTGTGTTGATTGTTGACACAAACGATGCATTGCACTGTATGTTTCAATGTTTCTTCGTAGGTGTGACAGATAAAGGTAATCTAGAATCTAATCTAGAAATTGGTTCAGTGGGAAAAAAGAGAGGGAAAAGGTATCTCAAGTATAAAAACTTATGTAGACCTATTTTAGTGAATAGGTTATTTCTGGTCTGCTAATTCTATGCAATTCTTTAGATGAAGCATAACGAATTAGAACGAGGGTGGCACGATAGTGTAATGCCAGTTACCTGGGTTAAATTCTGCATGTAAAACGCAAAGAATTTGTATGTTCTTCTCGTGACTGCATATGTTTCCTCCAGGTGTTCTGGTTCCTCCCACGTTCGACAGACTTATGGGTTAGTAGGTTAATTGGTCATATGGGTGTGATTGGATGGTATAGACTCGTTGGACCAGGAGCCTGTCACTGTGCCATATCTCTAAAAAGAAATTGTGACCTTTATGGTCTATATCACTGAATTTGTTACTAGATAAATCTCAGAAACTATCAAGGGTGCTTGTTCTCTGTTAGTTGCTTTTCATTATGTCACTAGAGCAGCATTGACTGAATGTTTCACTCCCATTAGGGAGGAGGCTACATAGCATACATGCCAGGGCCACCAAACTCAGAAAAAGTTACTTTCCCCAAGCAGAATCAGAATCAGAATTAGTATCAACGGCATGTGTAATGAAATTTGTTGTTATGTGGCAGCAGTACATTGCAATACATAATAATAAAAAATATGAATTACAGTAAAAAAATTGTTCCCATAAAAGGTATTCATCCCCCCCCAACCCCCCAGAAGTTCTACAACATTGAATCACAATGGATTTAATCTGGCTTTTTTGACACTGATCAACAGAAAAAGACTCTTTTGCGTCAAAGTGAAAACAGATCTCTACAAAGTGATCTAAATTAATTACAAATATAAAACAAAATAATTGATTGCATAAGTATTCACCCCCCTCAAGTCAGTATTTAGTAGATGGACCTTTGGCAGCAATTACAGCCTTGAGTCTGTGTGGATAGGTCTCTATCAGCTTTGCACATCTGGACACTGTAATCTTTTCCCATTTTTCTTTACAAAACTGCTCAAGCTCTGTCAGATTGCATGGGGATCGTGAGTGAACAGCCCTTTCCAAGTCCAGCCTCAAATTCTCAATTGGACTGAGGTCTGGACTCTGACTTGGCCACTCCAGGACATTAACTTTGTTGTTTTTAAGCCATTCCTGTGTAGCTTTGGCTTTATGCTTGGGGTTATTGTCTTGCTGGAAAGAAAATTTTCTCCCAAGTCGCAGTTCTGTTGAAGATTGCATCAGGTTTTCATGTATTTTGCTGTGCGCATTTGACCCTCTACTCTTCCAAGCCTTCCAGGGCCTGCTGCAGTGAAGCATCCCCACAGGATGATGCAGCCACCACCATGCTTCACGGTAGGGATGGTGTGTTTTTGATGAGGTGCAGTGTTCGGTTTACACCAAACATACCATTTAGTCCGATGGCCAGAAAGCTCAATTTTGGTTTCATCAAACCATAGAACCTTCTTCCAGCTGAATTCAGAGTCTCCCATATGCCTTCTGGCAGACTCTAGCTAAGATTTCATGTGAGTATTTTTCAACAGTGGCTTTCTCTTTGCCACTCTCCCATAAAGCTGTGACTGGTGAAGCACCTGGGCAACAGTTGTATGTGCAGTCTCTCCCACCTCAGCCACTGAAGCTTGTAACTCCTTCAGAGCCATCATAGTTCTTTTGGTAGTCTCTCTCACTAGTCCCCTTCTTGCACGGTGACTCAGTTTTTGAGGACAGCCTGCTCCAGGCAGATTAACAGCTGTGCCATATTCTTTCCATTTCTTGATGATTGACTTAACTGTACTCCAAGGGAAATTCAGTGTCTTGGAAACATTCTTGCATCCATCTCCTGATTTGTGCTTTTCAATAACTCTTTCATAGAGTGTTCTTTTGTCTTCATGGTATAGTTTTTGTCAGGACTCACCAGCAGTTGGACCTTCCAGATATAGGTGTATTTTTACTACAATCTATTGAAACACCTTGACTGCACACAGTGATCTCCATTGAACTAATTATGTGACTTCTAAATCAATTGGCTGCACCAGTGATGATTTGGTGTGTCTTATTAAAGGGGGTGAAGACGTATGGAATCAATTATTTTGTGTTTTATATTTGTAGTTAATTTAGATCACTTTGTGGAGATCTGTTTTCACTTTGACCTAAAAGAATCTTCTTCTGTTGATTAGTGTCAAAAAGCTAAATTAAATCCACTGTGATTCAATGTTTTAAAACAATAAAGCATAAAAATTTCCAAGGAGGGGTGGGGGTGAATACTTTTTATAAGATATATATAAAATTAAATTAAATTAATAGTGCAAAAAAGTAGTGAGGTAGTGTTTATGGGTTCAATTTCCATTCAGAAATCTGATGACAGAGGAGAAGAAGCTGTTCCTGAACCGTTGAGTATGTGCCTTCAGTCTCCTGTATATCCTTCCTGATGGTAGCAATAAGAAGAGGGCAAGTCCTGGGTGATGGGGGTCCTTAATGATGGATGCTTTCTTTTTGAGGCATCATTCCTTGAAGATGTCCTGGATGCTACGAAGGCCAGTGCCCATGATGGAGCTGACTCTGTTTACAACTTTCTGCAGTTTATTTCAATCCTGTACAATGGTCCCCACACCAGTGATGTAGTCAGTTAGAATGCTCTTGACAGAACATCTGTAGAATTTTGAGAATGTCTTTGGTGACATTCGAGGCGAGGCGAGGAAGGTTTGGTATTCATTTTTTGTTGTTATTTGAGGAGAGAGGCAGTATGAGTGTGAGGGCAGTTTGTTGTTCTCGGTGCCGGATGTGGGAGGCCCTGGAGTCTCCAAGCCTCCCAGACGTCCACATCTGCGCCAGGTGCGCCGAGATGCAGCTCCTAAGGGACCACGTTAGGGAAATGGAGCTGCAGCTCGATGACCTTCGTCTGGTCAGGGAGAGAGAGGAGTTACAGGCAGGTGGTCACACTGGGGCCACGGGAGGCAGACCAGTGGGTCACGGTTAGGAGGAGGAAGGGGAAGAGTCAGGTAATAGAGAGTACCCCAGTGGCTGTGCCCCTTGACAATAAGTACTCCTGTTTGAGTACTGTTGGGGGGGGACAGCTTACCTGGGGGAAGCAACAGTGGCCATGCCTCCGGCACAGAGTCCGGCCCTGTAGCTCAGAAGGGTAGGGAAAGGAAGAGGAGGGCAGTTGTAATAGGGGACTCGATAGTAAGGGGGTCAGATAGGCGATTCTGTGGACGCAGTCCAGAGACCCGGATGGTAGTTTGCCTCCCTGGTGCCAGGGTCCAGGATATTTCTGATTGTGTCCAAGATATCCTGAAGTGGGAGGGTGAGGAGCCAGAGGTCGTGGTACATATAGGTACCAATGACAGAGGTAGGAAAAGGGAAGAGGTCCTGAAAGGAGAATATAGGGAGCTAGGAAGGGAGTTGAGAAAAAGGACCGCAAAGGTAGTAATCTCGGGATTACTGCCTGTGCCACGCGACAGTGAGAGTAGGAATGCAATGAGGTGGAGGATAAATGCGTGGCTGAAGGATTGGACCAGGGTGCAGGGATTCAAATTTTTGGATCATTGGGACCTCTTTTGGCGCAGGCGTGACCTGTACAAAAAGGACGGGTTACACTTGAATCCTAGGGGGACCAATATCCTGGCAGAGAGATTAGCAAGGGCTACTGAGGTGACTTTAAACTAGAATGGTTGGGGGGTGGGAATCAAATTAAAGAGGTTAGGCGAGAGGAGGCTAGTTCACAACAGGGGGATGGGAACCAGTGCAGAGAGACAGAGGGGTGTAAAATGAGGGTAGAAGCAAAATGTAGTAAGGTGAAAAGTAAAAGTGGCAGGCCGACAAATCCAGGGCAAGCATCAAAAAGGGCCACTTTTCAACGTAATTGTATAAGGGCTAAGAGAGTTGTAAAAGCGCACCTGAAGGCTTTGTGTGTCAATGCAAGGAGCATTCGTAACAAGGTGGATGAATTAAAAGTGCAGATTGTTATTAATGAATATGATATAGTTGGGATCACAGAGACATGGCTCCAGGGTGACCAAGGTTGGGAGCTCAACATTCAGGGATATTCAATATTCAGGAGGGATAGACACGAAAGAAAAGGAGGTGGGGTGGCGTTGCTGGTTAGAGAGGAGATTAACGCAATAGAAAGGAAGGACATAAGCCGGGAGGATGTGGAATCGATATGGGTAGAGCTGCATAACACTAAGGGGCAGAAAACGCTGGTGGGAGTTGTGTACAGGCCACCTAACAGTAGTAGTGAGGTTGGGGAGGGTATTAAACAGGAAATTAGAAATGTGTGCAATAAAGGAACAGCAGTTATAATGGGTGACTTCAATCTACATGTAGATTGGGTGAACCAAATTGGTAAGGGTGCTGAGGAAGAGGATTTCTTGGAATGTATGCGGGATGGTTTTTTGAACCAACATGTCGAGGAACCAACTAGAGAGCAGGCTATTCTAGACTGGGTATTGAGCAATGAGGAAGGGTTAATTAGCAATCTTGTCGTGAGAGGCCCCTTGGGTAAGAGTGACCATAATATGGTGGAATTCTTCATTAAGATGGAGAGTGACATAGTTAATTCAGAAACAAAGGTTCTGAACTTAAAGAAGGGTAACTTTGAAGGTATGAGACGTGAATTAGCTAAGATAGACTGGCAAATGACACTTAAAGGGTTGACGGTGGATATGCAATGGCAAGCATTTAAAGATCGCATGGATGAACTACAACAATTGTTCATCCCAGTTTGGCAAAAGAATAAATCAAGGAAGGTAGTGCACCCGTGGCTGACAAGGGAAATTAGGGATAGTATCAATTCCAAAGAAGAAGCATACAAATTAGCCAGAAAAAGTGGCTCACCTGAGGACTGGGAGAAATTCAGATTTCAGCAGAGGAGGACAAAGGGCTTAATTAGGCAGGGGAAAAAAGATTATGAGAGAAAACTGGCAGGGAACATAAAAACTGACTGTAAAAGCTTTTATAGATATGTGAAAAGAAAAAGATTGGTTAAGACAAATGTAGGTCCCCTACAGACAGAAACAGGTGAATTGATTATGGGGAGCAAGGACATGGCAGACCAATTGAATAATTACTTTGGTTCTGTCTTCACTAAGGAGGACATAAATAATCTTCCGGAAATAGTAGAGGACAGAGGGTCCAGTGAGATGGAGGAACTGAGGGAAATACATGTTAGTAGGGAAGTGGTGTTAGGTAAATTGAAGGGATTAAAGGCAGATAAATCCCCAGGGCCAGATGGTCTGCATCCCAGAGTGCTTAAGGAAGTAGCCCAAGAAATAGTGGATGCATTAGTGATAATTTTTCAAAACTCTTTAGATTCTTGACTAGTTCCTGAGGATTGGAGGGTGGCTAATGTAACCCCACTTTTTAAAAAAGGAGGGAGAGAGAAACCGGAGAATTATAGACTGGTTAGCCTAACATCGGTGGTGGGGAAACTGCTAGAGTTAGTTATCAAAGATGTGATAACAGCACATTTGGAAAGCGGTGAAATCATCGGACAAAGTCAGCATGGATTTGTGAAAGGAAAATCATGTCTGACGAATCTCATAGAACTTTTTGAGGATGTAACTAGTAGAGTGGATAGGGGAGAACCTGTGGATGTGGTATATTTGGATTTTCAAAAGGCTTTTGACAAGGTCCCACACAGGAGATTAGCGTGCAAACTTAAAGCACACGGTACTGGGGGTAAGGTATTGGTGTGGGTGGAGAATTGGTTGGCAGACAGGAAGCAAAGAGTGGGAATAAACGGGACCTTTTCAGAATGGCAGGCAGTGACTAGTGGGGTACCGCAAGGCTCAGTGCTGGGACCCCAGTTGTTTACAATATATATTAATGACTTGGATGAGGGAATTAAATGCAGCATCTCCAAGTTTGCGGATGACACGAAGCTGGGCGGCAGTGTTAGCTGTGAGGAGGATGCTAAGAGGATGCAGGGTGACTTGAATAGGTTGGGTGAGTGGACAAATTCATGGCAGATGCAATTTAATGTGGATAAATGTGAAGTTATCCACTTTGGTGGCAAAAACAGGAAAACAGATTATTACCTGAATGGTGGCCGATTAGGAAAAGGGGAGGTGCAATGAGACCTGGGTGTCATTTTACACCAGTCATTGAAAGTGGGCATGCAGGTACAGCAGGCGGTGAAAAAGGCGAATGGTATGCTGGCATTTATAGCGAGAGGATTCGAGTACTACAGGAGCAGGGAGGTACTACTGCAGTTGTACAAGGCCTTGGTGAGACCACACCTGGAGTATTGTGTGCAGTTTTGGTCCCCTAATCTGAGGAAAGACATCCTTGCCATAGAGGGAGTACAAAGAAGGTTCACCAGATTGATTCCTGGGATGGCAGGACTTTCATATGATGAAAGACTGGATGAACTAGGCTTATACTCATTGGAATTTAGAAGATTGAGGGGGGATCTGATTTAAACGTATAAAATCCTAAAGGGATTGGACAGGCTAGATGCAGGAAGATTGTTCCCGATGTTGGGGAAGTCCAGAACGAGGGGTCACAGTTTGAGGATAAAGGGGAAGCCTTTTAGGACCGAGATTAGGGAAAACTTCTTCACACAGAGAGTGGTGAATCTGTGGAATTCTCTGCCACAGGAAACAGTTGAGGCCAGTTCATTGGCTATATTTAAGAGGGAGTTAGATATGGCCCTTGTGACTAAAGGGATCAGGGGGTATGGAGGGAAGGCTGGTGCAGGGTTCTGAGTTGGATGATCAGCCATGATCATACTGAATGGCGATGCAGGCTCGAAGGGCCGAATGGCCTACTCCTGCACCTATTTTCTATGTTTCTATACCAAATCTCTTCAAACTCCTAATGAAATATAGCTACCTTCTTCGTAAGTGTATCGTTATATTGCGCACAGGATAGGTCCTCAGAGATGTTGACACCCGGGAACTTGAAACCGCTCACTCTTTTCACTTCTGATCCCTCTATGAAGACTGGTGTGTGTTCCCTTGTCTTAATCTTTCTGAAGTCCACATTAGATTCTTTGGTCTTACTGATGTTGAGTGGAAGGTTGTTGCTGTGACACCACTCAACTAGCTGATATATCTTGCTCCAGCACCTCTCGTTACCATCTGAAATTCTGCCAACAATACTTGTTGTAATACCCTGACCACCACTACTTTATCATTCTGTCAGTTGTCTTATGCACAGACACTCCTGTGCCAGCGTCACTTTATGGACATATAATCAATTTATGTATAGAATCTATATTATGTATATATATTTATTTTGTTTTTATTATTATTATTTTTTTTGCGCTGCATTTGTTCCAGAGTAACAATTATTTTGTTCTCCTTTACATTTGTATACAGGAAATGACATTGCAGAAAATTTAATCCTTATGATTGAAGACAGAAGTCCTATTAGACTGGATTGGAGTTCAACGTTTCTCAGAAACGGAGAGTTCTGTGTTTTGAGTGTTAGTAGTTTGCATGTGTACAAGTTTAAACCTGGAGACTCTGTGATTCACAATGGTACATATTATTTTATGCAACTTGCAAGTTTATTTTATAGCATGTTGTTTACCTTCTAATTATTCTTTAGTTTCCCAACACTTCCCACTTGGGTGATGAGGTGGAGATACATCTCTTTGAAAGGAGGTGTAAGGCACTCCTTCCCTCTGCTAGGCTGCAGATCACCCTTGGGCAAGGTGTAGCACCTGTTGATCAGGGTCACGTGAAGCCATGGGAGCAGGTGGTGCATATCACAAGTCCTGGTTATGCTACCACTGATACCTGGCAGACAATCTCTGGAGAGCATCGATAATGGCTGAGTTATGGCGTATTCTGGAGTTAGGGTATATAGCAAATATTAATTTCATCAGCAATCAATTTTCAGATTTGAACGTGGATTGCAGATTGGATTTAAAACGCAGCTCAGAACAATTAGACCTCAGATGTCTGCAATGCATGAATATAGTCTAGAGGCAGTGGAGATTAACATTCATTTTGGGTGTCTGTAGCGTAGGTGAAAGGAAGGAGGTGTTTGAAAACCATATGTAATTCAAAGGAAGCATTATAGATACAGTATGTTGTAACTACAGAATTAACCTGCTGTTACCTTCGATATTTAACATATAAAAATGTCATGTAATATCGGGTTGAGCAGGTCTTTCCTTCCAAGAGTGTTACTGCTTGTTTTTGTTAAATAAACACTTTTATTTCCACTAGTTTCAGTATCTCACTGGTGACTTTGGGTCACCCATCTTGTAAAGACACTGTCCAGAAAAAGGCAATGGTAAACCCCTTCCTGTAGAAAAATTTGCCAAGAACAATCGCGGCCAAGACCATGATTGCCCATGCAATATGACACTGTACATAATGATGATAATGATAAGCACTTCCCACCACTTTGCTTGACTGTAAATTTGGTTTTACTGGTAGCTGTCTCATATTTGACAACGTGAATCTGAGCACCATGCCAGGATAATGGGGACAAGGTCTATATTAACGCTTCACCTTAAGTAATATTGTATTGTCTGGGTGGCGTCTTTCAGATGAACATGTGTTTTTTTTATTCGTGGAAGGGGGACTGGTTCGGCACAGCCAAGAAGGGCCAAAAGGCCTGTTTCTGTGCTGTAGTTTTTCTATGGTTTCTAAGGTAGATTGCATATAAATGGCATTTGAGAAAGCAGTGGATATTATTATGAAGGTTTTCCCACCATACTCATTGAGTTGCAGAGCACTACAGAACAGAAATAAACTCATCGAGTCCATGCTGGACTGTTATTCTGCCCAGTACCATCAACCTGCACCCAAACCATAGCCCTCCATACCCTTCCCATGCATTCAAACTTCTCTTAAATCCACCCCCACCACTTCCACTACCAGCTTGTTCCATACTCTCACAACTCTGAGTGGACGTTTCCCCTTAAATATTTCATCTTTCACTCTTCACGTCTAACCTCTAGTTCTAGTCTCACCCAACCTCAGTGAAAAAGCTTGCTTGCATTGACCCTATCTATACCCCTGATAATATTATATAGCTCTTCAAATCTCCCCTCATTCTCCTATGGTTCTGTGAATAAAGTCCTCACCTGTTCAACCCTTCCTTACAACTCAATTCCTGGCAACATTTTATAATTTTTTTCTGTACTCTTTCAATCTCATTGATATTTTTCCTGTAGATGGGTGACCAGAACTTTACACAATACTCCAAATTAGGCCTCACCAATGCCTTATACAATTTAACATAACATCTCAACTCTTGTATCAGAATCAGATTTAAGTTTGTGGCCTGAGGTAGAAGATGGATTATTAACTTCAAACTTTCTGTATTATCACTCGATGAGTTGAACTGCACGTGCATGTAACGAGAGCGTCTTGGACTTCCAGGTGGTCCACAGCAGGGGTGATTGATAAGTTTGTGGCCTAAGGTAGAAGGAGATGAGTTATACAGCTCTCGTTATATGCACGTGCAGTTCAACTCTGAGTGATTATGCAGAAAGTTTGAAGTTAATAACTCATCTCCTTCTACCATAGGCCACGGACTTATCAATCACCCCTGCTGTGGACCATTTCTGGAGGTCCAAGACGCCGACTTCTACAAAAAAGGGATCCGAATCCTCCACGACCGCTGGACTAAGTGTGTAAATGTAGGAAAAATAAATCTGCTAGGTTTTCTAAAATTGATTCCTTCTACCGTAGGCCACGAACTTATCAATCACCCCTCGTATCATTAGCATATGCCAAGAAATTTGGTATCAGTACTCTGATTTATGAAGGCCAATGTTAAATTTCCTTCTGGGGACCTGAAATGATAACTATGTTTTGTTTCTTTCTCCATAGATACTGCATGACCTGTATTTGCCTCCACTTTTGCTCTGGAGAGTAATGTGCCTCAAATTCCAGATCTCCCAGACATTACCTTTAAAATTCAAATTTCACCTTAGCTAGGGAGTATTGCTGATGTATAATCATCGTGCACATAAAGAGGCCATTCAGTCTATCATACTGGTAGAACATTATTATTCCTCTACACTGTCTATGTACACCATTTTTATGAATTTTTTATTGCCGGGGAAATGTGTGTCAAATTACTGAAGTAGCGCTGCATATCGTTCTGGTATCCTTATATAAAGGGAGAAAGGGAGATATATTGCATTGGAGGCAGTTCAGGTAAATTATTCCTGTACTTATGAAGATAGGCTGGGTCTATTTTCACAGTTTAGAAGAACATGAGGTAATCTTACTGTGACATTTGAGATTCTGAGAGAGCTGGACAGGATAATGCAAGAAAGCAGGGTAAACCTGGAACTAGGGGGCATTCTTCCAGTTGTGGTGGCTAGAACCACTAACCTTTGAAACCTAGTTTTGGGGACTGGGTAATGTAATACTTCAAGACACAGGAAGATTTCTGGATTGTCAAAAAATTGGGATCATGTAGGAAGATTGGCAGGGGAGCGGAGTTAAGGTCAAGATCAGAGTACCCACTGAGTCAATTTCCTTTCATCTTTGTGGTTCCACCCAGCCAGTGGTGTTTCAGATTGTTCCAGTATATTTCCAATTATGGGGGACGGGGCTGGTGGTAGAAGAAATTAATTTGCAGAAAGGCTTCTTTATTGACAATTCTTATAAAATCATGAGCTGTATTTTTAAATAAAAGATTGGTGTTTGGAAACTAACCCCTACTGTCAAATAAAGGAAGTAGGAATATTCTGCAATTCTATTACATTTGAATGGGATGCGGTTGGCCACGCTATAAACCTCTCTCTTTGCAATTGTCACACTTTTATTTTAATCTTGGCAGCTACAGAGTGGTGGAGTTAAGAGGAGGCGGGGTGAAGGCTGGTTTATGAGTATGTGTGTGTGTGCGCGCGTTTCGTGCACACACCATCAGCTCGGATTTCTTTCCTGCCTGGACTATTATCATTAATATTATTATTATTTTTGTCGGAGGATGTGGCGGTGGGGGGAGAAGAAGAAATGACTTGGAATTAATTGCTCCGGTAGCTTTGCATTGATTTTCTTTCCCCCTCCTTCTCTCTCCGGGTTAGTGCATTGCTAACCCTCTTTTTTTTTAATTGTTTCCAAAAAATTTAAAACAAAATCCTGCAAAGGAAGGAAGAAAGTAGGGGGGAGAAAAAGGGGAGAAGGCGAAGAAAAAAAGTGAGGAGGGTTTCTTGAAACAGACGGCGCACATTTTCTTGTTGTTTTGGAGAAGTTCGAGCTCCTCCATATTGGAGAGCAAAGCGTCGAGCCGAGGGGGGAAAAAACAACCGCCGCCGCACCGAGGAGGATCAAACACACACAACAAACCCCCGGCAACAACCCCACCGCCTCGGCACGTCGACAAGCAGTTTGTTTTTTTCCCTCTCTCTGAGGGAATTTAATTTTTTTTTGGTGAGGAGAAAATCTCCCCAGCACTCACCGGACAGCTTGGCGTCTCCCCTCCCGGGCCGCGCAAAAGGCGGTTATTTTTTGAATTTCCTCCTTTTTTTAAAAAAAAATCAACGTTGATATAAATGGTGGACTGACTTAATTTTTATTTCTTTCTATTTTTTTTGTTTTAGGGAAAGAATTCTAAGAAAAAAGTTGCCGGGAATATATTTCCTGTGTTTTTTTAAAGAACATATTTAAATTTTCGCCCCCCCCGCCCCTTTGGCCAGTATCCGTAATAACATACATTATATTTTGTCCTGGGGGTGCTTTTTTTCGTTTTTTGTTTTATTTTCGGTGCATTTTCTGAAGGAAACCGGCGAGGGCCCGGCGGCCGAGGGCTTGTTCGATGGACAGCACGTCCATTATAACGCAGGTCTGCAAAGAGGATGAAATTATTTCATCGTCCCAGGAAAAAGGTAAGGCATTTGGCTTCATTTCATAAAATGTAGTAAAAAAAATCTTATCATGTGTCATGAAATGTGAAGTGTGGGGGATTTTAAAGATGGGGGCGCGCTTGAGTTTATAAAGTGGAGACCAATCCTGTCCTGGTCTTCCCAAGTCTTCGGTTTATTTTTACTTTTGTTCTTTTACTAAAGTGGAAATGCTGTTTTTCATTTTATGTATGGAAATATATATATGTGAATATGCAAGCGCATATTTTTTGCATCTGTCCCAAATTTGACGGAAATCTTCCACATAAGGAATTGAGGATTTAGATTTCTTCACCTTATTCTTGGATTTCTTCATTCGCTTCACTTTTGCTTTCAGTGATCATTGGCGTTTGCAAATACTTAAGTGAATTGTAGATGAAAGGTACAGAGGGAGTTCTCTTCCCAGTCACTTGATGTTTCTTTCGACCTCCGAGCAATGATTTGTTTCTTTGATGGTGAAGCTGAAGTTTAAAGCCAAGGGTAATCCCACTGCTTTTGTTTACTGAATGAAATTATGAATTGATAATTTGAACCCTGCAAGCAGTAAGGGAAAAAACGTAGAATGTTTGCAAGCAGGATGTTTTTAACGTGGGCTCCTTTTTCAGTTTTCCACGCCCACTGTTGTCATCCATAGGAATTGGAAGGGGAAATGGTCCACTTTCCACACACATCCCCCAAAAAGTAGTTAAAATAGGAATTATGGAAATGCTGTTTCCTCTGACAACCCGACGACATTTAACATAGGAAGAAAGCATGTATTGACTGCAGATTTAGGGATAAATAGCATTCTGGAAGTGGAGGGTAAAAAGTTATAATGGTGTTGGGTCAGTAAAACAACATACTCCTACTTGCCAGTAGGAACATTAAAAAAAACAGGTTAAACATTTGCTTCTTTCGGAGAAAATGGAATGAAGTTTGAGTTGGTATCGTAACGAAAAGGCACTTGGTATATTGTGAAGAAAAGTTTTATTTTTGGTTTAGAAACAGTTTTGATTAAAAAATAGACATTTTTGTCAAGCATTTTCATAAGTATTTTCCTGATCCGATACTCCGAAGTGTACAAAGGAACGTGACAGAATTATCCGCCTCCATTATTATGGGAAGGATCCTTGTCAAAGTACTTAATTATTTTATTTTTTTGCTTGTGGAACTTTAAATTTTCTGTGGTTTGTTTTCTTACCATATATAATACTTTCCTTGTGCGGAAAATTCCATTACATTCATCATTCCCAGGATTGAAGCTTTTTTATTAGTTTAAGTTCTAGACGAGAACTTAAATGTGTGTGGTCTGGAATCAGTGGCTCTTCTGTTTGTATTTCCAAACTTTTTCATAGCAACAGCAAAAATGTAGCATTTTAAAAATTACTGTAAATATGGTTAGGATGAGAGAACATGTTAGAAATATCTGCTCTCATCAGGTTGACTCAAACTTTCTTGGAGTCTGCAACTCACAAAATTACTGGAAGTCCATTTGCAAAAAAAAAACAAACTATTCAAAGCAGGTAGTATGAATTTGTTTCACATGTCATACTTAAGGTGAAACAGGACAGTTGGGAGACAAGGATTCATTGGGACCCATGTGTAGTGAGGTAGAAAGTATATATATATATATATACACACATACATATTCCTTTACACACTAAACTATGTTGCTATTTAATACATTTGTGCAAAATAATGTGAGTTATAGGCATTTTTGTAGAATTTTTTCCTGCAATTTTTTTGCCATGATGGGCTTTCTTATTCTCTGTTTGCTGAGTGGGGTCTTGTGATAGGAAACAGGAGGTTAATGCAGCCTGGCTTCAGTTAGCGTTCTAAATGGTTTCCTTTGTGCGTGCTTTCAGCTTGGCATTTTTTTTAATTTGGGAAAAGGACTTTACTCTTTTGTTAAAGGTTGAATTACAAGGTTAAAATGCTGTGTGCAGTGCTGTGCTGTTCGGTGAGGTTTTCACATCACGTATGTTTTCAGCCTGCGTTGTTTTTGACTTCCTGTGGAATAAGACCATAAAGCCTTAATCCAGCAAATATTGAACTAGAAGTTTTAAAACAGATAAAGATTCCCTTGAATTTTTCAGCAGATATACAGGAAATCATAAGCTGTGGTTGTAACAGAGGTATACTGTACAAGCTGTGTGCTTTAGCTGGTTGACCACCAGGCTACAGCCACAACTAGATTCCTAAGGACAATTTTATGGTGGCATCAAAGCTACTCAATCCAGCTTGAAAGGAACGTTCCAGCAAAAACAGACGAATTAAAAACCCTCTCATTTTCAGTGCTATTCATCTTAAATTATTGGTACTGAACATGATGATACACTTGCAGTAATATGAGAATCTATTGTTGACAGTGGAAAGTAACATGCTACCTGGAGAAACTTCATGATTTTTTTTTTCTCTGGTTATCAGATATTTCAATCTAATCTGTTAAAATATTTGGTTCATAACCGATGAAATCATCTGTAAGATCATAAAACATAGCAGAATTAGGCCATTTGGCACATTGAGTCTACTCTGCCATTCCAGAGTCTGCCCACTGTTCCATCATGGCTGATTTATTATCCCTCTCAACCCCATTCCCCTGCCTTTTCCCTGTAACCTTTAACCAGAGTAATCAAGAACCTATCAACCTCTGCTTTAAGTATACCCAGTGACTTGACTTGCACAGCTGTATGTGGCAGTGAATTCCACAGGCTCTCTGGCTTTCATCATCTCTGTTATAAATGGATGTCCCTCAATGGTGCAACGAGACCTGGGTGTCATTATACACCAGTCATTGAAAGTGGGCATGCAGGTACAGCAGGCGGTGAAAAAGGCGAATGGTATGCTGGCATTTATAGCGAGAGGATTCGAGTACAGGAGCAGGGAGGTACTACTGCAGTTGTACAAGGCCTTGGTGAGACCACACCTGGAGTATTGTGTGCAGTTTTGGTCCCCTAATCTGAGGAAAGACATCCTTGCCGTAGAGGGAGTACAAAGAAGGTTCACCAGATTGATTCCTGGGATGGCAGGACTTTCATATGAAGAAAGACTGGATGAACTGGGCTTGTACTCGTTGGAATTTAGAAGATTGAGGGGGGATCTGATTGAAACGTATAAGATCCTAAAGGGATTGGGCAGGCTAGATGCAGGAAGATTGTTCCCGATGTTGGGGAAGTCCAGAACGAGGGGCCACAGTTTGAGGATAGAGGGGAAGCCTTTTAGGACCGAGATTAGGAGAAACTTCTTCACACAGAGAGTGGTGAATCTGTGGAATTCTCTGCCACAGGAAACAGTTGAGGCCAGTTCATTGGCTATATTTAAGAGGGAGTTAGATATGGCCCTTGTGGCTACGGGGGTCAGGGTGTATGGAGGGAAGGCTGGGGCGGGGTTCTGAGTTGAATGATCAGCCATGATCATAATAAATGGCGGTGCAGGCTCGAAGGGCCGAATGGCCTACTCCTGCACCTATTCTCTATGTTTCTATGTTTAATTCTGAGGCTGTGCCCTCTGGTCCTGGACTTCTGTACCATAGGAAGTCCATATCCACTTTATTTTGGCCTTTCAATATTTGATAGGTTTTGATGAGCTCTCCTCTCATTCTTTCAAAATAGTATAATCTTGGGGTTGTGAAATGCAAGTCTTACTGACTGAATTTGTGGGGTTCATTTGATTTGTGAATATGAACTGAAAACCAGTGCATTTTCTTTCTTCTTCTTAGCCCGTCACCCCATCTGGGGCATAGGCCACTGATGGCAGCTCACCAGAGTCCTCTGTCCTAGGCTAGTCTTTTAAGCTGTCCCTAGGTGTAGCCCATCTTTGAAGATCCTTGCTCTCCCAGGGATGAGGTCTTTGGAGTTTCTGTAGCTCTGGGTTGTTACAAGGTGGAGTTGCTAACCACATACCCGATCCTCCTCCTTTCACAGCTGGCCTGGAACAGTCCATGGTAAAGTTTAAAATCAGAGCATGCTAACATGAAATGTTAGATATCTCTTGCATTTCTTCCACTTAGACCTTTCGTTTATCCAGTGTGAGATTTTTAATGCTGGTTTATAAAAGAAGATTGAGCATCATCAATTGATTATTAAAGTAGTCCAACATCATCGACCAGGGACATTAACTTTGTTTCTCCCTCCTGTAGATGCTGTTCGGCCTGCTAAGTATTTGTTTGCATTTTCTTTTATTTCACATTTGTAACTTTTTGCTTTTGTTCTTCAGTCCCATCATAGATTCCACTTGAATCCCTGTCCCCTTTTGGAGTGTGTCGAAGCAAGACTAGATTTAAATGTATAAAGCGTATGGTGTGTGTCTCAAATAGCCTCTGACAACCAAGTCCAGCTCCTAGCCTTCAAGTGTTTCTACTGACAGGATAAGGGCCAAAGGTGAGTTACAAGCACCTTAAAGTCAGTTGCTTTGGGCAGCTGGGGCTTGTCAACTGTGGTTGGCTGCTCATCTAGTAGAAGGAAAATTCTGATTTCAGACCTTCGCTGCCTTGCAACTGTACTCATTCATGAGGAAGGCTTTAAGAGTAAAATCCAGAGCTGGAGTCCCTAAGGCAGTCCTACGTTGTGTTCAGCAGTGACTAGCAACTCCTGTGAAGCTGCTGTTGTCAAACTGTGTCCGTCTTTGCCATTCCTTTGGGTACATCAGCTGCATGGAGAGGGAAGCCTAATGCATAGGTGACAGCTTGCTCTCCATATCGTACTGCTCTGGCTTGCGTACTTGCTAGGATGCGATGTTCATGTTCGATCCTGACCAATAGAGGCTACATTGTGCAGGATTTAACAGATTATCTTTAGTTCTCCAGCCCCAAATAACATGAGAAAACTAGGGAGGAAAACAACTTTGTGGTTGACAGTCCCTTCTAAACTTCAAAACAGTCAAAAAATAGTTTAATTTTAAGTATTATTTTGTATCATATTTAGAAATTGCTGCGGTGTTCATGAATTTCTGAGATTAGCAGCTTGTAGCAAGTCTGTCACATGCTGCTCAAATAAGCGGGGTTTTGGATAGTCTTGGTAAAGAAGATATAAGACTGAGTATTGTTGACAAATTTGCCTACAAATTACTAACCTTAACCAGTATGTTGTTGGAAAGTGGGAGGAAATTCCATGGTTATGTGGAGAACATGTAAACTCCAGAAAGACAGAGGTGGGAATTGAATCTTGATCACTGATTACAGGTGATGTAATAGCATTACGCTAACTGTCATGCTACTGTGGAAAACATAGGTTAAACAATTAGAAAAAAGATCCAGTTCATTTTAGTGCAAAGTGAAAATTGTCATAGTATTGCTAAATAGTAGTGATTAATTCGTGTTTTATCGGTCAGTTCAAGAACCACATAGTTGAAGGGAATTAGTTGTTTTTGAACCTGGTGGCGTGGGGCTTCATGACTTAAAATTTGAGGGATGTAAAATATTGGACATGTTTGTGCATCATATGGACTTTAGTTTTGATCTTGCAGCTTATTTTGCTCTTTTTAGCTTATTGTGTGGTTTTGTTTTTATCTTGCTAAGCACATGGAGGGAAATGAAGAAAAGGGATAGATGTTGGATTTAGTCAAGGAGGAAAAGGAAATGTATGAAAGATTCATGAAGCTGAACTCAAACAGCCCTTGAGTATTATAAAGAAGCCAGAAAAGAACTCTACGGTATTGGGAGAGCCAGAAGGATTAAGGAGAATCTCAAGGCGTTCTATACACACATCAAGAGCAAGAGGATAACTGGGAACAGGATAAAAGAACTTAAAGTAGAGAACGTGCTTGGAGGGCAAGGTTGTGGGGAGGTCCTAAATGAGTACTTTACATCAGTATTTACCAAGGAGAAGGACGTGGAGGATTGGGAAATCAGTGTGGAAAGTGCCAATTTGCTAAGGAGATAAAGAAGAATGTAGAGTTTGGTCTCTTAAAGTGTACTAAGGTGAATAAGTTCACAGAGCTTGATGAAATATACCTCAGATTATTGAGAAAGGCAAGAGATAGGATTGCTAGGGCTTTGATCGATATCTTCGTATCTTTTCTGGCGACAGGCGATGTCCCAGAGGACTGGCGAGTAACTAATGTTAGTGGTAGAGAAGTTACTGGAGAGGATTCTTAGGGATAGGATTTATGAACATTTGGAGAAACAAATTGTGAATTAATCCAAAGGTGTAATTGGAATTTATTTTGTGTGTATGTGTGTGGGTGGGGAGTCATTTCTTGCATAATTGATTGAGTTTTTTGAGGTGATGAAGGTGATTAATGAAGGTAGAGCTGTGGATGTTGTCTACATGCAGTTCAGTAATGTCTTTTATGAGAGGCTCATCTAGAAGATTAAGCTGCATGGGATCCATGGTGAATTGGCTGTTTGGATTCAGAATTGGCTTCTCCACAGAAGACAGCGTGGTGGTTGATGGGACTTATTCTGGCTAGGGTTCTGTGACTAGTGGTATTCCACAGGGATCTGTTCTGGGACCTCTGCTGTTTATGATCATCATCATCATCATCATCATCATCAGGTGCCATGCCCAGTTTGAGCTTTGACTGCCATGGCCCACACACTCCTGTCAAGTGGATCAATTCATTGGTATTCATTTCCAGTTCTCTGGCTGCTGCTGTTTATGATATATACAAATAACCTGGGTGCTAATATAAATGGGTGGGTGAGTAAGTTTGCAGATGATACAAAGATTGGTGGTGCTGTGGGTAGTGCAGAAGACTAGCAAAGGGTACAGTGGTATGTTGAATTGTTGTGGATCTGAGGGGAGAAATGGCATATGGAGTTTAACCAGGCTAAATATGAGGTGTTGCACTGAGGAGATTGGATTGGATATTGGGGGTGTAGTGGGCAATGAGACTGCAGAGGGATCTAGATCAGATGGAAAAATGGCAAATGGAATTTAAGGCAAGTTCGAGGTTTTGTACTTCTGTAGGACCAACCAGGGTAGGACTAACACAGTGAATGGCAGGACACTTGAGTGTGGTAGAACAAAGGGATCTGGGAATACAGGTCCATAATTCATTGAAAGTGACATCACAGGTAGATAGGGTCGTAAAGAAAGCTTTTGGCACATAAATCAATGTACTGAGTACAGGAAATGGGATGTTATGTTGAAGTTGTATAAGACATTGGTGAGGCCAAATTTGGAGTATTGTGTGCTGTTTTGGTCACCTACCTACAAGAAGGATGTAAACATGATTGAAAGAATGCAGAGAAAATTTACAAGTATGTTGCCGGGTCTGGATGACCTGAGTCATAAGGAAAGATTGAATAGGTTAGGGCTGTATTCTTCAGAATGTGGGAGATTTGATAAGAGGTGTATAGATAGTGTAAATGCCAGCATGTTTTTTCCGTTTGGGTGGGGCTACTACCAGAGATCATGGCTTATGGGTGAAAGGTAAGATGTTTAAGGGGAACATGAGTGAAGAAGTTTCTCCTCAGAGGGTCATGAGAGTGTGGAATGAGCTCTCAGCACAAATGGTCCATGTGAGCTTGACTTCAACGTTTAAGAGAAGTTTGGATAGGTACATGGATAGTAGGGATGGGGGCGGGGGTGCTATGGTATCAGTGCAGGTCAATGGGAGTTGGCAGTTTAAATGGTTTCGTCATGGACCAGATGGACCGTAGAGCCTGTTTCTGTGCTGTACTTCCCTATTCTATGAGTCTGCTTGCCAGTATCCTGGCCCATTTAAGTTTCAGTGTTTTTCATGGCCAAATCTCTGGGTTATTCCATTCTCAGCACTGTCAACTGTGTTATCAGGTGCAAGTACAACAAATCCTGGGATTCCTTTACTCCCTATCCCTGTTTGTAATAAAACCACTAAAACACACCTCATTTACCAAGATTTCAAACTCGTACTGTACAACAGCAAGTTTGTGGCAGCTTTGTTACTTTTTTCCACCTGTAAAATACTTCGGGACATTTTCACTATTTAAAATGTAAATTCAGTTAAAACAGAAAACGCCAGGAAAAAAAAGTTCAACAGGCAGCATTTATGCGGAATACTTTGGGCTATTGACCTTTCAACAGAATTGCAAGGGGTTATTGTCCAGTTTGCAATGATTAGATCAGTATGGCACTTGCAGGTAGTCTGTGGTGGGCAAGGAGAAGAAATGCTAAACTCTTCAAGTGCTGTTGGTTTATTTTGAGTGGGAAAGAAATGACAGGAATAAATGAGTGGTTAACTCCCTTTACAAAGAAAGGGGAGACAATAATTTGGAAAGCAACTTGAATTGAGGCAACACACATAAAAAGTGCTGGTGAATGCAGCAGGCCAGGCAGCATCTATAGGAAGAGGTACAGTCGATTGGGGCAGGTTTTTGAAAATAAGTTATTTATTTAATACAAACTTTTCCTTCCAGACAATCTCTTTCAGTTTTGGATTATGACAGAACACCATTCCAGTAGCAGCTAACTGGGGAGGCAACAGAGTGGCGCTTGTAATTAGAAGATAATTAAATTTGAGTATTTTAGTCTCTAGATCTGTACAGCAGTTTGCAGGGCTACTTGTTTTTCAGGCCTCCAAGTTTATAGGGTTACTTGTGTTAATTCATTTTGAAAAGGCACCATGTATATTTTAGAAATTGTATAAGTTTTCTCTCCTCTTTCCCTCTCTGCTGCCAATATTGAACTTCAAAAGAGTTAGCTAGGAAGGTTAACTGCTTCGGACATGTAGACGCACCTGCAGAAGTAATATTGCATTTCTGTGAACATTCTGCTGTTAAGGGTTAACTTTTATTGTAAAATGATTGCATTTTGTGCTGGGAGAGATCCTGTTGTTCTCCTCCCTCTGCTCTGTCCATGCCACAAGAGCAATGTAAGGAATGTTGTAATGTTTACCCAGAAAAAAATTCAAGCAAGTGACGCCATCTAACAACCTAGCTTGCTGGTTTTGGTCTGCTAGGCTTCTTGAAGAACACGGGATTTTGTTGAAGACTTTGAGGAAGCTCTTTGGAGTCAATGATTGTATCAATCTTACCACTAATTACTTTTCATTTGCTTTGCAATGCCAAAGAAACTTGCCTTTTGCTACAGACTGATTATTAAACTAGGAACTACTTTCATCTGAATTGCTTTGATAATCTTAAATCCTTCTCGTATAACGTTTTTGATGTCCTTGCCTCTCTTTTCTGTGTTTTGAAGCACTGAGCCAGAACAGATATAATGAGAAGCAGATGATGGGTGGATGACAGTACTGTGTAGTTCCATACAAAATGTCTCTTTGGAGGTTACGTATACAGGTGTGCGCCGCTTAACGTCCATTCAGACAACGTCTGATCACGTATACGTCCATAGTCCTGATCGGAGAACGTGACGCAGCACATGTAACCAATCTCGTGTATCGCACGTCTCGAGTGTAGTAGCGTTATCTCTCTGTTTAATTTTCTTTTGAAAATATTACCGTAAAGTGCATCATGGCTTCCAAACGCAGCAGAACCACTCCTAGTGATAGCAGCAGCAAGAGGCAAAGGACAAGTATTGATTTGGAAATGAAACAAAAGGTTATTAAACAATATGAAGGTGGAAAACCTATTGCTGGGGATTTAGGCATGTGGCATTCGACAATCACGACGATCCTGAAAAACAAACAAAAAATTCTGAAAGCTGTTAAAGGATCGGCTTCACTGAGAACTACAAGGCTCACAAAAATGAGAGAGAGACTTATATCGGATATGGAGAAATTGCTAATGACATGGATTTAGTCAATACAGGTACACTACAGTACTCCATGTAGGTTTGCTAAGTATATAATAAAGTGTTCACACAATGTCCAAATCACATAAAGTCCTATTTCACAGAACGTATCGTGGACGTTAAGCGACGCATACCTGTATTATTGTTTCATTGTTGCCGTAGTGTAGCAGTTAGCATGATGCTATTACAGCTCGGGGTGTGGGAGTTCAATTCTGAAGGTGTCTGTACGTCTGTCCCGTGAGTGTGTGGATTTTCTCCGGGTGCTCCAGTTTCATCTGTGTCCAAAGATTTACCAGTTAGTCAGTTAATTGGTCATTGTAAATTGTCTTGTGATTAAGCAAAGGTTAAATAAGTGGGTTACCATGCAGTGTGGCTTGATGGGCCGGTAGGGCCTATTCTGTGCTGTATCTATAAATATCTCCAGTGTGATTTAGAAAGAAACTTGGGGATTACCTCTTGAACTTTCTGGATGATCCACTATCTGATATATTTGCAAGTTCAAGTTCAAAGCAGATTTATTATTTCAGTACATGTGTCACTATATACAACCCTGTGATTCATTTTCTTGCAAGCAAGCTCAATAAATCTATAGAATAATAACCATAACAGAATCAATGAAATATGACATTTTGGAGAAATGGTCTTATCTATATATCCTACATATTACATCAAGTCTTTATATAAATTTTGAAAGTTTTGGAAATAACTCTACTACGTTATGGCTTGTACTCTTTATAAGGTCATGTAATTAAGCAGTAATTTTCTCCAAGAGCCCTCTCAAATCATAATCCATTTTCCCATTTTGTATTCTTTTGCCAAAATTTAATAAAATCAATTAGTTTAAATTTTCAAATGAATTTGAAGGTGAGGTCTCTATTGTGGATTAGATTGGGCACGTTTCTGATGTATTCGATTTGTTTACCCGGCTGTAATATGTGGATGGCAGTTCTGGGCTGAATCCAGTTACACTGGAAGTGGGGCTGGCAGTATTTGAGGAGTATCTGTAAGGCCTGGGTTACTTATTTCTGAAGGATGTTTTGGTGGCTGGTCTGTGTTATGTTCTAAAGTCCATTGAGAGTCAAATTGGTTAGATAAGGGTTCTATCAAAGAACTCATTTTGGGGAACTGGTCCTTTTAGGGGTTAAGATCTTATGTGTCAGTGGCTCAAGTTGTTGCTTCAAATTTCTATGATGAGGAAAGCTTTGAGGGATGTAAGTTTTGTATAAAAATGTCAAGTGAATAAAAATACTTTGCTGAAAAGCAGAGTCAGATGTTTTGCACAACGTAGCTCGGTGCAGGAAGACGGCTCAAGAGTGCTTAGAAGTTGGACAGATCTTAAGCCTGAGGCAGTAATGGGTTGGCTAAGGAGAGGAAGCAGGAAGTTTGAAGGGATAGGAGTTTAGTGACTAAAGAAGTAGTCATCGGCAGTGGATGATGTAGTAAATGAGGTAACAAGGAAAAACTTGGTATCAGATGATCAAAATGTACACAATGGGATTGCCCACGAAGCGTTAACGTTTTAAATAAGCTTGTTTAGGCTCAGGGAACCAATGGTTCTGAGAGCGATGGCTGTGTTGGAATTTCTGTGTGAATGAAGGTGACACCCATCTGTTTCTTTAGGTATTTAAAATCTATGTCTGGTTGAGAAACAGAACTAAACCTGGAATTGAAAGCATGTGTTTCAGCAGTGAAAAGGAAATTGCAGGGTGTAGAAGTTGAAAGCCAGTATTGTGGAGTTGTAGAGTCCTGATGCAGAGTCTAGACCCAAAATGTTGACTATCTCTCTTCCTCCCTAGATATTGCCTGACTCATGGAGTTTGCCCAGTTGTTTGTTTTCCACTCCAGATTCGAGCCTCTGCAATTTCTTGTGCCTCTTAAAAGAAATATAGGTAACTGAAGAAATAGGGAAGGTATCAACCAATTGCAGTTTGTACTGTATATTTTGATTGCATTCACCCCAAAATTACAACGATTTGTTTTTTTCAATGAATTTCAAGTGTCAGGAGGATGAAATCTGAAAATCAGTGACTCTGCTTGTAATAAATCTGGAAGCAGCTGCTTTCATCAAGGTCTGAAATCCAGTGCAAATCTTGCTACAGAGTTTTGGGGATTGTAGTATTGTAGTTCTTGTCATTGTGCTGTTAGGAATTAATTTTGTTGAACTTCATAAATTGAAGATTTTAAAGAATATTTTGGAAGCCTTCACTGTGTAGAACCAAGACTTGTTGACTATTTTGAGACTGGTTGATAGCTATGAGAGTGAAAATGAAGTAAGGTACAAGAAGCTGAAGCATGCTTATCCAGTAATAAAATGTGTTGCTCCTGCAAGAAAAAGTCCCAGGCTATTGTATGGAAACATCATCAGCCAATTTACTTTGGCATTTAACAGACTGTAAAGCAGCTGGTGAACCACTAATTTTCATTATTACCCTAAACTTTTTTAGTGTGTAGACTTAAAGCTGGACTGATCACTTAAATCCAGCGTTCTCAGTCTCCAATATTTTGTTCTATCACTTGCTGTAGATTTGAATGGGATTATTCACTGTAAGTTTATTATTTGAGGGTTCACCATTTCAGCTGCAAATTGACTTATTTAGAGATGCAGTGCAAAACAGGCCCTTCTATCCTAATGAGCCGCTTCGCCCAGCAAACCACCTATTTAACCCGAGTCTCATTACGGGACAATTAACAATGATCAATTAATCTACTAACTGGCATATGGCATGGCATGTGAGAGGAAACTGGAATACTCAGAGGAAACCCACATACTCACGGGAAGGACGTGCAAACTTTGAGGACGCTGGAATTGAACTCTGATCTCCGACATCTGAACTGTAATAGCATTGCACTAACCACTACACTACCGTGGACCCAAAATCTTATATAATTTCTGACTAAATTAAAATCTTGTTTAACATCCTCTGTGGTCTTTCCAGAATTGTTTTCTGTCTCTATTGAAGACTGATTCTTCAGTCTGTTTGGTAGCAATTCTCCAGGAGGTTTTTTGTTATGGTTCTTTGTCCACGTCGTCTTGGGGGTTGTGGTGCCTGATGCTTTTCCTTGTGTATATAGGAATTGACTTAAACATCTGGTGGAGTTAATCTCCTGTTGCCTTTTAGATAATCATACCCTAGTGATGTGACGCATTGTTTTATCATTTTAGTTGATCTTGCCAAATAACAAGATTGCATTTTTTAGAAATGTGTCTGGCCTAAGGAAACATGCCCAGTGGGGAAGTTTAAAAATGGTTTTAAGATTACAAGGTTTTTTTCTTTTGGATGTGCAGTCAAGTTTTGTAAAGAGAAATGATAAATACTGCCAATCTACTGTTGAGGTAATTTACACAGCGCTTGAACCAGCTGCTATTAACGAAAAGAGCAAATGGTGTCTGTAGAGGGTTACGTTTGTTTTAAAAATTGGGGAAGAAATTACTCTAAAGAAACAATCTACTTAGTAAACTGATCAGCGGCTGACAACATTTAGCTTGAAATGCAGCTGAAACATCTGTTACTCCATAGAGCTATGTATTTAAAAATGGTTGCAACCTCTAGTAGGCAGGCACTATATAATAGCTTCTAAGTACCACTGATTTGTTTTAAATGTGACCTGAACTAGCTAAGAGAATTTTCTGTGCTCAAAGCTTGTTTAGGTCAGGGGTTGACCATTTCATTACTAAAGCATGGTGCTCCTCGTCCTGGTGTTTTAATAATATGAGGATACATATTTCCAGCCAGTATTATGGTTGAGGTACTGTCTGCTTATGTTTACTGACTGGTGCTTTAATGTATTCATTTATTTTATCCCTGGTGTGCTAATGAATACTTATCCCTTCATCATCATTACTGTGAAAAAGATGATCTGGTTATTGCCTCATTGTTATGAGCCGGGAAACAAAGAATTTAACTGCAACACACACACACAATGTTGGTAGAACTCAGCGGGTTAAGCAGTTTCTATGGAAATGAGTAAACAGTTGATATCTCAGGCCGGGACCCTTTAACAGGACCATGTGAAACATCAGCCCCAGCATTTTGTGTGTGTGGCTCTGGATGGCCACTATCTATAGAATCTCTGGTGTCAAATAATTTGACTGCTGTCTTTCCTACATTGGTAAGAGGCTAGAAGTGTAGATTGGCAATGAAATGTACTGGGACATCGTCATAGATGCATTTTCCAAGCTAGGTATCACCTACCTTGGTGAGTTTTTTTTGGGTTGGATGTGAAATATGAGGATATAACGCTGCTTTATGTCCTTTTTCAAGCAAATCTTGTTTGGTTATTATTCTACAGTATCAACAGTTCTTCAGTACATCTAATTCAATAGCTTTTCTGGTTTGAATTTGAACTTTTGAGTTTAGCGGGCTATTTACCACAAAAGTAGCAGTTTAGCTGGAGCCCTTTTTTCAAAGTCTTGTGGATCCTCATTTCATCAGATATCAGACATCAGCCCTCGGTCATGGGAATTGGCTTTGTATTTCCTCATCTTTCTTCCCAGACCCCATCCTCCTACATCATCAATGAGTGGAAGTGAACTAGGAAAAGAGTTTTCAGTCCACTGTTCAGCATAAAGCAGTAATTTGGGAGTTCTTAAGGATTATTGACAGGATAACAGGTTTCCTTAAAGAACTATTCTACATCTTAAGCTGGATGTGTTGAAACTAGGCATGATATTTCATTTTTGTTTTTTGTCGTAAGGCTGAGTTACACTTCACCTAAAAAGATCAGAGAACAAAAATGTTTGAATCTATGGAAAGCCATCACAAATAAACGGGTTTCCAAGGGCTTTATTGCAATACCATTTGGCTGAGCTAACTGTGTCCTGATTTGGTTCGCATGAATATGGGAACAGGAGTAGGAGTAGGCATTTTAATTCCCCTGATCTTGTCTCGCCATTTAGTCAGGACACAGTGTAATATTTAGTCATGTGTACCAGTTTTCACCTTTTGCATAGAACTGCATTGGAACAGGCCTTTCGGCCCACAGTGGCTGTGGTGAACACAGTTCAGAATTAATGCCAGTTCTCTTCTACCTGTACATGATCCATATTCCTCCATCCCTGTGTATTCATGGATCTGTCCAACACTCTTGTAAACACCACTATCATATCTGTCTGTTAATTTCCATAAAGGTCATAACAAATGTTTTGCAGATTTTCAAGGGTATGTGATTATTCAATATTTTACATTTATTTTAGATTATGAAGACACGCAGTCCCCTTTTATTGTCATTTAGTAATGCATGCATTAAGAAATGATACATTATAAATGATACATTCTCTTTAAATGTGAAATCTGGTAAATCTACTTCTAGAACAACACAGCTTCCTTGAAGTTCAGAGCCCAAAACCAAATGTACTGCTCCAGGGGTTCTGTTCATATGCTTAAGGTAAAGGGTGAACTTCCAAAGTCTTGATTTGGATTTATTTACAGTGATTAGTGCACACGGACATCTATTGTTAGAACATAGACCAGTACATAACAGTACAAGCCATGATGTTGTGCTGACCCTTTAATCTACCAAGAACAATCTAACCCTTCCCTCCCACAGAGCCCCTCCTTTTCCTATCATCCATGTCCCTATCCGAAAGTTTCTTAAATGTACTGAGTGTGTCTGCCTCTATCGCCATCCCTAAACTCCTTATGGTTACGTCCCTTGTATTAGCCATTTTCACCCTGGGAGAAAATCTCTGGCTATCCACTTGATCTATGCCTCTTATCATGTTGTATGCATCTGTCAAGTCACCTGTCGGTCTCCTTCTCTCCAAATCATATAGCCCTAGCTTGCTCAACCTATCTTCTTACGACATTCTCTCTAATCCAAGCAGCATCTTGGGAAATCCTGCATCCTTTCTTAAATTACTCCACAATGTTATTTCTCATCACTAAGAAGGAAGATTGATTTTTCTTTTTCATTGCTGGGTTAGTTTTGTCTCATGTGGTATGTTTTTGCCTTTATTGTAACTTCCTATTCCCACCTACTGAGCATCTTTGTGACCTCAGTTAAATTGGAAATTCCTTCACCTCGGTTGTTTGTTAAATCATTGTTAAAACCAGAGGCATGTGGTGAACACAACTTCTGCATCTCACTAAGTATTTATCTGCTGTCTCTCACTGAGACAGGCACACCTCCCAGTTCTCCCGAGTTTTCATTTATGATGTTGGTATTTTTTGTGGAGCCCTATTGTTTCATTGTTAGTCCATAAAGGTGCCATCCCTAATTGCATCTTCACTATATAATTGATTAGTTAGAAATAAGTGTCTAGAAATTAGCCCACTACTGTCTACTTCTAGTAAATACTTAATCAAATGTATCAGATTTCATCTAGATAAAGATAAATATTAGCTTTATTTGTCACATACTCATAAGTGAAATGTGTTGTTTGCATCAAGTCATTTGGGATTGTGCTATTGCCACACTTCTGGCGCCAACATAGCATATCCATAACTCATTAACCCTTTGGAATGTGGGAGGAAACAGGAGTACCCAGAGGAAACCCATGTGGTCACGGGGAGAACGCAGAAACGCCTTACAGACAATGGTATGAATTGAACCCTGATCTTACAGCTGACACTAGTAGCATTATGCTACTGTGCCACTGTGCTTTGTCTGAACTGCTTTGAAGGTTTCCTCTTAAGACTGATTGTTTTTATGAAGCTGTTACAATAGTGGCAAATCACGTATGTAGCAGCAATGCATTTATTGTTATCTGATGTGGCTTGGATCTGCCTCTTACCGCTGGGTGTATAAGATACTAATAAGATTCAGGAATCTGGAATAAAAATAAACTGCTGGAAAACCTCAGTGGGCTAAGCATCATCTGTAGACGCTGAATGACAAGGGATGGTTGACATTTCAGGTCAAAACTGCAGGTTGTCCACCCAAAATGCCAACCGTCTCTTTACCTTCCCAGATGCTGCTTGACGTGCTGAGTTCCTCCAATGCTTTATTTTCTTCCTCTTACTATTCTTTTGCTTAATTAATTCATGAAAACTTTTAGCTATTGCAGTATTTTTCATATCTATCACACAGCTTTAAATATCTTCTTTGAAACTTTACACTTGGTTACCACTTTCTTAGGTAGATGTGTACACTTTGTTAATACAAGTATCTAATCAGCCAATCATGTGGCAGCAGCTGCAGACATATTCAAGAGATTCAGTTGTTGTTCAGACCAAAGAATGAGGAAGAAATATGATGTGACTTTGATCGTGGGGTTATTGGTGCCAGATGGGAATGATTTAAGTATCTCAGAAACTGCTGGTCGTCTGGGGTTTTCATGCACAACAGTCTCTCGAGTTTACTGAGTATGGTATGAAAAACAAAAAAAAATCCAATGAGTGACAGTTCTGTGGGTGAAAACTCCTTGTTAGTGAGAGAGGTCAGAGGAGAATGGCCAGACTGTTTCAAGCTAACAGGAAGGCAAAAGTACCTTCAATAACCACACATTATAACAGCATTTCTGAACACACAACATGTCGAATCTTGAAGTGGATGGGCTACAGCAGCAGACGACCACACAGGATTCCAATACTGTACCTATTAAAGTGACCATTGATTACAAATATGATTACAAATATGGGATATTTATGCAAGCCATTCAATCAGTTTGGAACTCTTTCACCAAGCAATAGTAGCCCATTTTAAACTTGTCACTTCAAAAAGAACTTGAATCTATATCCACATTTTTGATAACTCTGAACTGAAAGCAAAAATACTGTTTTTTTAGCTAGTAGAGCTTCAACAGGTTTTTTGGGTTTAGTATAGATTCATTTTTTCTAATTTTAACGTTGAGTTAAATACTCTCAGTCATACACATGCTCTGATCTCTGCTATGTTCCCAATTGCATAAGATCGTCAGTGTGATGAACCAGCTAGCAAAGTTGCAAGATGTTTTGCTTACATTTGTTGTCACATGGGAATATATCATGTTTCCACATCTCCTATCAGGAAGCATGAAACATCTTTTAGTGTTTTTGATTTTTGAGATTAAGCTGCAACAGGAGGAAAATTAATATTATTAAATTAGAAGAAAATTGGTTTGAGTCAAAGCAAGACTGAAGCCCAGCAGTGCTTCCCAATAGTTTCAAAGAATGTTGTGTTTTAATAGAATGCATTTTTGTCCCCAGCATTGGTTTCAAAGTTTATCAGAATCGGGTTTAATATCACTGACATGTATCGTGAAACTTGTCTTGTGGTAGCGGTACAGTGCAATACATGAAAAAATGACAGCAAGAACTATATATCTGTATATATTCATTTTAATTAGAGGTACAGCATGGGACAGGCCCTTCCGGCCCTTCTAACTGCATTGCCTAGCAACCCTGATTTAACTTTAGCCTAATTGTGGGACAGTTTACAATGACCAGTTAACCTACTAATCAGTACTTCATTGGACCGTGGGAGGAGACCGGAGCAGCCGGAGAAAATGCATGCATTCCACGGGGAGGAAGTACAGACTTCTTATAGATGGTGTCATAATTGAACGCTGAGCTCTGACGTCCCAAAGTGTAATAGTATCTCGCTAACCGCAATGCACCGTGGTGCCTGTGGCAAAATTAATTATTTTAATTATATTTAAATAAATAGTAGAAAAAGAGAATAATACAAATAGTGAGGTAGTGTTCATGGATACATTGTCCATTCAGAAATCTGATAGTGGAGGGGAAGAAACTCTTCCTAACACTGAGTGTGTGTCTTCAGTCTGTACTTCCTTCCTAATGGTAGCAATGAGAAGAAGGCGTGTTCTGAGTGATGGGAGCCTTTAATGATGGACGCTGCCTTTTTGAGGCATTGCCTTTCTGAAGATGTTATTCTGTACTGTATGTTCAGAATAAGAAATATCAAGTTAGAAAACAGTTCATTCTAATTCTTGCTTTTATGCTTCTGAATTGAACATATAAATTTGTTCTTGTACAAGTAATTTGTGTGATTTTCCACACACAATGTACGATGAAGATCAGAAGTGTTGAATTACGCTGATTGGAGGAAATTTCACCCATAAATTGAGATGTGTGAGCTGTGTTGGTTACTTCAACAGTGAGAACATCATGCATAACACCAAGTACAGCAAGTGAACACACAGAAATATGAGCTATTATCCTTTACATGTTGGTTCAGCATTTCATGGCTGTAATCACAAAGAGCATTTTGATTTTAAGACTCACAAGGCTGCTATAAATAGCGCAAGCAGCCTTATTAAGGGATTCTGAAGAGAAAGCATTAAGATTGCTCTTCTGATCTGGGAGAAGAAAATGATACTTCTAAATGGTTAGACTAAAACAAATCTGAGGTCTGCTGGCTGAAGGTTTTTATGAAGTGGGAAATGGTACATTGACAAGAAGGAGGGTCCACAATTTCATTTATTGTTTCAGCTGAATTGTGATCTGTTGTGCAAGGGCTTGGGGAAGGAGCTGATAAATGTTAAATGAAAGCCTATAGAACACAGTGCCTATTTGACTCTGTACCATCCAGTTTTGTCTTCTTCACTGGGCATGGACGTTGGAGGCAGTACAAGTATTTATTGTCCGTCCTTAACTGCGTTTTGGCTGAGGGAGAAGTGAAGTTGGGACCCAAACTGGATGACAGGTCACGTGTGGGTCAGCCCACATGAGGATGCTTTAATATCTTTTGCAAAGAGTGATGCAAAATGTTTCTTCAGATTTTTTAAATTCCCTACATTATTAATTCACCGTTCTTGTTCTGTTAAGGGATCCAAGTTTATTTTGGCTGCTTCCTTTTCTATAAGCATATTGCAGTATTTGTGTTAATCTTTACTGAGGAAGGAAATGCTGCTGTGCCTAATTGCAAAATGTTGCAATTGGGTAGGAAGAATGAGGAAAAGAGATAGAATTAAAGAACATCTCTCTAAAATTCTATAGATGCTAAGAGATCTGAGGTACTTGTGCAGAATTCGCTGAAAGTGGATGGGCATGTAAAAGATGCATGAAAGCATGGGTTTTAGACTACAAGGGCAATGAAGTCAAGATAAGCTTTTGTAAGATATTGCATCAGGAGTATTGTATCCATTTACTTTATTGTCACCAAACAATTGTTACTAGAACGTACAATCATCACAGCGATATTTGATTCTGCGCTTCACACTCCCTGGAGTACAAATTGATAGTAAATATTAAAAATTTAAATTATAAATCATGAATAGAAAACAGAAAGTAAGGTAGTGCAAAAAAACTGAGAGGCAGGTCCGGATATTTGGAGGGTACAGCCCAGATCCGGGTCAGGATCTGTTTAGCAGCCTTATCACAGTTGGAAAGAAGCTGTTCCCAAATCTGGCCATACGAGTCTTCAAGCTCCTGAGCCTTCTCCCGGAGGGAAGAACAACATATTCTGAACAAGATATCTGAGGAAAGATGTGAAGACCTGCGTGGGAGGAGGAAAGAATTACTGGAATGGTATTTGGGACTTCAGTTAAATAGATGAACTGGAGAAGTGGAGATTTTCTTCATTGGAATAAAGAAGGGTGAGAGAGTCTCTGGTGGAGGTGTTTGAGTTCGTGAATAGAGAATCTATTCCCATTAATATAAGGGTCAAGAGCCAGAGAAGATAGATAAAGGTAATTGACAAAAGAATCAGAAGTGATGTGAAGGAATCCAGATGGTAAATGTTAGCATTCTTGCCTTACAGCTCCTGCAGCACTGCCTATGTGGAGTTTGTATGTTCTTCTGTGGCCTTATTGGTTTCCCCATGGGTGCTGCTGTTTACCCACATTCTACTGGTGGGTAAATTGACTACTGCTTGGGATGGACAGAAGTGAGCCTATCAGGCCACTGAATCTCTCATCACAACTCCCCCAAATTTTAGCACTCACCTACACACCGGGGGAATTTCATAGTGGACGAATTAATCAATCTACTTATCTGCACTTCTTTGAGATGTAGGAGGAATCCCACATGGTCACAGGGTTTTTGAAGCTCAAATTCCACACAAACAGCACTAGAGATCAGTTGAACTTTGGTTGCTAGAATTGTGAGACAGCAGTGTATACTAGCTGTGCTGCAGAGCTGGATGTTTCACTAATTGAAACTGCTAGGTACCTCAGGATGTTAGAGTCAAAGATGTGCCCCTACCATTAAAATGTCTGATATCCTAAAGTGTTTTGAATCAGATTTGGGACATGTTACACAAGATTTGTCTTCAATGAGTGGAAAATATCTACCATTCCTAATGCAAAAATGTACATGCTACAAATATTTTTGAACTAGTTAGTGCACAAGCCTGGAAGGTATTGCACAAGGAAAACATACTTCCTAAATACTGCCTTTACTTTTGGTACAGGATCAATTGCAAAATGCCATTGCTTCATGTTTTTAAACCGCATTAGAGTCTAAATAGCAAACTGAAATATAAAAATAAGGATGCTCTTTGAATATTCTTCTCCCTCTTTATGCATCAATGTTTGATGTGCGAGCCTACTAAATGCAGCATTTGCGGCAGTGAATTGTTTAAGCAGTGTAAATAACATGTCGAAAGGCTCTGTAACATGATCACTCAACAATACCTTGCATTATGTTGTATAAAACCCCTTGTGTTCCAGTGTTCGCTGTGTGGAAATCTGAACTGCAAGTAAATGAGTTCAGTAGTGAAGGCTCTATTGGTAACAGATGTTTTTAGAAGGCTTATTGAGTTGAGAAGGAGGTGGTGTGGAAAAGGGCTTTAGAGAATTTTTTAGTCGTTCAGCAGAGGGTTAGAAAACCAATCTATAATCTGGAGTTGTTGAGAAATAGAGGGCATTAACTAAAGAAAATATCTCAAATTGGGAAGTATATAAATAGATCTTTTTAAATTGATATTTTTGAGGGCCTTAGACTTAAAGAGGGTAAGGGTATAGGCAAGCAATCTTCAGGATATTGCAGATCTAATACTGAAGTAAATTTATCAGAAAATTTGTTTACACTTTGTGCACTTAAGCATTTTTTTAATTATTGGGTATGTACAATGCTTGGACTGATGAGAGTTTAATTAGTTTAATTTATTAAATAAAATTTGTTTTGAACCAATAACAGCTCAAATCAAACGGGTCAGCAATTGCATGGTTTTTTGAATCTGTTCAGCTTGCAGTCATGCCTTGGGTGACTTGCATGGAGTAGAGCAGAACTTTCCAACCTTTTTTAGGGTCCCCAAAGTTGGGAACCCCTGGACTAGAGACTCTTGCTTCTGATGATTATATATGAACTTTCAAAAATTAAATGTAATTTTATTTTGTAGCTCTCTGGAATCCCATACTTTGCCAGTTAAAGTGGAGATTGCTTGAGAAAAGCTAAGAACATTAATTCTTTGACTTTTCCCTTAGTATTTTTCATTGAAAAAAATGTTAGATTTATTCAACAAAGAGAATCTGCAGCATATAACCTTCAAGCAGCTCATGGAAATAAGAGTGTTAATGAAATCAGGGTTGGGACATTATGTTGCAACTATACAGAGAGTACACAGAGTAGAGTAGTGGTTAGCAGGATGTTATTACAACTCAGAATGTCTAAATTCAATTCCAGCGTCCTTTGTAAGCAAGTCTACATGTTACTTCCTGTTTGCACGTGTGTTTCCTCCGCGTGCTCTGGTTTTCTCCTGTTAATAAATTAATTGGTAATTGTATGTTGTCCTGTGACTAGGCTAGGGTTAAATAGGTGGGTTGCTGGGCAGCATGGCTTGGTGGACCAGAGAGGGCTGTTCTGCGTGGTATTTCTAAATAAATAAATAAATAAAAACATTGGTTAGGCCAAATTTGAAGTATTGTGTACAGTTCTGGTCACCATACCATAGAAAGGATGTGATTATGCTGGAGGGAGTGCAGAGGAGATTCTTTGGCTGTCAGCTGGATGACAGGACTTCAGTAATGGGGAGAGATTGGATAAGCAGGGCTTGTTTTCCCTGGAGTGCAGGAGGCTGAGTAGTGTGCTGATGGAAGTGTTATGGGATTGAGGGGCATAGATTGGGTAGTCAGTCTTTTTCTCATGGTAGGGATTATCGAAAAAAGCATAGATTTAAGATAAGAGGAAGAAGATCTAAAAGAGATTTGAAGGTTTTTTCCTGCAGAATGGTTGATACTAGGAATGCAATATCAGAATCTGGTGGAATTGGACACAATTAATCTGTTTAAGTCACTTGGACAGGCGAAGTATAGAGTCATTGAAAAAGGCCCTTTTATTCATGCCTACCAAGATGTCTTCCTGAGCTAGTCCTATCTGCTTACATTTGGCCCATTTCCCTCTTCACCTTTTCTACCACGTACCTGTCCAAGTGTCTTTTAAACATTGTAATTGTACCAGCCCTACCACTTCTTCTGTGAGTTTATTCTCTATTCCTACCTCCCTATCTCTGGAAAATCTGGCTGTCAGGCCCCTTTGTAAATCTTCCCCTCTCTCTGGCTTGTTGGGCAATCATGGTCTGCATGGATAAGTTGGGTTGAAGGGCCTGTTTCTATGTTGTGTTACAATGACTCTCATCTTAAACCTCTGCCCCCTGGTTTTAGATGCCCCTCCCCTGGGGAAAAAGACAAGACTCCCCCCTCTATATAGGAGCCTGCTATACTCCACAGAAAAGCCTATCCCATCTCACTCAAGCATGCCATTCCTGACAATATCCTTGTGAAGCTTTTCTGCACTCTCCCTAGCTTAATCACATCCTTCCTGTAGTGGACAGACCTGCAGGACACAATACTCATGCGGCAAATGGGATTTGTGTAGATGTCAGCATGGTCATGATGAGCTGAAAGGCCTATTTCCATGCTGTATGACCCTTAAAACAGTAACACAAAAATAAATGTGTTCATTAGGACAAGTCTTATCCTTGAGATAAAAACAGAGCTAAGGTTGCATAGTGGTTAGTGTGACATTATTATACATCAGGGCATCGGAGGTTGGAGTTCAATTCTGACGTCAACTGTAAGGAATTTGTACGTCCTCCCCGTAAATGTGTGGATTTCCTCCGGGTGCTCCAGTTTTCTCCCGTGGTTCAAAGACTCACCAGTTAGTAGATTAATTGGTCATTGTAAATTGTCCTGTGATTAAGCCAAGTTTAAATAATCGGGTTTGCTGGGCAATGTGGCTCATTCTGTGTGGTTGGTATGTCTAAATAAATAAATAGTAAATTATCTTAGCTGGGCAGGCAGCATCTGTGGAAAGAGAAATGGTTAATGTTGTTTCATGTCTGGAATCCTTCATCAGAGCTCTTTGATATCTGCAGCTCCCACAAAATGCTGGAGGAACTCCGCAGGCCAGGTAGCATCTATGGTAAAAAAGTACAGTTGACGTTTCGGGCCGAGACCCTTTATAGGACGAGAAAAAGATTTAAAGTCTTTTAACTCTTCCCCTCTTTTTTTTCTAGTCCTGCAAAAGGTCTCGACCCAGAATGTCGACTGTACTTTCTTTTTTCCCTCACTTCATGGATGTAAGATAAATATTTTTCTTGGCAACTGATGATCAAATAACTTCCCCTCCAGTACCTTGTGCCCCTACAAAGAGAGTTGAGGTGGTTGGTGGAGAGGGGTGAGAGAATCAGATGGGATTCTTCCACTACAGTTGCATGTTGACACCCCTTCTTCATTGTCCATGCAGCTGTAATAATATGAACTCTGACTCTGTTCATAAAGTTATAGAATTGTTTATAGTATACATTATTTCTACTGGCTCAGGAATTATCATTAACCATCTTAAAATGGTGCTGTAGAGAGTTAAAGGAAGAGAAGGTCATTCCGTTCATTGTCTGTGCTTGCTCTTTGAAACAGCCGACTGATCAAATGGCTCCCATCTCCAGCTCTTTTTTTTGGGCCTTAGTGTTTTCATTTACAAGTATATATCCAGCTTCTATTTGAAAGGTACTATTCTTTTTTTATCATCATCTTAATTTTTTCTCCACAATGCATTGCAGATTATAACATGGGGCGGTGGGGGGTAGTTATCCTCATCTGGCCTTCTGTTGTTTTGGTGTTTGTTTAAAGTCTGTGTCCGCTGATTCCAATCTCTTCTGGCAGTAGAAACTCAACTTATTTACTGCATCAAAATTCTTCAGAATATTAAAATCCTACTAAATATTTCCATAATTTTTACTACTCTGAGAAACAATCCTTATCTCTCATTACATTCTATTAAATCATACCTGAATGCTCTCCAGAGCTTGGAAATCTTTCATAAAGAGCAGTTTTCAGAATATAAAACAACAACTAAGGCTTAAAAAATAAATTTGCTAATATTTTCCATGATGACCTTGCCTCTGGGATGAGAAGATTGTCTTCCCAAGGAAGACTGAATAGTTCAGGCTTGTTGGAGTTGGAAGATTGAGAGGTTAACCTATTCAATCATGTAATTTTTCTAGGGAGCTTGACCTGGTAGATGCTAGAAGTTTTCATTAGTGGGAGAGTCACAAACAATGGTCTGTAACTACAAAACTTGAGATATCCTTGGCAGATATGGTGGTAAAGATTAGGTTAGCTCTCATTGTCACGTACATTGAAACATATAGTGAGATGTATCATTTGCATCAACTCAGTCAATGAGGATTATGCTGGGCAGCCTGCAAGTGTTCCCATGCTTCTCGCGCCACAACTCATAACCCTAACCATATGCCTTTGGAATGTGGGAGGAAACTGGAGCTTCTGGAGAAAACCCACATCACAGGGAGAATGTACAAACTCCTTACAGACAGCGGCAGGAATAGAAGTCTAGTGCTGTAATAGTGTTATGGTACCCACTACGCTACTGTGCTGATATAGCAAAATCCGAAGATATTCTATAATTATGTTAAGAGAATAAAGGTAACTAGAAAGAGAATGAGTCCCCTTAAAGATCAGTGTGGTTGTCTATGTATGGAGCCATATAGTTGGGTGAGGTCTTAACTGAATATTTTTCATTTGTATTCGCCCTGGAGAAGCTCGTGGAAGCTAGGGAATATGGGGAAGAGAACTGTGATGTCCTGAAGTATATCAACATTACAAGAGAGATGTTAGTGGTCTTGAAGCGCATAAATGTAGATACATTTCTGGAGCCTCACTGAATCTACCATAGGATGCAGGGAAAGACATAGTCATAGTCATACTTTATTGATCCCGAAGGAAATTGGGTTTCGTTACAGTTGCACCAACCAAGAATAGAGTATAAATTGATGGGGCCCTGGCAGAGACCTTTGTATCTTCTTTAGCTCCAGATGAGGTAATGAAGACTGGATGATATTTAAGAAGGGATGTAAGTGCAAACCAGGAAACCAGGTTGTTGAGCCTAATATTGGTGGTGGGAAGGTTATTGGGGATGATGGGGAGGGGGGTGGATTGGGAGGATTCTCAATGACAGGATATATTTGCACCTGGAAAGGCAGGAATAATCACTTTGGCTCTGTATGTGGGAAATGGTGTCTCGTGCATTTGATTGTGTTTTAAAGGAATGACCAAGAGGATTAACAAGGGCCAGGCTGTGGATGTCATCTACATGGACCTTAATAAGACCAATGCCAAAGTCACACGCCATAGGCAGGCCTGAAGGTTTAGATCACATGGGATCCAGGGTGAGCTAAATATTTGGATGCAAAATTGGCTTGGTGGAAGGAGGTGTGTTTTAGATTGGAGACCTGTGACCAGTGGTGTGCCATAGGAATCATTGCTATGTCTTTAGTTGTTTGTCATCTATATTAATGATTGAATATGCAGGTAGGAGGTATGATTAGTAAGTTTGTAAATGACACCAAAATTGGCAGATCATGGACACTATGAAGGTTGTCTAGGGTTACAACAGGATCTGGGTCAACTGGGAAAGTGGCAAAAGAATGGCAAATGATGCATTTAGGGAAGTTAAAGCATAGCAGGACTTGGAGCAGGACAAAGAAGCAGAATTAGGCTATTTGGCCCATCTTGTCTGCTCTGCCAGTCAATCATGGCTGATCCTTTTTTTCCATCCTCAGCCTTACTCACCGGGCTTCTCCTGTAACACTTGATGCCATGTCCAATCAAGAACCTATCAAGCTCTGCCTTAAATACACCCACAGCTGCCTGTGGTAATAAATACCAAAAATTCACCACTGTCTGGCTAAAGAATTATCTCTGCATTTGTTTTAAATAGACACTCCTCTATCCTGAGGCTGTGCCCTCTTGTCCTAGACTCCCCACCATGGGAAACATCCTTTCCACATCTACTCTGAAACCTTACCAATGTTGAAAGGTCTAGACAATGAGATCCCTGCGCCCCCCCCGCCCCAAATTCCAGTGAGTCCAGACCCAGAGTTATCAAACGTTTCTCGTATTATAACTCTTTCATTTCCGGAATCATCTTTGTGAACCTCCTCTGAACCCTCTCCAATGCCAGCACATCTTTTCTTGGATGGGGAGCCTAAAACTGTTCACAGTAGTCAAGGTGAGGGTTCACCAGTGCCTTAAAATCATTGAACTCGGGCATGATGCCAGAGGACTGGAAAATTGCAAATGTCACACTACTCTTTAAGAAAGGAGGAAGGCAGCAGAAAGGAAATTATAGACCAGCTAGCCTGATCTCAGTGGTTGGGAAGATGTTGGAGTCAGTTGTTAAGGATGAGGTTATGGAGTACTTGGTTACAGGACAAGATGGGACAAAGTCAGCATGGTTTCCTGAAGGGAAAACCTTGCCTGACGAACCTGTTGGAATTCCTTGAGATTACGAGTAGGATAGATAAAGGGGCTGCAGCGGATGTTGTATATTTGGACTTTCAGAAAGCCTTTGACAAGGTGCCAAACTTGAGGCTGCTTACCAAGTTAAAGGGCCCATGGTATTACAGGAAAGTTACTGCCATGGTTTGTGCATTAGCTGATTGGTAGGAGGCAGTGAGTGGGAATAAAAGCATCCTTTTCTGGTTGGCTGCCAATAACTAGTGGTATTTTGCAGGGGTGGGTGTTGGGACCGCTTTTTTATGCTGTATATCAGATATGAGACGGACAGATTAGGAGAATGGGCAAGAAAGTGGCAAAGAAATATAATGTTGGAAAATGCATGGTCATGCACTTTGGTAGGAGAAATAAATATGCAGACTATTTTCTACATGGGGAGAAAATTCAATAATCTGAGTTGCAAAGGGACTTGGGAGTCCCTGGGCAAAACACCCTAAAGTTTAATTAAGCTTAACTTGCAGGTTGTGTCGGTGGTGAGGAATGAGAACAGTGCATTTGCCTTCATTTGAAGAGGTCCAGAATACAAGAACAGGGATATGATGATTTTTGAAAGATCATTTCTAATGCCTCCACAATCTCTACCGCTACCTTTTTCAGAATCCTAGGGTGCAGTTCATCTAGTCTGCGCAACTTCTGTACCTTTAAGTCTTTCAGCTTTTTGAGCACATTCTCCTTTGGAATAATAATTGCACTCACTTCTCTTCCCTCACACCCTTCAACACCTGGCACACTGCTCGTGTCTTCCACAGTGAAGACAAATGCAAAATACTCATTTAGTTCATCTGCCATCTCCTTGTCCCCCATTATTATTTCTCCAGCCTCATTTTCTAGTGGTCCTATATCCACTCTCACCTCTCTTTTATTTTTACATACTTAAAAGCTTTTTCTATCCACTTTAATATTTTTGCTAGCTTGCTTTCATATTTCATCTTTTCCATCCTAATAATTCTTTTAGTTGCTGTCTAAGTTTTTAAAAGTTTCCCAATCCTCTATTTCCCTGCTAATTATTGCTTTGTTGTATGCCCTCTCTGTTGTTTTTACATTAGCTTTGACTTCCCGTGTCAGCCATGGTTGTACTATTTTTGCCATTTGAGTATTTCTTTGTTTTTGGAATGCATCTATCCTGCACCTTCCTCATTTCTCACAGAAACTCACGCCATTGCTGGTCTGCTGTCATCCCTGCCAGCACCTCCTTCCAATTTACTTTGGCCAACTCCTCTCATACCACTGTAATTTCTTTTACTCCACTGGTCAGACTTTACTTTCTCCCTATTAGATTTCAAGTTGAACTCAATCATATTGTGATCACTGCCTCCTAAGGGTTCTTTTAAATTAAGCTCTCTGATCACCTCCGGTTCATTACGTAACATCAAGTCCAGTATAGCTGATCCCCTAGTAGGCTTAATGACAAACTGCTGTAAAAAGCCATCCTATAGGCATTCAACAAACTCTCTCTTGAGATCCATTTCCAACCTGATTTTGACACTCCTTTCACGAGGAATTCTGCAGATGCTGGAAATTCAAGCAACACACATCAAAGTTGCTGGTGAACGCAGCAGGCCAGGCAGCATCTCTAGAAAGAAGTACAGTCGACATTTCAGGCCGAGACCCTTCGTCAGGACTAACTGAAGGAAGAGCTAGTAAGAGATTTGAAAGTGGAAAGGAGAGGGGGAGATCCGAAATCCAGGCAGCATCTCTAGGAAGAGGTATAGTCGACGTTTCAAGCCGAGACCCTTCGTCAGGACTAACTGGAGGAAGAGCTGGTAAGAGATTTGAAAGTGGGAGGGGGAGGGTTGGATCTCCCCCTCCTCCTCCCACTTTCAAATCTCTTACCAACTCTTCCTTCAGTTAGTCCTGACGAAGGGTCTTGGCCTGAAACGTCGACTGTACTAATCCTAGAGATGCTGCCTGGCCTGCTGCGTTCACCAGCAACTTTGATTTGACACGCCTTTTCTATTTCCTGTTGTAATCTGTGATCCACATCCCAGCTAAGTTGGGAGGCCTGTATATAACTGCCATCAGGATCCTTTTACCCTTGTGGTTTCTTAACTCAACCCACAAGGATTCAACATCTTCTGATCCTATGTCACATCTTTCTACTGATTTGATGCCATTCTTTCCAGCAGAGCCACACCACTCTCTCTGCCTACTTTCCTAACCCTCCGATACTTGGACATTCAGCTCCCCACTGCAACCATCCTTCAGCCATGATTCACTGATGGCCACAACATTATACCTGACAATTTGTACTTGAAGACGTGAACGATAAACAGCCACCCCATGGACAGTGTTTGGCTTCGTCTATTACTATTGTCACATGTACCAAGAGCCAGTGAAAGGCTTGTCTTACATATAGTTTATACTGATCAAATTGTAATACGGTGCATTGAGCTCAAATAAGGTAAAACAATAATAATGCGGAATAAAGTGTAAAAACTACCGTAAAAGTGTAGTGCACATAAATGATAAAGTCCAAGATCATAATGAGGTAGATTGTGAGGTCAAGACTTCATTTTATTGTACAAGAGGTCCATCCAAGAGTCTGATAGTAGGGTAGAAACCTGTAGAACACAGAGGTACAGGTATATGAAAGTCGTGATTTGGGTAGGGTGGAGAATGTACTTGACATCAATGTTCCCTCTAATTTTTGTTTACAGCTGGGTGGACCAACGATTGCTCTGCGCAGGAAATTTTTACCAGGCCTGAAAGCTGCGTGGCACTTTATATTAACGTTACATAAAAGAAAATTCCAGCTGCATGGGAACATTTCAGTTAATGTGTAGCTGTGCACCCACCCAGCTCAGAGGAAACAGTGCTTGCCTTTGTCAGTGTGGGCCAGGGGCTTCCAACCATTTTTTTATGCCGTGGACCAGTAATATTAAGCAAGGAGTCCGTGGACCCCACACCCAGGCACTGTGTATTGGGAATTATGCTACTGCTTGTGGAATATTGTGTGCAATTCTAGTTGCTTTTTTATAGAAAGGATACAGTTAAGGTAGCAAGTGCTGAAAAGATTCAAAAGGATGTTACCAGGACTATAGGGCTTCAGTTTTAAGGAGTGCCTGGATAGGCTGGGACTTTTCTATTCTGGAGTGCAGTAAGCTGAGGTGACCTTGGAGGAATTCTCCTCTGTGCTGGGTATTGGATGCTGGGTCCGGGCATTGTAGCAGTTAGTGCAATTGTTTTACAGCGCTAGCTGTAAGATTGGGATTCGATTTCTGCCGTTGTCTAATAGGAGGTTGTATGTTCTCTATTCGACCATGCTGGTTTCTTTGAGGTGCTTTGGTTTTTTTTTCCCCACATTCCAGGGACCTATGGGTTAGGTTTAGTGAGTTGTGGGCATACTATGTTGGTGTTAGAAGCATGGTGACACTTGTGGGCTGCTGGGCACAATCCTCGCTGATTTGATTTGATGCAAACAACACATTTCCCTGTATGCATCAATGTACGTGTGACACATAAATCTACGCTTTAATCTTGATCTTCATTAGAAGTATTCAAAGCAGAGGTAAATTAAGGAACCGAGGGGTGTGAAGCGTGTTTTAGACCAACATAAGTCAGCCATGATCATGTTAAATGGTGGGGCAGACATGGAAGTGCCAGATAGCACGTCCTCTTTGGGGGGGGGCAATAGGCTCCACCTGCCCCTACACTTCCTCCCTCACCACCATTCAGGGTACTAAACAGTCCTTCCAGTTGAGGCAACACTTCACCTGCAAGTCTGTCGGGTCATCTGTTGTATCCAGTTCTCCTGGTGCAGCCTCCTGTACATTGATGGGACCTGACATAGATTGAGGGATCGCTTCGTCAAGCAGCTTCGCTCCGTCCGCTACAGAAGGTGGGATTTCCAGGTGGCCTACCATTTCAGTTTGACTTGCCATTCCCATTCTGACGTGTTGGTCCATGGCTTCCTTTATTGCCCAATGAGGTCATGCTCAGTCTGGAGGAGGAACACCTCATACCCACCTGTATGGGTAATCTCCAAGCTGATGGTATGAACATAGATTTCTCTAGCTTCCAGGAATTTCTCTACCACCCCACCCCCCTTTCTCCATTCCCCAATTTGGCTCCCTTTTCACTGCTTCCTCTCACCTGCCCATCAACCCCTCTCTGATGCCCCTCCTTACTTTTCTCCCATGATCCACTCTCCTTTCAGATCTGTCTTCTTCAGTCCTTTACCTCTTCCACCTATTCCCTCCTGACCTCTCACCTCATTTCCCCTCTCACCCACCCACCCACCTTCCCCTACACTTTGTCTCACCTATCACCTGCCAACTTGTATTCCTTCTTCTCCCACAACTACCTCAGGCTTCTTCCCTCTTCCTTTCCAGTCCTGATGAAGGGTCTCAGCTTGAAATGTCGACTGTTTATTCCTCTCCATAGCTCTGCCGGACCTGCTGAGTTCTTCCAGCATTTTGTGTGTGTGTGATTCTCCTGCCTCCATTTTCTTGTGTTGTTATTTAAAAGCTGAGAATCTCTATTTGTTTTAAGTGACCTGTAATTTGTCCAGTTTTTGCATTCCCTTTAGAAAGTGTGTCTGTCCTTAGTTTACTGCCTGTCCTCATCTTCATTTCAGAATTACAGGACCAGGTTGAATGGTATGATGTAATACTGCTACGTTGTATAATGCTTTATTGTTGAATGTTGTGAGCTACTCCCCAAGGGATATTGTAATGTTTAATGTTGTATTCCAAGTATTTGTTCTTTGGGGGTGTAGTACTCACTATAGCTGCTCTGAATCCTTGTTAGTGTTACTATTATGTAGACGTATACACTCAGACCCCAGATAGTGCTGATTCGTTACAACACGGTTATTTAATTCTTCATTGAAATTTTTAAAAATGCCAAAAATCATTACAAACAACACTTAAAACTTCTCGAACAGCCACCATTACAGTAAACATTCAATCAGCCAATGAGAGCACTTTACACACGCTCTGGACCATGCACAGCCAATCACGTATTAGTTCACGCTCTGCCTCCCCCGCGTGTGTACACGTTCTTAATCCCTTGCCAATTTATTCCATTTTTTTCAACCGTAAGTCTGGAAAAAGACCTGTAACTTGCAATAAGGTTAGTACATCTAAGGTATGTAGGAAAAACATTAGCATGGATATGAAGCTGCAAAGTGATATGGCATTTGGAAGCCGGTGAGTGTCGCTTTGATGTTGGTACCTCTTTGAAATTGGCTACATTGATGATCAGATTCATTTAAAAAGAAAGGCAGACAAGATAAAAGCTTCTGCAACGATGACCTCAAAGTTATCATCAACTAAGGTGACACACATAAAAGTTGCTGGTGAACGCAGCAGGCCAGGCAGCATCTCTAGGAAGAGGTACAGTCGACGTTTCAGGCCGAGACCCTTCGTCAGGACTAACTGAAGGAAGAGCTAGTAAGGTGACTCATTCAAGGAGCCATTGCTTGAAAGAATGGAAAATAGACTAAATATATGGGTAAACAACAGGAATTCTGCAGATGCTGGAAATTCAAGCAACACACATCAAAGTTGCTGGTGAACGCAGCGGGCCAGGCAGCATCTCTAGGAAGAGGTGCAGTCGACGTTTCAGGCCGAGACCCTTCGTCAGGACTAACTGAAGGAAGAGTTAGTAAGAGATTTGAGAGGGGGAGGGGGAGATCCAAAATGATAGGAGAAGACAGGAGGGGGAGGGATGGAGCCAAGAGCTGGACAGGTGATTGGCAAAGGGGATATGAGAGGATCATGGGACAGGAGGCCCAGGGGGAAAAGGGGGAGGAGGGGGAAAAAGGAGAGTGAGAGAAAGAATGTGTGTATAAAAATAGATAATGGATAGGGTACGAGGGGGAGGTGGGGCATTAACGGAAGTTAGAAGTCAATATTCATGCCATCAGGTTGGAGGAAACTCTAGATCTAGATTCGAAAGACCTCCGCCTAATCAGCAATCTGTACTGGGAACAAACTGCCGCTGTAAGAATAGATGGAGAAGTGAGTCAGTTTACGAAAATCAAGAGAGGTGTTAGACAAGGGTGTGTTTTCTCCCCTGATTTATTTAATGTGTACAGTGAAACAATATTACAAAAAATAAGAGACACCTTGGGAATCAAAGTTGTTGGTGAAAACATCAATAATTTTAGATATGTGGATGACACTGTATTAATTGCAAGTACGGAGGAAGAACTACAAAACTTAATTGATATAGTTGTTGAAGAAAGTGCAAAAATGGGTCTATCTATCAATTGCAAAAAGACAGAATGCATGGTGATATCCACAAAGAAGGAGAATCCTATCTGCAGGCTGAGAATAAATGGGGAAGACAGAACCGTTGCTACTTAGGAGGCTGGGTGACATCAGATGGCAGGTGCAACTTGGACATCAAAAGAAGAATAGGGATGGCAAAAGGCACCTTTACGAGAAGAAGAGTATACTGACCAACACTAAACTAGGCATGACAACTCACCTCAGAGCACTGAAATGTTAAGTTTATCCAGTTATGTTATATGGATCAGAATGTTGGACAATATCTAGTAACATGAGGTAACGAGTTGAAGCAGCAGAGATGTGGTTTTTGAGGAGGATGGAAAGAATATCATGGACGAAATGAATATCAAATGATGATTCATGAACAGAGCAAACACAAAAAGAGAAATAATGTATGAGATCATGAAAAGGCAATGTGGCATCATTGGACGTGATTAGGAAAGAGGAGTTAGAATGCATGGTAATTATGGGAAAGATTGAAGGGAAGAAAGCAAGAGGAAGACAAAGACAAATGATGATGGAGACAGCAGCCAGAGAACTGGAAATGAATATCAATGAATTGATCCATTTGACCCGAAACAGGAGTGTGTGGGCCATGGCAGTCAAAGATCAAACTGAGCATGGCACCTGATGATGATGATGATATGGGTAGATGACCAAACACAACAAAACATGCCCCTAAGCCAACTAATAATGGAAAAGGCAAGAAGCATCTTCAATCATATTCAAGAAGAAGATGATATGTTGGTAACATTCACAGCCAGGAGAAGTTGGTGTAGCCTCCATAGCATGCGTATCTCTGGTGAAGTGGCTAGTGCAGACAGCAAGAGCCTTAGTAGCGAAGAGCTTTGAGAATTGGCAGAGCAGCGCCTCCTGGGTGAATCTGAGGACACGGATGGAGAAGAGGAAACACCAGCAAGAAACCTCACCACAAAACTCCTCAGCACTAGCATCACCACAATCACACAAATGGACCAGTTCATCATTAATGACCCCGACTGGGACTGAAGCAGTAAGGCAAAGAGAGGTGTTCTTGACATGAGTTCCTGCTACTGAGAACTGCTTCAGTTCCCTTAAGTTTCAGGGAAACTTAAGAAAAGGTGGTCAAATCTGGACGCCTGCTTGAAGAAGAAGCCAAAGTCAGAGGATAACCCACACCTGGCCCTTCCCCTAAGAGGTCACGGCCACCTTCTTCCCTCTACTGCTGCTGCGATGTTACTGCTCCACTCATGTACAGGTTAGGGCTATCTGCGTGTTTGTTACTCCACCAATTACTGTGTTTACATAAAATAATATATCTCAGGTTTGGATTTTTTTAAAGTCAGGCACACATATCTATTTATGTAATGTTATAATGACTCTGCATAGTGCTGATTTACACAGCACTTCACCTCCGAGGAATACATCCTCAGTGTATAATGATGGCTCTTGCACACTGTCGCCCTCTCTGTAAGAGCCTCCCCACATTAAAAGAATGCTCACACAGCCCGGTATGGAAACACCAATGTCCGAGAACAAAAAATCCTACAAAAAGTAGTGGATATGGCCCAGTCCATCATGGGTAAAGCCTTCAGCACCACTGAGCACCTCTACACAGAGTGTTGTAGGAAAGTAGCACCCATCATCAGGGATGTATTACTACTTGCTGCTGCCATCAGGAAGAAGATCGAAGCACCTCAGAACTCACACCACCAGGTTCAGGAACAGTTATTAGCCCTCAACCATCAGGCTCTTGCACCAGAGGGGATAACTTATCTTACCCCATCATGGAAATGTTCCCACAACCTATGGACTCACTTTCAAGGACTCTTCATCTCATATTCTCTTCAAGTTCTGGATATTTATTATTAATTATTATTTATTTCTTTTTGTATTTGTACAGTTTGTTGTCTTTTGCACACTGATTGAATGCCCAAGTTGATGTGGTCCTTCATTGATTCTAGTATGGTTATTATTCTATAATGGATTTATTGAGTATGTCTGCAAGAAAACCAATCTCAGGGCTGTACATGTCACCATGTCCGTACTTTGATAATAAATTTACTTTGAACACACGGGCATCTTTTACATCTTGGAACTGGATGGACGCACGGCATCCTTGACCCAGACTGATTGCCTATGCTGATGACTTGGAAGTAATGATTTTCCTCTTCTTTGGCAAAGTAAATATAATATGGCTATGTTTAGGTAAGCATGAGATTTTGTCTTTTATGGTGCTCTGTAAATTTCTTTTTGCTTGTAAATAAATAAACATGATTGCTGAATGCATGGTATGGTGATGACTGAGTAAGGCTTTACTTATCTGGGTGTCAAGTTAAAGACGCTGTATTTCATTAACTCATCAAGTGTAGACTGTAAAACTGATATTCTGTCTTTAGCATACTAAATTTATTCATTGATATAGATTGTTGCTCTGAGACGTGGTTTGTCACCAAAGAAACTACAGATGTACAACCTCACTGTTTTTCCCTCCTTAGTTGCACTACTTATTTAATTTTTAATATTATTGTAGTTATAGTTTTTAAAATTGTGTTTTGAATCAGGTTTAATATTACTGGCATATGTCATGAAGTTATGTGGCAGCAGTACATTGCGATACATGATAAAAACTAAATTGCTACTATCAAGGAGGATATGTCCCTGCTTGTCCTGGGTGATGGGGGTCGTTAATGATGGGTGCCACCTTTTTGAGGCATTGCTTCTTGAAGATGTCCTGGATGCTGGGGAAGCTCGTACCCATGGTAGAGCTGATTAAGTTTACAACTTTCTGTCGTTTATTTCGAACCTGTGCAGTGACCCCCGCCCATACCAGACAGTGATTCAGCCAGTTAAGATGCTCTCCACGGTACAGCTGTAGAAATTTGCAAGTGTCTTTGATATACCAAATCTCTTCAAACTCCCAATGAGATATTACTGCTGTTGTGCATTTTTTTTGTTTGTAGCTGTACTGCTGCTGCAGAACAGCAAATTTCCCACCATATGCCAGTGATGTTAAACCTATTTCTGATTCTGATGGGGAGGGACTGTTGCACTGTAGTTCCTTATTGGTCTGATTATTGCAGATTGATTATCACAGAAGGAATGGGGCTAATCTAATGGGATTAATTTTATCCTAATGGGACAGTTAGGATAACTGTTGTCATTTTTCTTTTCTGAATTGTAAAACCAAGTTAAATGGTATGATGACAGTTTGCTGATAATTAGAAAGAGCAGAGATAAATTTAGAAGCCAACAAAGCATAATGCTGGAAGATTGTGTTTGGTTAAGAAGAAGCTGTGGGTTTGCTAGGACTGTTGGGTTTAGCAGGATGCTACCTATATTAGAGGACATGGGCTATAAAGAAACGTTGGACAGACTGTGGTTGTTTTTTTTTCTGGAGTGACAGAGCCTGAGGAGCGATCTGATAGAAGTTTATAAAATTACGAGAGCCATAGATAGACAGCGGTATCTTTTCAGAATCAAATGCCAAATACTAGAGGACATGCATATAAGGCAGGAGGAGGAAAGTACAAAGGAGATGTGCAAGGCAGGATTTTTTACACTGAGAGTGGAATGCACTGCTGGAACGGTGGTAAAGACAGATGTACTAAAGACGTTTGAGAGGGTCTCTGGTAGGCACATGAATGTGCACAGAATGGAGGGATATGACTGCAGGTTGAAGGAATTAAGTGGCATTTGGTTAATTTGATACAATATTGTGGGATGAAGTAACACACAAAATGCTGGAGGAACTCAGCTGGTCAGGCAGCAGCTATGCAAAGAAATAAAACAGTTGATGTTTTGGACCCTTCTTTGGGAATGGAAAGGAAGAAGCCAGAATAAGAAGGTGGAGGGGAGGAGAAGGAGTTCAAGTTAGAAGGTGATAGGTAGGTGAAGCCAGGTGGATGGGGAAGGGGGGATTAATTGAGAAGCTTGGGGGCTTTTAAGTAGAAAGGACTGACGAGGAAGAAATCCGATAGGAGAGTAGAGTGGAGAAAGGGTGGGATGAGGGACACCAGAGGGAGGTGATAGGCAGGTGAGGAGGAGAGGAGATGTAAGAGGGGAGCCAGAGTGGGGAATGGACGAAGAGTGAAGGGGTGGGGGTAAATTACTGGAAGCTGGAGAAATCAGTGATCATGCCATCAATTTGGAGGCTACCCAGAGGGAACATGAGGGTGTTGCTCCTCCAACCTGGGAATAGCCTCATCATGGCAGAGAAGGAGGCTGTGGACCAACATGTCAGAACGGGAATGGGGGTAGGAATTAAAATGAGTGACCACTGGGAATTCTTGCTTGTGCAGATGGAATGAATGTGCTCTACAAAAGTGGTCCCCCAGTCTATGCCGGGACTCACCAATGTAGGGAAGGCAGCATCAGGTGCACTGGATACAGTAGACACTCCCAAAAGATTTGCAAGTGAAATGTTGCCTCACCTAGAAGGACTGTTTCGGGAGGAGGGCAATGGGTGGGTGTATAATTTCTTCCGCTTGCAGGGATAAGTGCCAGGAGGGAGATTAGTGGGGAGGGACAAATGGATAAAGGAATTGTGGAAAAAGCAGAGAGTGGTGGTGGGGGGGCAGTATAGATGTGTTTGGTGGTAGGATCCCATCGAAGGTGGTGGAAATAGAGAATGATGTGTTGAATGCAGAGACTCATGGGGTGGTAGGCAAAGGTGAGGAACTCTATCCCTGTTAAGGCGGCAGGAAGAATGGAGTAAGGGTGGATATATGGGAAATGGAGGAGAAATGTGCAACAAATGGCTGTTCCTACACTTTGCTGTCCTATGTTCTACTTTCCGTGGAAGCAACAAAAAGCAAGTTAATGTTTCAGATTTAGATGCTGCATGAGATGAGAGCTGATGGAAGAGAAAAGATTGCTAATGTGAGAGACAGACTACCAGGTGATAGGTGCAATCTGGAGAAACACAGAACAGTATAACATAGGAACAGGTCCTTTGACCCACTGTGATGCTAAATTAAAAAGTACCAGTCTCCCTGCACGTGTTCTGTATCTCTCTGTGCCTTGCTTGTTCATGCCTGTTGAAACGCCTGCTAGACATTTCCATCATATCTACCTTGCCAGCAGGCCTTTCAAGCCCCCTACCTGTGTCTGTATCTTTTTTTAAAAAAAAAATGGTGGTGGTGTCTGTATGTGTGTGTATATTTTTTTAGGGGAGAGAGAGAGAAAACAAAAAAAGGTAATTTTTCATTTGGCTTCCGCTTGGGGATGGCACAGTAGAGTCACGGTTACCGCAACACCAGCAACCTGGGTTCAGTTCCGTCGCTGTCTGTAAGGGGTTTGTATGTTCTTCCTGTAACCATGTGTGTTTCCTCTGGGTACTCTGGGTTTTCTCCTATTTTCCAAATACATACGGTTTAGTCAGTTAGTTGTGGGTGTAATTGTGTGGCACAGGCTTGTTGGGCCGGAAGTGTCTTTTACTGTGCTGTATCTTTAAATAAACAGCAGTGGAGAAGACCAAGAATGGACAACTTGGTGCCGGAGTAGGAAGGAAAGTTGAAATAAGCTTGAGAGGTCTCAGTGGATGAAAAGGAAAAGAGGGAGAAAATTGTATTACTGTTAATGAGAGATAGTTACAGGGGCAAGGGAGAAATGCTGTGACAATGTGGTGTAACACTGCATTGCCCAAGGGAGCACTGCGGTGAAAGGAAAGGCATGTTATCAACCAGGGGCCCTTAGATAATCAGTCCATTACGTTAGGGACCTCAGCGATTATCATGTTTGCAATTATAGTTAAGGTTGTTGAAGTCTGTGTTGGGATACCAGATTTCCCCAAGGAAAGATTTTGCAAGAACTATTATGAAGAAAAATATTAAAATGATTGTCTATGCATGTCAGGGTTCACTCTTCATATTTAGCTGCTGTATTTTTAAAGAGGCATGTTCATATAAATGTAATAGGCAGTATGATTCAGTGAGAACACATTGTCTGAAGTATTAACAAACACCATGATAAGTTGTCAGTTACGAAAGCTCATGGTATTTTTGGATACGTGTGATGTTTTGTGCTTGCAAAATTTTAATTGCACTAATGTAATTTGTATGTGGCTTTCAGAAGTTTCACAGTGTGTAGTAGGCAAATATTACTGTTAACTTGCATATATTTAATGAGTTCATTTTGTCATTTTTGTGGCTGTATTTCAGTCTAAATCATGTCACTTGGTTCTGAATAAAAAAAATGTTATTGAGTCTTGCCATGTGGTTTCTTTCTCTTCATTACCACACACACATCTGTTGGAGCAGGCTGACCATTGCCTTCCTTTAGTACTCCTGCATAAAACCTTGTGCTGGTTGTCTTCCCTCTTCCCTGCATTTGCATGGTTGCATTCAGTTCCCGTAGCAGGAGGTAGAGTGGCTGGCAGAATGGTGCAAGCACAGCAACTTGGGTCTCAACATGACAAAACTAAAGAAATGCTTGTGAATTTCAGGAAGGTGCAGGCTGATTGACCACTGCTCATTGCACATACATAGCTCCTCCATGGAGAGAGGAGCACCAGATTTCAGGGAGTACACATAACTGGACCTCCTCAACACTATCTCTTCAGTCAAGAAAGCACAGCAGCTTCTCCACTTCCTGAGGAGATTGAGGTGAGCGAGGGTTCTCCCATCCTCCCACCCCTAATTCTAAACGATTTCTACAGGAGCACCTTTGAGAGTATTCTGACCAGCTCCATTACCGTCTGTTCTGTAAGACCCTATAAAGGATAATGAGGACTGAGAGGAGCATTGGGGTCGGTCTTCCACCCATCCGAAATACTTACGGGGATTGCTGCATATAGGTTCATTTTTTAAAAAAGAGGTTTAAGGGTTCATTTGTAATCAAAGCATATGTCCATATACAACTCTGAAATTTGTCTTCTCCAGATAGCCATGAAACAAAGAATGTAAAAGTTGTTCAGAGAGAAACAATAAACCCACCCCCCCCATACAAAAAGGAATAGTGCCCCGATCACCAATTCCTAAAACCCCACAAAATAGAACAGGAACATCAACTCCCGAAAAACAGCCTCTCCCCTGCACAAAAAACTAACAGAACACAACAAAACATCAACCCCCAAACACCCTCCCCTCGCACAACCTAACGGAAAAGGAGTGGTCAATGACCAACAGAGTCCGAAGATATGGTGGGGAGGTCAGCCCACAACCCTTCCATTCCCACATATCCTGCCCGCAGCTCACTAATCCGAACCGTAACCCTCTGTCTTTAGAATGTGGGAGTAAACCAGAACCTTTAGGAAATCCACACGGTCATAGGGAGAACATACAACTCCTTACAGACAGTGGAGCAGTGGAACCCCAACCAGTGATTAATGGCGTTGTAAAGCATTAAGCTAATTCTGCACTACCGTGCCACAGGAATGAGACCACTCAAAAAGAAAGAATATTGTATAAAATAGCTGCATCCCTAGATTACTCTCCTGTTTGGAGGGAGGGGCAGTGTTAACTTGACCAGAGCTATTGGAGTACAGATTTATATTTAGCTACAATATTGTATAGAAAAAAATATTAATGTTAGAGGCTTATGCAGTGTATTTTGGTGTTTCAGTATTTCCATCTTTTCAATAGTAGTAGTGTGATCAGTTTAGTCGAGTATGATATTCTCTTAAGGGATTGTATATTGGTGGGTCCTCAAGTGGCTGTATAGGCGGAACTGGGTTCCACATATTCTGGTGCAGTGTGGACACGAGTAAGTGGTGACTGTGGTTAGAGGTTGGGTTTATTGGTTGTTCAATCTCTCCTTTCACAGCTGCAGCTTGTTCTCTACGAGACAGTGAACTCATTCTCATGTAACACAGCTCCCACTTGAACAGATTTCATCCAGGTACAATGCAGCGTCTTCCCAGTTTTTAGATGTAATGTTGAATTTCTTCAGGCTGATTTTGATGTTATCTTTGAAGCATTTCCTTTCCCCACCAAGGGCTCGCTGATCCCCTTCAACTGGGAGTAAAGGATCTGTTTGGGTAGGTCTGAGTTAAGCATCCAGATGATATGACCTATCCATCGGAATTGGTGTTGCTTTATCATGATGGAGGTGCTGTTCATGTTGGGCTACTCCAGTATGCTGGTGTTAGTGTGTCTGTCCTTCCCGCTGAACCTCAAATAGCAGATGGGTCACATATTGAGTACAAGTGTGCGTGGATATCAGCGGGTGTTCAGTTTTTACAAACTATAATTAAAACTCTGTGCATTTACTGTGACATACAAGTGAAGAAAATGAGTTTATAGTTCTGTTGGTCTCTTGGTGTTAGAGCATGTATCCTGACAGGAAGCCAAATATTTAGTTTTGTCCAGGCTGGCTTGTGTGTGTTACAGAAGCGGATGTTATTCCATAAGACAGCAACTTTTTTGGTGGAGATTAAAGAAAGTGCATGCCTGTTGCTTTCAAAAAGAAAAGCTGGAACAGAATAAGGAATGGTTGTCAGAATGTTCAGGAGTTCTGTTCCCTCAGTGCTCCTAAGCCCACTGAATTTAGTTTGTGTGGAATTGGATTTTTAAATTTTTACTTTTTACATGCATTTCTTTGATGCAGTGGGACACGCTGGCTTCTGATCCCCTTCCTGAGGGTATTCAGCTCTGGGTAACAAATCGTAGCCTTGCCAGTGTCGCCCACATCCTGTCAATGAATGAAAACAGACATCCGACTGGCTACCTGTCAGTAAAAATAGGAAGCAGATGATCTGGATCTGTAACTGCTCCCAGCACAATGTGGCTTTCAATGGATGAGGAGATAAAGCTCCTGTTGAAAATACTCCAAATTTGAAAAAATACTGTAGAGGTACATAAATGCTAGCAGGCTGTTTGCACTGACGTTGAGACTAGAACTAGAGGTCATGGGTTAAGAGTGAAATATTTAAGGGGAACCTGAGAGGGAACTTCATTCAGAGGCTGTTAAGAGCGTGGTACAGCTACAAGCTCAAGTGGTAGATGCTAGTTCAATTGTAACATTTAAGAGAAGTTTAAATAAGTACATGGATGGGAGGGTTTATAGTAGACTGTGGTCCTGGTGTAGGTTGATGGGACTAGGCAGAATAATAGTTTGGTATAGATTAAATGGGCCAAAGGGCTGGTTTCTCTGCTGTAGTGCCCTATGACTCTGAGATCAATTGTGAGTGGAGAACAACTTCGGGGAAAAAGAACTTTGTCTTAGGTGGTTACATAAACTGAAATGAGTGTCACATTGGTAAGATGTAAGTTTATTTCACTGCCTGAGTATTGTGGGAGGTGGCAGACTGCAACAAAATGTTGGATAGTGATAATATTTATTATTTAATTTTTTTGCCTCTCCTTGTGTCTTAAATTGCAAGGCCTCATCTGTCGTAGATGAAATGCTGTTACAGTAGATTTGAAAACAATGAGAGTAATTGAGAAAATGATGTGATTTGTTTTGAATTTTGGTTGCAGTGCCATGGTGCTGTTTGCCGTGATTTGAATATTTCCCTTAATTACATGGTATCTAAATAAAAATTACTGACATTCTTGACAGTAGAGTAATTACATTGACTTCTTTCCCCTGTGGTTCTTGGTGAGAGGAGAATAAACAATAACATCTGCTGTGTGTCCTGTTGTTGTACAGTTGAACATGCAGCTCTTTAAAGGAATGATTCACTGTGAACCTTATTAATGGACATTGTAATAGTGGCTGTACGATGAACCTGAGGGTTGAGGGCATAGGAGAGCATCGTGAATGGCGTTTTAAGTGCTGCTGTAGATTGTGCAGTCATGGCTGACTTAAAGCAGCTGCATGCCAAAAAACAAGACTTAAATAAAGCTTTGCAAACTGAAAGTAAACCTAACCATTAACATTTTCCTGCAGTGCTATCTTTTTTTTCCCAGCAGCTGTATAAATTGTGCTAACAGTTTATTTTACCCTTCTGTTTTTTGTCTGATGTACTCCGTCTAATGCAGCCTATACCCTCTTCCGAAAGACCACTGTACAATAACAATATGGATACTTGACCGGTGTCCTGCTGTCAATGATTTGGAGACACCATGGCAGGTAGAAAATTAAATAAGGAATTTTTAAATAAAGCAACTAACAGTAACCACAAAGCCACCAGATTCCAGCGATGTCCCCATCTCATGAACAATGGAAAATATTCTTGGTATTACCCAGATAATGAGCACTGTGAGCATCATGATGAGTACACTCATTTGCCAGTACCATAAAAGGGTAATTTGGGAACTCGGGCTTATCTTCCCGCCCCCCCCCCCCCCCCCCCCCCACCAACCTGCATTCACAAGGGTCATCTCCAACCTGGCTGACTAAAGAAAAGTCCTTGCATTTAGAGAAAAGAGGAAAATATTAACTTTATTTGTCACATAAATATCAAAACTTACAGTGAAATATGTCATTTTGTGCAATGTCCAACATAGTCTTATTGTGCTGGGGGTGGTCCAAAAGGGTTGCCACACTTCTGGCGCCAATATTACATGTCCATAACTACCCCTGTGGCTTTGGAGGAAACCAAAGCACCCGGAGGAAATACAGATGGTCATGGGAGAGCATACAAGTTCCTCAAACGGTTGGAATCAGTGATTGCTCGCACTATAAAGTGATGCACAACTGGTACATTGTACTGCAAATTCTGAACTTCAGGAGACTTGAAGTGCTTTAATGTTGATGCAGGTTGTTGTAATGTAGGAATCGTGAGAATTTATGAATAATAAAGTCCCACAGTAATAAGCATTTAAAATAGAGGCACAAGATACTGCAAACGCTGGAATCTGGAGCAACAAGCAATCTGCTGGAGGAACTCAGCAGGTCCAGTAGCATCTGTAAGGAGAAAGGAATCGCAAAGTTTTGATCTGAAACATCAGCTTTTCCTCTTCTCACCACCCCCCCCCCCCACCCCTGTCCCACACACACACACACACACACACAGATGCCACTGATGATCTAGAGCTTTTCTCTGTGGAGCAAAGCAGCAGGATGGGGATGACTTGATAGAGGTGTACAATATGATATGAAGCATAGATTGAGTGGACGGCTAGACACTTTATCCTGGGGCAGAAATGGCTAATATGAGGGGGCATAATTTTAAAGTGATTGGAGGAAAGTTTTTAGGGGCGATGTCAGGGGTTAGTTTTTTTTTAACGTAGAGTGATGGGTGCATGGAACACCTTGCTAGAGGTGGTGTTAGAGGCAGATGCATTAGGGGCATTTAATAAACTCTTAGATAGGCACATTGATGTAGGGGGTGTGGGTTATTTTGATCTTAGGGTAGGTTAAAAGGTCGGCACAACTTCGTGGGCCAAGGTGCCTGTACTATGCAGTAATGTTCTATGAATATCTCTTGCATTTTATGTGATATTTTGGATTTTCACCATTCAGTATTTTTAGCTACTCCGCACCATTTTTGGTTTATCGCAATGCTATCTCCCAATGAGATTCACTGGCAGCCCCTGATAAGGTCTGCACTTCATGTGGCCTTTAGACTCTTCTCCATTGTTTGTGTGTCTTTGGCAGCTAGTTTTGGCAGGCTTTTGCTATCAATTTGCTTCCACTTTTGGCTTTGTTTTTAAATCAAGTCTTTCAGTTGTGTTGCTATATCCAGAGATTTGTGCTCTGGTGTCTGCACAGATGCTGCCAATGTTGCTTCTCAATTTATGTCCAGGAGATGGTATCATGGATGTGTCATGAAGGGATTCGCCTCCTCATTTCTTTGTGTTTTGGAATCCTTTACAGTAGGGGTTCCCAGACCCCTCGGTTAATGGCAAGGGTCTATGTCACAGAAAAAGTTGGGAACTCCTGCTTTAAAGTGATGCTGTTCATGGTAGAAGTGACTACTGGCCATGTGGGTAATGGAGGTGACAGGATGGATTACTGTTGTCTTGTACATTGTGACCAAGCAAAAGTTCAGAAACACACTCTTATCCCCTCTCTTCAAGCAGAAAATGCAGAAGACTGAAAATAGGTAGGTATCCTGCTGTTATCAGACTATTGAACGGTCCATTAGTACAATAAGGTTAATTTTGACCTTGTTTTACCTTGTTATGTCCTTGCACCTTATTGCCTACTTGCACTGTACTTTCTCTGTAACTGTTACACTTTATTCTGCATTCTGTTATTGCTTTCCCTCTTTCTACCTGAATGCACTGATATGATGAAATGATCTGTATAGATGGTGTGTAAAACAGTGTTTCACTGAATCTCGGAACATGGGACAATAATGAACCAATTTACCAAAAAAACACAAACTGCTGGAGGAACTCTGTGTGTTCAGGCAGCATCTGTGTGGAGGCAAAGGGATAAGTCATTGTTTTGGGTCAGGCCTGCTATGTTTCTGCTTCTCTTTTGTGAGAGTTTTGATGCTCAGAGTTTCTATACTGTGGCTTTGCTTGTGAGTAAGACTTCACACAACTGCTACCACCATAATCTAGCATGGCATAGCTCTTTATATCAAAATAAATATTTTATTATGAATAAAATTTGCATGAATAAACATGCAATGCCTTTTCAATCTTGCGTTCATAGACAATGCGTTAAGTGGTGTTCCATTACATACCTTAAAACCAGTAGCACTTTTACCACTCGTGTAGCACCCAGTCGTACCTTTAGCTTGGATTATTGGACTGATTCCAAATATCTGTGATGAACACATGAACTGGTCAGCAGGCTGATGGGTTTATCACACTTTTCAGTAAAGTGACGACACATGGTTTAATTCATTAGACATCATATCATCATTATGTACCGTATCATGACATAGGCAATCATGGTCTTTCCATGACCATGATTGTTCTTTGAAAATGTTTCTACAGAAGTGGTTTGCCATTGCTGCCTTCTGGGCAGTGTCTTTTCCAGAGGGATGACCCAAGCCATTATCAATACTCTTCAGAGATTGTCTGGCTGGCATCTGTGGTCACGTAACCAGGACTTGTGATATGTACCAGCTGCTCCTACGACCATCCACCACCTGGTCCCTTGGCTTCATGTGACCCTGATCAGGGGGCTAAGCAAGTGCTACACCTTGCCCAAGGGTGACCTGCAGTCACACCTCCTTTGGTGGAGGTGCATCTCTACTCTGCCACCCTACAGTATATATAAATATCTTAAAATTCTAAGCAAGGAAGTTATATATACTTACAAGTTTTGCTGAGTTTCTAGTGTAGAGATGCTTTCCTTTTTAGTGTTATTTTAGTACTTGACTATGGGAGGAGAGTTTCACTCTTCCTCTTCAGTGAGGGCATACAGAGCCCCACTAGAATTTCATCCAGGACATACTGCATAGGTCTTGTCTCCCATTCCTAAGGACATGCTTTCTACTGAAAGTTCACTTTGGTACTTCTGAACTATTTGCTTTTTTTCTTGAGGGGTAGGGAAGAAGGATGGTGCAAGGTTTGGATTGTTGTGTAGGGAGAGGTTAATCAGATTGGGCCTGTGCTGTCCAGAGTTAAGGCCAGTGATGTTGTGGGGATGGAACTGGACTCTCTGATGGTGGTGTCTGAAAAGAGGATGCTGTCCAAGTTGCATGCCATCTTGGACAATGTCTCCCATCCACCACATAATATACTGGTTGGGCACAGGAGTACATTCAGCCAGAGACTCATTCCACCGAGATGCAACACAGAGCGTCATAGGAAGTCATTCCTGCCTGTGGCCATCGACACCCTGAGCCAATAGGCTGGCCCTGTACTTATTTCCTGGCATAATTTACATATTACTATTTAGTTATTTATGGTTTTATTACTATTTAATTATTTATGAAGCAACTGTAACGAAAACCAATTTCCCCCGGAATCAATAAAGTATGACTATGTCTATGACTGTATAACCTGGCTTGTTGTCCACTGAGCCAACATTGGAGTGTGACAATGCCAGGAGGGGCCGACTCCCAACTCAACACAAACTCCAGCTGTCTTCCATGCTGCCCCTAGGACTCAACCATAAGCTTGAACCAGCTCTTGGAGGAAAAAAACTCAATTCAGTGAGACCATTATCTGGTATAGTCTTTTGTAAGATAATGGAGTTGCAGGTAATGTATCAAGCTATCAACGTAGACCAGTGTGTCATGAAAACCATCCCCCTCTTTCGATTCTGGCTATATTGTACTTCCTGCTGCCTGAAGAGAGCAGCTGCCATAATCAAAGACCTCTTCTGCCCCAGACATTTTCTCTTCTCTTTGCTCCCTCTCCCTCCCATCAGGCAGCAGATAGAAAAGCTTGAGAACATGTACCACTAGGCTCAAGGACAGCTTCTTGTATGATAAAGATGAACTCTTGATTTCGCTGTTTTTCCTGTCATGGCTCTTGCACCTTATTGCCTGCCTGCACTAGGTTTTGACTGTGACTAGAACACTGTATCTTGTATTCTTTTATTATTTTTTTCCTCTTGTGCTACCTCAATGTACTTGTGTTTAGATTAATCTGTCTGGATGGCATCCAAAACAGAATCTTTTCACCTCATCTCAATATGTGACAATAATATGCCAATTACAGAGTAACCTTTGCAATGGAGTGGGACTGTTGAAGTGTGATCAGCAATAGAAGTAGTGGAAAAATGTTTCTGTTTGCTCACAATATGCTGTGATGAGCTTTCCCACCATCGAGCTGGCTGGCAGTTAACTTAGAATTGAATTTGGAACAGTTTGTTTACATATTGATCTCTTTTGAAGCTCACTAATGTTTCTGCCTGTCAGAGATTTTGTCAGAGCTGCAACTTCTGTTTTGCTGGAGGAGGTTCAGAAAATGTCATTTGTCCCAGTGTCTGGTTCCTTGCTCCTGATTTTCCTGCTTCTGTGGCATCTGCTTCTAGAAGTTCAGTCCTTAGTACCAGAATATATTCTGGTTCCAGCTTGAGAAGTTGGACAAACTTGGGTTGTTTTCTCTGCAGCAACAAAGGCTGAGGGGAGATCTGGTAGAGGTTTAAAAGATTATGAGAGACTTAGATAGAGTAGACAGACAATATCTTTTTAACAGAATTGAAATGATTAATACCAGAGGGCATGCATTTAAGGTGAGAGGGGGTAATTTCAAATGAGATGTTGAGGGGCAATTTTTTTTTACAGAGTGGTAGGTACTTTGAATGTGCTTCCTGGAGTGGTGGTAGGGACTTTAGAGACATTAAGAGATGTCCTAAGTACGGGGACTTTTAAGAGATGTTTAGGTATACGTGAATGTGAGGAAAATGGAAGGATATGGATGTTGTGTAGGCAGAAAAGATTAGTTAGCCTTTTGATTACTAATTTATTTGGTTTAGCACAACATTGTGGGCCGAAGGGCCTAGTCCTGTGCTGTACATGAATGCTGTGTCGTATATTCTGTGATCTTTATCAGGACATTAAAAAGTGCCCGGAATTTCTTGTACATCCTAGTTCCCTTGAGGAAATGCTGGCATCTTACAGAACTGTTGGTCATAATGGCAAAGTTCTCTATTAAACTCTTTTTAATGATACAGATAGAAAAGCTGACACTGTTTCCTTTTGGTGCAACTGTCTGTGCCTTCACTGTCAGCCATCTCTTGGAATCCTCTTGCCAACCCCTGAAGGGGATCAGTTTGAGTTTTCAGACTCTTGTGACATACTGGGAAATGCTCTACCTACAGCTGACAATTGTCCGAGTTATGTGTGCAAACAGTGAATTAGTTCTTGCTGTATTAACTGCTATCTTGTTCTAAGAGTAAGTGGGTACCTGAGAAAAGAACATTTATTATTCATTTATTCATTAAGTATTTTCTCTTTGTGCTCACTCCTCCGTTTTGCTTCTCCCACACAAAGCACGAGAGAGCGAGTAGCTATTAATACCACGTGCCAATATTGTTAAAATCTAGACTAGCATATGTAATGAGGATCAATTGCTGTTTTTTCCCCCCGATTTGCTTTTGAAAGATATCATGAATTCAGCTTTTCTATTGTTCAAACGGTGATTTCTAAAGCTTTACATTCTTTCATGACCGACCTGCCAGCTTGTACTCCATCTCCTCCCCCCCTTCTCCTTATTCCAGCTTCTGCCCCCTTTCTGTCCTGATAAAAGGCATTGGCCCAAAGCGTCGACTGGTTGTTCCTTCCCATAGATGCCTGACCTGCTGAGTTCCTCCAGCATTTTGTGTGTCGCGATCTTTCATGATACGTTCATCAACTGTCCCTCTATCCTTTTACGCTGATCTACAAAATAGTACCTTCTAGTTAAGATTTGGACTAGTGAAATTTGATTATTTTCTGTTTGCCTTTCTTCAGCATTTTTAACACATCTATCCTTTTGCAAGGAAAGGAATGTCAGTATTTCTGTTACCGTAGGATGATGGGTGTTTTCCATCTCTAGAAACCATGTTGGTGTGTATCTGAGAGAAAGATACAGATTAGTTTTATTTCTCACACTTGCATTGAAACATGCAATGAAATGTGTCATTTGCATCAAATCAAATCAGTGAGGAGTGTGCTGGGGCAGCCCATAAGTGTTGTCATGTTTCTGGCCAACATAACTCAGGGTTAACTCAAACCTTGTATGTCTTTGGAATGTGGAGGAAAGTGGAGAATCTGGAGGAAACACACCGTCATGGGGAGAACATACAGACAGTGCTAAATGGTAGCATTTCTGGTATCGTCAGGAGATGGCTGTTTCTCATCTCTAGAAACTTGTTGGTATATCTCTGTGTTCTCCCTATGCTTAGAAATCCATAGTCACATTTATAATTTTAAATCCACAGTCTCCATCTTCTCTCTATACAGTTTTTGCAGCATAGCTTCAACTGTTTTTAAATGATTATTCAAATAAAAGTAGACCATAAACAGGTCACTTTACTGCAGCAGAGTGAGCAGTATTGTGTACAATTACTAGGCTGCAGGGGATTATGTAGGAGTTTGAAAGCTGCCAGGCAGATGGGGAAGACTGTTCTCTATTCAAAACTAGAAGGGTGTGTTTTTCAATTTACTGTTTTCATTATTGAATAAATGCCTAATTTGCCTTCTTTAAGATAAAACCCATAGGAAGTAACCTTCCAGGGGAAAGGGACAGACAGGATGTTAGTGCCAATCTGACCATCGTGTAAGCAAGACATTTTCCTTGGGTGTGGCTTTCCATCTGTGCGGGCTAGATGCAGTTGGCCTGACTCTGTATCCCGAGACTGCAGCGCATAACTCTGGGCTACCACTCTGTATTTGATCTGGGTATTCCACGATCTGGTCAAATCATTTACTAATATGTTATTTAATCAAGTTATACACATAGTGGTCACTTTATTGGGTACAGTAGTGGAACCTGGTATGATCTTCTGGAGCCTATCCACTTCAAGATACGACATGATGTGTGTTCAGTGATGCTCTTATGCACACCACTGTTGTAATTACGTAGTTACTTGAAATGCTGTTTCCTTCCTGTCAGCTTGAACCAGTCTGGCCATTCTCTCAATAACAAGACATTTTCACCCACAGAATTACCTCTCACCGGATGTTATTTTTGTTTTTAACTCCATTATCCATAAGCATTAGAGACTGAAGTGCGTGAAAATCCCAGGAGATCGGCAGTTTCTGAGATACTCAAACCACTCTGTCTGACACCAACATGGTCAAGATCACTTGGATCACATTTCTTCCCCATTCTGATGTTTGCTTTCAACAACAACCGAACCTCTTGACCATATCTCTGCATGCTTTTATGCATTGAGTTGCTGCTGCATGGTTAGCTGATTAGATAGTTGCATTAATGAGCAGGTACACCTGATAAGGTGGCCACTGAGTGTTGGTTCTACACGGTTCAACAAGATGCAAGATCTGCCAGCTCCCCCGTCAGTTTAAACAAATGAAAGCTTCTAATTTCCATTGGGGGGGGGTCTTGCAAAATGGTTTGCTAATGACAAGAAAGGTAGAGACAACTGTGAGTTACTTTTGAATATGTTTGCAGGAGATGTCATGACCACAAGGTATTCCCGGATTCCAGCTTCACCCATATGGATTTGAAGATTGGGGAAAAGCATTTACCTTTTTCCCCATTCTTTTGTGACAGCCAGGTACTTTATAGTGGTGCACAAGATGATAAGAGGAATAGATTAAGTGGATAACTAGAGACGTTTCCTTCAGGCAGAGATGGCAAATAGCAGGGGGCATAATTTTAAGTGGATTGGAGGAAAGAGTGTGGGGGATGTCAGAAGTAACACTTTATAAGTTTTACTTCTGACATCTCTCCCATACACTCTCTGTTTATAAGTGGGTGCATGGACTGCCCTGCCAGGTATGGTGGTAGAGACAGATACATTAGGGGCTATTAAGAAATTCTTAGATAGGAACAGGATGAAAGGAACATGAAAGGATAGTTGAAGGGAAGGGTTAGATTGATCTTAGAGTAGGTTAAAAGGTTGACACAACTTCATGGGCCAAAGGGCCTGTACTGTGCTGTAATGTTTCATGTTATGTTTATATGAGGCAGAATTCTCTAGATGATCAGGAGCCATGTTCATTTTTAATTTTGACCTGTCTAGTTCATGGAAACTGAGGCCAAATGTTCCAGTGTTCCCTCCAGAGTTCCATTAACCGAGAAGAGAGCCAAGGCTATACGGCCATACTCTCGTTGAATGATGAATGTAATTAATTGGAATAGCAGTTAGGAAGCATGCAATGATCAACAGAAATGGGCCAAAGGGCCTGTTTCCCTGCTCTGTGATTCTAAACATGGCCACTCAGCGGCCACTTTATTAGCTACACTTCATTAATGCAAATATCTGTATAAGCCAATAATGTGGCAGTAACTGAATGCATAAAAGCATACTGACATGATCAAGAGAACCAGATATTATTCAGACCAAACATCAGAGTGGTAAAGAAATGTGATCTAAATGACTTTGACCGTGGAATGATTGTTGGTGTTAGACAGAGTGGCTTGAATATCTCAGAAATTGCTGATCTCCTGGGATTTTCACACACAACAGTCTCCAGAGTTTACAGAGAATGGTGTGGAAAAACAAAAAAAAAATCTAGCTGTAGCTCTGGGTGAAAATGCCTTGCTAATGTAGGAGATCAGAGGAGAGTGGCCAGATGTTCAAGCTGATAGGAAGGTGACCATAACTGAACCACATGTTGCAACAGTGGTGTGCAGAAAAGTATTTCTGAATGCCCAACGTGTTGAAACTTGAAGTGGATGGCCTATAGCAGCCTAGAAGCACTCTGGGTCCACTCTGTACGTAATAAAGTGGCTACTGAATGTATTTCTCCATCAGCACACAATATCATTGTTTTCACCTCTCATTGGTGCCAACCAACTGGTGGGAGTAGTCAAGGACATTTTCAACCTCTGACTGCTATGGGCAGAAGTTCCCACTTACTTCAAAAAGGCAACAGTTATACCAGTGCCTAAGAAGAATAATGTGAGCTGCCTTAATGACTATCGCCTGGTAGCACTCAAATCTACAGTGATGAAATGCTTTGAGGGGTTGGTCATGACTAGTTGAACTTCTGCTTCAGCAAGGACCTGGACCCACTGCAATTTGCCTATCGCCACAATAGGTCAATGGCAGATGCAATCTCAATGGCTCTTCACATGGCTTTAGACCACCTGGACAACACAAACACCTATGTCAGGATGCTGTTCATTGACTATAGCTCAGCATTTAATACCACAATCCTGATTAAGAAGTTACAGAACCTGGACCTCTGGACTGCCCTCTGCAATTGGTTCCTCGACTTCCTAACCAGAAGATCACAATGAATTGGTGATAATACTTCCTCTTGGCTGACGATCAACACTGACACACCTCAGGAGTGTGTGCTTAGCCCACAGCTCTACCCTCTCTATACCCATGACTTTGTGGCTAGGCACAGCTCAAATGCCATGTACAAATTTGCTGATGATACAACCATCTGCTGATGGTAGAATCTCAGGTGGAGACGAGAGGGCGTACAGGAGCAAGATATGCCAACTAGTGGAGTGGTGTTGTGTCAACAACCTTGCACTCAGTGTCAGTAAGATGAAACAGTTGATTGTGGACTTTAGGAAGGGTAAAATGAAGGAACACATACCAATCCTCATAGAGGGATCAGAAGTGGAGAGAGTGAGCAGTTTTAAGTTGCTGGGTGTCAAGATCTCTGAGGATCTAACCTGGTCCCAACATATCGAGCTTTCTGACGGGCTGCATCACTGTCTAGTATGGGGGGAGGGAGCTACTGCACAGGGCTGAATGAAGCTTCAGTGTTGTAAATTTAGTCGGCTCCATCTTGGGTACCAGCCTACAAAGTACCCAGGATACCTTCAAGGAGCGGTGTCTCAGAAAGGCAGCATCCATTATTAAGGACCTCCAGCACCCAGGGCATGCCCTTTTCTCACTTTTACCATCAGATAGGAGGTACAGAAGCCTGAAGGCACACACTCAGAGGTTCGGGAACAGCTTCTTCCCCTGTGTCATCTGATTCCTAAATGAACATTGGACACTACCTCACACTTTTTAATATATTAGTTTTTTGCACAATTTTTAATCTATTCAGTATATGTATACTGTAATTGAATTATTATTTTATTTGTTTTTCCTCCTTCTGTATTATGTATTGCATTGAGCTGCTTTTGCTAAGTTAACAAGTTTCACGACACATGCCAGTGATGATAAACCTGATTTTGATTTTATTATTGTGCGGCCTTATACATTCTTAATGAGACTTGCTGTGGTGATGAGAAGCCTCATCTTAGCAGGAAAAAAGATGGTCATATATCAAACATTAAATCTTCCAGGACTAGGCCAGAATTTTCTGTAAGTATTTAAATCTTGATAAAATTAAATCTAATTATTCCATTATCAGCTGATTGGAAAGCTTTTGAAATAGTCACTTCCGATCATAATCTCCCATTGGAAGAGTTTGTGCAGAATTTCAGTCATTCCTTGATCCTGTCCCAGGATGGTCAATGTGGAATCATTGGATCAAATGGCTTGTATTGCTCTGACTTGAATGTACCGGTTTTTGAAGATAATGAGCAAGATGAGGTCCTTCTCTATTGTTACATTCAGCTTCTTGTTTCTCTGAGGACTACTGAATTCAGTTGTCAAGACCTCGTGAAAAGTTCATAATTTATTGTTAGATTTTACAATTTAGAAAATTGCTTTCTCTATCTTGCACCCTCCTCTTGCTTTTTACTTTCTTTTCTGCTCGGCCAAACATAACTGGTTATGAAATTCACATCCATCCAAAACAATTTCCACATCCATTTCCTCTTTGGTTCTAAGAGAGGTTAGCTTTATATGTCACATGCTCAATGAAACATACAGTTGAATGCGTCATTTCCATCAAATTAAATAAGTAAGGATCGTGCTGGGGACAGCCTGCAAATGGGTCATGCTTCCAGAGACAACACAGCATGCCCACAATTTAATAATCTTAACCTGTAGGTTTTTAGAATGTGGGAAGAAACTGAAGCACTCACCGTCACAGGGAGAACATACAAACTCCTTACAGACAGCATCACGGTGGCAGGAATTGAATGCTGATATTACAGCTCGTTATGTAATAGTGGTACACTAACCATTAAGACCCTAGCAACTGTGCACATAGGAAAGAAGGGAAGGTTGGATGAAAGTGTTGTACCAAGTTTTGGGATTGCTGTTTGTGATCTATACCATTTCATCTTGGATTGGGCTCATTATTTGTCTCATTGTTAATGAGATTGGAATTAGTTGTGGTAACCAATGCAGGTGATCCTATAAGCAGCTGGTCCATATCACAAGTCCTGGTTGTGCAATCACTGATGCGAGGCAATCTCTGAAGAGTATTCATAATGGCTGGGATCACCAGTCTTGTAAGGATACTGCCCAGAAGAAGGCAATGGCAAACCACTTCTGTTGAAAAATTTGCGAAAAATAGTTACGGTCATGGTGAGACCATGATTGCCCACATCATTTGACATCATGATACATCATAGCACATCGTGAAAGAATAAACATACCAAGACAGAAGAGTAAGAACTTGCAGAGGCAGCCATTTGGTTACAAGGTGAGACAGGTGAACATGTTTAATTTAGTCTGGCGCTGTTGAGATTTAAGATTTTGTACATTCGAAGCAAAATTGTTGATGAATGTACTATATTTTGTTGGCAAATGGTTGCAATGGTGTTATTAGCCTTGGGTTTAAATCTGTATACTCACCTGGAGCAATAGGCAATGTGTTTACCTACTGCACAGTATTGCCAGACTGAGAAAAGTCTTGAATTGTTCATTTTAAGCTACTGGTGCCTTGCTCTATTATAGCCAATTTCGTATGAGAAGTCATGAAGCTGAGCTTAAAACGGGAAAATAAGGTTACGAGCGTTTTTTGTTAGCACAGGTAAAGGCATAGAGTGGAAAAGAATTGCACAGGAAATGACTCTTGTTGGTCTGGAGCTTTTCTTCAATAAAGTGACATCGGGACTGGAATTTCAAACCAGCAGAAAGCAAATTTAGGAATGATGTAAAGATTTCTAATTTAGTGCAGATCTGGCAGTGCTTAGTCTGTGCCCATGACTCTCCACAGTTCCTTGCACTCATGGGGATAGCAGTTACCATACCAAACCTTGATGCAATCTGATAAGATGCTTTTTATGGTATATCAGTTAAAAATCAGTGAGGATCAAAGAGGGCATGCCAGATTTCTTCAGCCACCTGAGTAAGGTGGGCTTACTAGGCAGTGGCATCAATGTGGTTGGACCAAGACAGGTTGTTGAAATCCCTGGCAGTGCATTTCAGACATCTACTCTGTTTTATATAAAAAAAAATCTAGCCTTGCACATCTTTAAACATTCCCATCTCATTTTAAACCTATGCTGTCTAGTATTTAACATTTCCAACCTGAGAAATGACTTCTGTCTTTTCCTCTCATAATTCTGTAGACTTTCATCAGATGGCCTCTGAGTGAAAACAATCCAAATTTGTCCAGCCTCCCCTTGTAGCTAACATCCTGCGGAACCTCTTCTGCATCCTCTCCAAAATTTCCACATTCTTCCTGTAATGTGGTGACCAGAGCTATACACAGTTCTTCAAATGTGGCCTAAGCAAATTTTATAGAGCTGCAACCTGACTCCCAACTTTTATACTTCATGTCCCAACTGACAAAGGCAAGTATGCTGTGAACCTTCACCTCTCTGACCACTGGTGTTGCACTTCAAAGTTATCCTGTACATTAATGTTACCAGATGTCCTGGTACTCAAGGATGACTCTTGAGTTCTACACATATTATTTGTAAAAGGCAGTTAGTTTTATTATTGATTACCAAAGCAGCTGCTGTTAATGGAAGTGGCACAAATTATCATCTTGATAAAATCCTTTTGTTGTTTAATATATGCTCTTAATTCCCTGCAAATTACAAGGTACAATAAGCTACAGTACTTGTCTGGTGAATTGTCTCCCTGGAACGTGTTTTGGTTTAATGGCACTTGTCTAGAACCAGCAAACTAACTAATTTGGGATCTGGAGCTACTGACAAAGACACCCTGGCATATGATGAATTGAAATGTTTTCCTGCCCAAGAAGACTTGCCTGTTTTGTGATGTAGTGTAGTAAATGATTGAGGCAGAACCAGAATCATTAACACGTGAGATTCTGCAGATGCTGGAAAATATAACCATGTAACAATTAAAGTACAGAAACAGGCCATCTCGGCACTTTTAGTCCGTGCCGAAAGCTTACTCTCACCTAGCCCCACTGACCTGCACTCAGCCCATAACCCTCCACTCCTTTCCTGTCCATATAGCTATCCAATTTAACTTTAAATGACAACATCAAACCTGCCTCAGTCCCTTCTGCTGGAAGCTCGTTCCACACAGCTACCACTCTGTGAGTAAAGGCCGGCATACCAAAAGCTTTCTTCACAACCCTATCCACATGAGATTCCACCTTCAGGGAACTATGCACCATTACTCCTAGATCCCTCTGTTCTACTGCATTCTTCAATGCTCTACCATTTACCATGTATGTCCTATTTTGATTAGTCCTACCAAAATGTAGCACCTCACATTTATCAGCATTAAACTCCATCTGCCATCTTTCAGCCCACTCTTCTAACTGGCCTAAATGTCTCATCAAGCTTTGAAAACCTACTTCATTATCTACAACGCCACCTATCTTAGTATCAACTGCATACTTACTAATCCAATTTACCACCTCATCATCCAGATCATTAATATATATGACAAACAACACTGGAGCCAGTACAGATCCCTGAGGCATACCACTAGTCACCGGCCTCCAATCTGACAAACAGTTATCCACCACTACTCTCTGGCATCTCCTATCCAGCCACTGCTGAATCCATTTTACTACTTCAATATTAATACCTAACGATTGAACCTTCCTAACTAACCTTCTGTGTGGAACCTTGTCAAAGGCCTTACTGAAGTCCATATAGACAACATCCACTGCTTTACCCTCGTCAACTTTCCTAGTAACCTCTTCAAAAAATTCAATAAGATTTGTCAAACATAACCTTCCACACACAGATCCATGTTGACTGTTCCTAATCAGACCCTGTCTATCCAGATAATTATATATACCATCTCTAAGAATACTTTCCATCAACTTACCCACCACTGACGTCAAACTCACAAGCCGATATTTGCTAGGTTTACTCTTAGAACCCTTTTTAAACAATGGAACCACATGAGCAATCCTCCGGCACCATCCCCGTTTCTAATGACATTTGAAATATTTCTGTCAGAGCCCCTGCTATTTCCACGCTAACTTCCCTCAAGGTCCTAGGGAATATCCTGTCAGGACCCGGAGACTTATCCACTTTTATATTCCTTAAAAGCGCCAGTATTTCCTCTTTAATCGTCATAGTTTCCATAGCTTCCCTACCTGTTTCCCTTACCTTACACAATTCAATATCCTTCTCCTTAGTGAAAATCGAAGAAAAGAAATTGTTCAGAATCTCCCCCATCTCTTTTGGCTCGCACATAGCTGTCCACTCTGATTCACTAAGGGAGCAATTTTATCCCTCACTATCCTTTTGCTATCAATATAACTGTAGAATCCCTTTGGATTTATTTTCACTTTACTTGCCAAAGCAACCTCATATCTTCTTTTAGCTTTTCTAATTTCTTTCTTAAGATTCTTTTTACATTCTTTATATTCCTCGAGCACCTCATTTACTCCATCTTGCCTATATTTATTGTAGATATTTCTCTTTTTCTGAACCAAGTTTCCAATATCCCTTGAAAACCACGGCTCTCTCAAACTTTTAACCTTTCCTTTCAACCTAACAGGAACATGAAGATTCTGTACCCTCAAAATTTCAACTTTAAATGACCTCCATTCCTCTATTACATCCTTCCCATAAAACAAATTGTCCCAATCCACTCCTCCTAAATCCTTTCACATCTCCTCAAAGTTAGCCTTTCTCCAATCAAAAATCTCAACCCTGGGTCCAGACCTATCCTTCTCCTAATTATATTGAAACTAATAGCATTGTGATCACTGGACCTGAAGTGCTCCCCAACACAAACCTCCGTCACCTGACCTAGCTCATTCCCTAACAGGAGATTCAACACTGCCCCTTCTCTAGTTGGTACCTTTATGTATTGCTGCAAAAAACTATCCTGCACACATTTTACAAACTCCAAACCATCCAGCGCTTTTACAGTATGGGCTTCCCAGTCTATGTGTGGAAAATTAAAATCTCCCACAATCACAACCTTGTGCTTACTACTAATATCTGCTATCTCCATACAAATTTGCTCCTCCAGTTCTCGCTCCCCATTAGGTGGTCTACAATACACCCCTATAGTTACTACACCTTTTCCATTTCTCAATTCCACCGAAATAGCCTCCCTAAACGAGCCCTCTAATCTATCCTGCCAGAGCAACGCTGTGATATTTTCTCTGACAAGCAATGCAACACCTCCCCCTCTTGTCCCTCCAATTCTGTCACACCTGAAGCAACAAAATCCAGGAATATTTAGTTGCCAGTCACACCCCTCCTGCAACCGTGTTTCACTAATAGCTACCACATCATACTTCCAGGTATCAATCCATGCTTTAAGCTCATCCACCTTCCTTATAATGCTCCTAGCATTAAAATAAATGCATTTAAGAAATTTTCCACCTCTTACTCTCTGTTTATTACTAACGATGCAAACACTTTATTTTCTTTTTCTTCCTTCTTCCCTACATCTGTTCCTACACTCTGGTTCCCCTCCCCCATTGTATCTAGTTTAAATCCACTGGAGCCTCTGTAGCAAACCTACCTGCAAGAATATTTGTCCCCCTCCAGTTCAGGATAAACCATCCCACTGGAACAGGTCCCACCTTCCCTGGATAACTGCCCAATTATCTATAAATCTGAAGCCCTCCCTCCTGCACCATGTCTTCAGCCACGTGTTGATCTGTGCTATCTTACTATTTCTAAACCCGCCTGCACGTGGCACTGGTAGCAATCCTGAGATTGCTATCCTGGAGGTCCTGTCCTTTAACTTGGCACCTAACTCCCTAAACTCACCTTTCAGGACCTCCTCACTCTTCCTACCCACGTCATTGGTCCCTACATGGACCACGACATCCGGCTGCTCACTCTCCCTCTTGAGAATACTGAGAACGTGATCCGAGATATCGCAGACCTTGGCACCAGGGAGGCGACAGACCATCCGGGATTCTTGAGCAACACACACAAAGTCCCAGAGGAACTCAGTTGGTAGGACAGCATCTATTGAAATGAATAAACAGCAGATATTTCAAGTCAAGAACTTTCATCAAGACTGAAAAGGAAGGAGAAAGAAGCCAGAATATGGGGGAGGGGAAGTTAAGACATTTTGTTCTCTTTACATATTGCTGCTGTGAATTACGAATTGGTTACAACATGCATGTTGCTGGAGGAAGTCAACAGGTCAGGCAGCATCTATAAAGGGGAATAAACAGTCAGTGTTTCAGGTTGAGATCCTCTATTAGGGTGGGAAAGGAAGAGGGAAGAAGCCAGAGTAATGAATAATGGATAACCAGTCTGCACTATCAGTAAATGAACTCTTGATGTTTGGGTCGAGACTCTTCATTTAGATCAGGGGTTCCCAATCTTTTAGTGCCATTCTGCAAGCGGTCCATAGACTCCAGGTTGGGAACCCCTCAACTAGACTGAAACATAGAGGGAAGTTGGCCAGTATAAAGAAGGGTGGGGAATAGGTAGAGCAAGAGCTGGCAAATGAAGAAGATGATTGGCAGATAGAGGAGCAGAGACTGAAGTAAGAATTGGCTATCTGACTGAAGCACAAGAAGTTTGTTGATTGAAATGAAAGCCTTGTCACTAGTGGCACATATACTGCACTTTGTTGTGGGACTTGGTTGTGGTGTTGGGGAATAGGCTTGTAAATATCACAGGAATATATGTGAGTGTTTGTACTGGCATGGGAAAATGTTACAGTATGCTTAATGCATTGTGGTTTGTCAAAAACATTATTCACTCCAGTAGTCTGAGTATATGCCTGTGTCTCCCAACCATTTTCCTTTAACTCTTTTGAGTATCATCCCATATGACCACTGGGATTTACTTCAATGACTTTTGTCCTCTTGAAAAGGTTTGTGCATAGAGGCATAGAATATAGTACATAGAACATTACAGCACAGTACTGACATTTTAACGTACTCCAACATCAATCTAACCTTTCCCTCCCACATAGACCTCCATTTTTCTATCATCCATTTGCCTATCTAAGAGTTCCTTAAATGTCCCAAATGTATCTACCTCTTCTGCCACCCCTGGCAATGCATTCCACTCTGGCATCCCCCACTATACTTTCTTCCAACCACCTTAGAATTATGCTATGGGGCAAACCAGTTGCAAAAGCAAAAGATCTTGCTGTTTGAGGTCACCATTCCGTAAGGGGCATGATGAATTGAAAGGCAGTATAAATGGTGGTGTGCCAGATTACATTGCATTAACAAAACAATGTCTTTGTAAGTGAAAAGTAGTCTTGTCTAGCTTAATAGTTGCTGGTGGAAAAGATTCAGAGGATGCTGACCGCATGTTTTAAGATTTCTTTTCATTCGTTATGTGCTGTGTCATATGATGTAGCTGATCAGTCTTTCCATGACCATGATTGTTCTTGGCAAATTTTTCCACAAAAGTGGTTTGCCATTGCTGCCTTCTGGGCAGTGTCTTTACAAGATGGGAGACCCCAGTCATTATTAATACTCTTCACAGATTGTCTGCCTGGCATCAGTGGTGGCATAGCCAGGACTTGTGATGTGCACCAACTGCTCATATGCCGATCCACCATCTGTTCCCATGGCTTCACATGATCCTGATCAGCAGCTAGGCTGATGCTACACCTTGCCCAAGGGTGACCTGCAGTCTAGCAGAGAGAAGGAGCACCTTGCACCTTCTTTGTTAGAGACGTGTTTAAGATTACCTGACTTAAACCTAACTTGAAAGCCACAAGGAACTGGACATACTTAGTTTAGATATCGAATGGCCCTACTGTGCTTAAATTGACAGATATTTAGGAGGAGCAGTGGTCATGAGTGCAAGTTAAGTTAGTTTTGATGTCAATAAGTTATTTGTTACCCAGAGGATGGTAAACCTAAGGGACAAGTTTGTACTCCTCCTCCTCCTCAGACCTTCTTATTCTGGCCTTTTCCACCTTTCTCTCCAGTCCTGATGAAGGATCTCAGCCCAAAATGTCGACTGATTATTCCCCTCCATAGATGCTGCTTGACCTGCTGAGTTCCTCCAGCATTTTATGTTACTAAGGAATAAGTTGGCAGCTCCTTCTGATTCATTGTATACCTTCAAAGGGAGCTGGGTCAGCTCTTGCTTGAGGTGGAATTCATGGATTGCAAAAGGTAGGTGAAATATTGTGTGAATGGTAGTCATTGTAGCCTGCTGGAGGTAGTTTGATTGCCTTAGGAGAATTTGACAGTTTTTCCTCCCCTTCAATTTCTTGAGCCCAGTGAGTCCGAAGGTGGGTAGGTAGGAATTAAGAACGGATCAGATGATAGGTGGAAAGGGCAGGAGGAGGAAGAATCTGATAAGGGAGTAGAGAAGTTGATCTCTCTGACCACTGCAAACCAGTTGAGCCTGGACGTGACAATGGAAGAGCGAGTTTGTCACCTGCAGTGGCCTCTCCTAACGGCTCCCAGATTGTTAGCCTGATGTCTTCTGGGGATGTGTTCTCCATTACTTCCAAATTCACGTCAGCAGTTGCTGCTTCACTAGCATCATCTGAAGTGCTGGTAAAACTCTTCTCTTTCTTATCATCCTCCTCCTCAGCTCTTCCAAATTGTCAGATTGTTTGTCCTAACTTATTTTTCCTCTTATATATAAAAAATAAATTAATTATCATGGTCTGCATTTTTCATTCTCTTCAATTCCCCAACCCCGTCAGTTTTGCATCTGTCATTAATTGAATCGGTGTAATCACTATCTTAGTGTCACAGTTCATGAAAAGATCAAAAAATATGAGATTCTGCAGACACTGGAAGTCTTGAGCAACACACACTAAATGGTGGAGGAACTCAGCACGTCAGGCAGCATCTATGGTGGGGGGGAATAAACAGTCAACGTTTCAGGCTGAGACCCTTCATCAGGACTGGAAAGGGAGGGAGAAGAAGCCAGAGTAATGAATAATAGATCACCAGTCTGTACCATGAATAAAAAAACCATAGCCTCTCCCAAGGCTGGCGGGATGGAGGTATGTCTACCAAAGAAAGCCTAAGGCGCTCCTTTTCTCCGCTAGCCTGCAGGTCACCCTTAGGCCAGGCAATCATCAATTTGAAGAATCTTGATAATGGCTAGGGTTGACTGTCTTGTAAAGATACTCTCCAGAAGAAGGCAATGGCAAACCAATTCTGTAGAAAACTTCGCCAAGAACAATCATGGCCATGGAAAGACCAGGATTGGCCACATCATAATTTACAGCACATAACGAACGAATGAACTTTCTCCCCATCTCACCATTGCTTCAGCACATCAATTACTGAAGCCTGTGTCATATTTTTCTCTGTAAATGATTATTCAAATACTGACTTCCCTTGCTACTCTTGCAAATCTGAATCATCCAAAACTTGTCTGTACCTGAATTTGCACTGTCCCACCCACTCTTGACAAAAGAGTATCAAAAGAGTGACAAAAGACAAATCACCGCTCCCTCCAAGCTGTGTTGGTGAGTGGCCGCGCAGTCACTTAATTGCTCCTGTGCACATAGCCTTGTTGCCGCGCAGCTGGGATTTTCTTTTATATAATGTTCCAAGTAGTTTTCAGGTTGGGTCAAAATTTCCTACTCAGAGCAATGAGTGGTTCATGCAGCTGTAAAAAAATTTTTTAGAGGGAACGTTGGTCAGGATTTCAAAACAATTGGAAGTTTAGAGGTTTCAAAGGTACATTTAGTGTCAGAGAAATGTATACAGTATACATCCTGAAATGATTTTTCTTCACACCCATCCACGAAAACAGAGGAATGTCCCCAAAGAATGAATTAACAGTTAAATGTTAGAACCTCAAAGTCCCCCCCCCCCCCCCAAGCTCCCTTCTCTCGCGCACATAAATAGCAGCAAGCAACAATCCCCCCTCTCCCCACCGGCATAAAAAAAGCATCAACATCCATTACCAAACACTCAAATGTGCAGCAATGCATCAGCAAAGACACAGACTTCCAGTACTCCAAAGACTACTCGTTCACCCAGAATTCGACATACTACAGGCTCTCTATTCTCCCTCCCCCCCCCCCCCCCAGTAAGGAAGAAAGTGATGTCTCCATTTCACAGCGAGAGGGGAGCTGTAACAAACAACTTGCTGGTTTACGATGTTAAAAGTCCATTGCGTCACTTTTTCCAAGATCTGTGCCCAAAGATCTCAGGTCTCTGCACACATAGCCATAGATCTTCCAACTCCCACGACACACTGATCTGCTGGGACACCGACCTTCAATCCGCCTGTCTCCAGAGCCACGAGATCCTGAAATTCTGAAGGTGAGCTAATCTTCTAGGCTGCTTCCTTGGCATGTCAAATAATGGCCAGTCATGAAACCCTGAGAGCGGGTCCCATATCTGCAAAGAACGGAAGTCAGTGTGTAACTCCAGGTCAGGGTCTTCAAAAGAACTCTGAAAAAGAAAAAAGGAGATATTAAAATTTAGCTAGGAAAGTTCAAGTTTATTGTAATCTGAGTGTACGTATATACAAACAATGTTCCCCTGGAACATGGTACACCTACAAAACATGATCACACACAGCACAGAAATCAAAATAAGCTTAAAAAATATATAATGCAAAATGCATGTAGTGAGAAGCACAGGTAAACAGTACAGTAAACAGTTTGCTGCCCCGGTCCAGAGACCTCAGTGGTGGCAGGGTATTCATTAGTCCTACAGCCTGAGGGAAGAAGCTGTTACCCAGTCTGACAGTCCTAGTCCTGATGACAGTGTACCTTGACGGTAGTGGGTCAAAGAGATTGTAGGATGGGTGGTAGGGATCCTCAACAATGCTTTGGGCCCTTCGTCTACAATGCTGCTGGTAAGTTTCACAAATAGGGAAGAGGGAGACCCCAGTAATCCATGTCTATGGGCAGTATATAGATGAAGTAAGGAGAAAGAGTCATGTGAAGCTTATCATTTGAAAGGAGGCCAGTTGGCCCATTGTACTTGTGCTGGTGGAAATAGAGCTAGCCAATTTAATCCCAGCTCCTAACCCCAGGTCCCTCAAGTACTTTTCAAATATGGTGAGATTTTTTGCTTCTATCGCCTTCTCAGGCAATGCATTCCAGCCCCTTATGTCTGCCAAGGATGAAGAAATACTTCTTTGTTACCCCTGTCATCTTTTTTATAACCTGTATTAGATTGATGGCCCTGTTTTTGCCCCTCTACTTTGGGACATAGGTTTACTTTATCATAATTTCATGTTGTTCTGTTAAATTTCTCATCTATTTCATCTGAACCAAAGTAAACAACCTCAACCTATACAATCTTTTTCCAGTTACCCGGTCCTTGTTAACCAATTTACTGGCCTGTGGATGTACACAAGTATCTTTGTCTCTACATTCATTACTCTGATCTCCATGCTTTTGTACCTCTCCCAAATGCTCTATTCTCACTTCTCTAGATTAAATTCAATTTGGTTCATTTCTGTCCATCAACATAAGCCATCAGTATGCTGTCAACTTCTGCCAACCTCCCTGTCAGTTAGAGGGACAATCTGCTTTATCATGGTCTCTAGTTCATGTGACTCAGACTTGAGTATATAAAACAAAGAGCAGTACTAAACTGAGGCTGCTTCCTTGGGAGATTTCAGAGGAATGTGATGAGATGCCAAGGCATGAAAGCTATTCATCTAAATTGCTCCCAGTGATGTGGCGTACTGTGTTATTCAGATAAAATTTCTTTACAGAATTTGTTAGTGACTATTGTGTATATATAAGGACTTGGTTTGGATTTCCCTGTATTAAAAATAAAGATAAATAATATTAAGATATTTTTTAAAATCTCATGTATATTTTAATCCCATGCACAATTTTTGTTGTAAATTTTTTAAAAAAATTAAAAAGGCAAGAACATGATCGCCTATAACATGCTTTTATTCAGTAATTTTGAATAGAAATGTTTTGAGAACTTTGTAATATTCTGTGCAAAAATGGCATGATGAGCTTTTCCAGCTTAAATTGGAATTTGAAGAAATGATGCCAAATTTGTCCATGCTGTAAATGACAAAAAAATAAATTTTTGTCTTCACCCAGAGATCACGCACTATTTGGATTAGGGAATTACAACCAGGCTTGATTGCTTCAGTGTTCTTGCAAGTGACTCCTAATCCCACCTTCTCATTACCCAAAGCAGTTTTGCTTGAATCCTGACTTCAGATCAAGTTCTGTTCATATTTTTGACAATACCGTATATTTAAAATTCTCATTCTTTAGTCCCTCATTGAATTTAATATCTTCTTTGTTTCTCTACCTACTGTATATTATACTTGCACTCTCTCTCCATTTAACGTGTCAGCTTCTAAGCTGGTCTGGTTTGGTGAAATAATGCTGGATGTTCACAATGTAAAAAGCACTGTACGAATTCCATGGAGGATGAAAATGCACAGCCAGGCTGGGCAGTATTTGTGGAAAAATAAATGGGTAATGTTTCAGGTCGATAATGAGACCATTAGACAAAGGTGCAGAATTAGACCATTTGGCCCATAGAATCTTCTTCATTCGATCATGGCTGATTTATTATTCTTCTCAACCCCTTTCTCCTGCCTTTTCCTCATAGCCTTTGATATCCTTGCTAATCAATCTCTGCTTTAAATATTCCTAATAAATTGGCCACCTCAGCTGTCGCCCTGTGGCTAAAGAAGTTCCTCCTCAAATCTTAATACAGCAAAGACTAAGGAGCTAATTATCAATTTTGGAAAGTCATGGAATGACGAGTACACTCCAGTCTACATTAATGGAGACATGGTGGAGAGAGTATCCAGTTTCAGGTTTCTGGGAATACATATCTCAGAAGACCTTACATGGTCCACTAACACCACTGCAGTAGTTAAGAAAGCACAGCAACGCTTGTTTTTCCTCAGGACGCTGAAGAAAGCTGGTCTACCTGAACAGATGCTAGTGACCTTTTACCGCTGCACCATAGAGAGCATCTTAACGTACTGCATCTCTGTGTGGTATCTCAGTTGTACAGCAGCTGATAGGAAAGCACTTCAGTGCGTTGTCTCTAGCGCACAGAAGATCATGGAGACACAGCTCCCGGCCCTGGAGGACACCTATAGCTCTCTCTGCCTAAGGAAAGCTACAAGCATCTGTAAGGACAATACACACCCATGCAACCATCTGTTTGAACTTCTTCCATCTGGCAGATGTTATGAGATATTCTATGCCCGCACTTCCAGACTGAAAAATAGCTTTTTCCCCAGAGCTATAATTGCTCTGAACCAATCGATCAAGCATTATCCATAAATTTGTTACATTGCTACTTTAATACTGGTTTTATGGTTGTCATGCATCTGAGTTGTGCTTTTGTACTGCTGGACATTGCTTGTACTGGCTGATTACTTGATTTTATTTATTCTTTATTTTATTTGTTTTATAGCATTGAGTATGAGAGTTGCAAACTCATTTTCACTGTATTGGTGCATGACAAATTGTACTATGCAATGATAATAAAGATATTTCATTCATTTCATTTCATTATTCTCAGGCTGTGCCCTCTGGTCGTGGATTCACTCAATTCAGTCTTTCATCAGAAATGGGACAAGTTAGAAATAAGCTTTAAATTGCTGAGATAGTGAGAGGTAAGGAGGTTGGGATGAACGTGGTAGAGAGATCAGAAGGGAAAGCAGGGCGAAGGATGCAGACTAAAATGGGATGTTTTTATTGTTGCGGGGATGAGTGTGTTTCTGCAACTTGTCAAGTTCAAGTTTATTGCTATCTGACTGTACATATATACAAACAAACCAAACATCATTCCTCTGGGACATGGTGCATCCACACGGTGCATAAACCAAAATATTACTGTAAATAAGTTAATAAATATAATCCAAAATACATGTCGGGCACAGCACGGGTAAATGGTTAACAGTAAACAGCTCGCTGTCGTAGTGCGAGACCTCGACGGTGGTAGGGTATTCATTAGTCTTGCAGTTTGAGGGAGAAGCTGTTGCCTTGTTAGCATTCCTTCTGTACCCCCTTCCTGACTGTAATAGGTCAAAGAGATTGTAGGATGGGTGGTGGAGATGCTCAACAATGCCTCACACCCTTCATCTACAGCACTTCTGGTAAGTGGCACAAATAGGAGGGAGGGAGACCCCGGTGATCCTCTCGGCAGTTTTTACTATCACATTTTCATATTTCTTTGCGGCTGTTCAAGTGTATTTTGTTCCTGAGAACAAATCTTAATCTTATTAACAGAATCTCACATTAGCCACAGTAATGCTGAATCACCTTACTGCCTCTGTGTTATCTGCAAGTCTGAGTAAGTGTTCTGATTTCACCCATTTGTCATGGTTGCATTTTAGGTCGATGTAGATGGAGAGATGAGGAGGTGGGAAGTATGTGAAGAGGAGAGTTATTATTCTTTGAAAGTATCTGTTGATGTGTTTATTTAGAGTAAGTTTTGTACTCATCAATATGGACAAAGTTGAAGTTGACTTTAGTGTAAACATTTTGCACAGCAGGTGATACTATTGGTAATAAAAGACTGGAGGGAAAGGCAAGAGCTATTGGTGGGAATGAAGAATGTTAAGTTTAATATGCTAGGAATAAAGACCTATCAGAGGAGCTTCTCTATAGAGGAGAGGAATCTGGGAATATACATCCATAATTCCTTGGAGGAGCTCAGCAAGTCAGACAGCATCAGTTCTGATGAAGGGTCCCAGCCTGAAATGATGACTATTTATTCCTTTCCAAAGGTGCTGCCCGACCTGCTCAGTTCTTCCAGCATTTTGGAGAAGAAGAGAAGCATAGAGGGCGGTTGTCCAAGTGAGGTCGATAGAATTAGGCAGAATAATACTTCAGCATGGATTAGATTAGCCGAAGGGCCTGTGTCTGTGCTGTAGTGCTCTATGACTCTAATGACTCACATACTGATTCTTGAATTCTCAGCCTGGACTTTTCTTTCGGTGTTTTAAACTAGCTATCAATGTCATTTGTACTTGTATGATCATCTTCTTGGCTGAAGACTCTGAGCAACAAAGAATAGACCAAGTTTAGAAGTGACAGGGCATGCAAATATAAATTGTCACTTTGCCATTGAGATATATTACCCTGGTGGGTAAGGAGATGATGTAGAGACTGCAGAGTATAAAGGTGTTATTCAGTACAAATGCGTGCGTGGAATGTGTGAAATAACCTCATACATTTTTGTGCACATTCATACTCTTCCTGAAAGCTCACTGTCCAAAGCTGAAGTTGGCTAAAAGAACCATCCCATTGTAAACTTTAAAAGGGGTAGTTGTGTGTTTTGAACATCACAGCAAATAATTGCTAGAGCAGACATTGCTTTATTCAGAAGTCTATTTAGCAGCAGAATGATCTTAGTGTTAGTAGGAATTTTCAGTTTTTTATTTTATTTATTGAGATGCAGTGTGGAACAGGCACCAATTTAACCCCAGCCTAATTTCAGGACAATTTACAATAACCAATTAACCTACTAGCCAGTCAGTCTTTGGACTGTGGGAGGAATCCAGAGAAAATCAATGCACAGGGAGGATGTACAAACCCCTTGCAGGTGACGATGGAATTGAACTCCGAACTCTGATGCTTTGACCTGTAATAGTGTCATGCAAACTGGTGTGCTACTGTAATGCCTATAGTTCCCATAGATTTACAGTAGAGTAGTGGTTAGGGTAACGCTAGTGATCACTGATCAGAGTCTAATTCCTGCCACTGCCTGTAAGGAGTTTGAACATCTTCCCCTTGACTTTCCTCTGGGTGCTCCAGGTTTCTCCCACATTCTATAGACATACGAATCGGTTAGGATTAGTAAGCGTAGACAGAACCCATTCTGCCCCATGGAGTCTATGCTGCCTTAGCAAGCTAAGATTTCCAGGTTAACTCACTTCCCCTACATTCTTATCAACCCCAGCTTCCACAGTCTTGTTTACACACCAGAGCCAGTTACTGTCTGTGCATTATCCCTCTGACTGTGTGGGGTTCCTCACAATCCAAAGACATATGGATTGGTTAATGTTAGTGAGTTGTAGACATATGTTAATTTCAGAAGCATGGTGCCACTTGTGGGCTGCCCCCAGGACCATCCTCAGACTGTGGTCATAGATACAAACAATGCATTTCACTGTACATGTGACAAATAAAGCTGATCTAAACTAATGAACTGAGTCTGAAATAACATACAGTCTTGGAGAAGTGCAGCATAGAAACTGGCCCGTCGACCCATATGGTCCATGACAACCATTTTAACTTACTACTCCCATTGACCTCCACCAGGGCCATGCTCCTCCATACCCTTAGCATCCATGTACCTATCCAAACTTCTCTTTCATGTTGAAATTGAACCCGCATCTACCACTTGCGCTGGCAGCTCATTTCACCCTCTCAATGAAGAAGTTTCCTCTTGTTTCCTTTAACTTTTCACCTTTCACCCTTAACCCATGACCTCTGGTTGTAGTCCCACCCAACCTCAGTGGAAAGAGCTTGTTTGCATTTGCCCTGTCTATACCCCTCATAATTTTGAATACCTCTATCAAACTTTTGAATTTTCTATGTTCCAAAGGCCTATGAAATATCAAACGATCAGAATTTTTTTAACCTTCAAACATTGTTTAATGTTGTTTCTATTTTTTCTGTGATAGATTGCCCTGGAGAATGTAGGAATTCTCTGATTGTAAGGGTTTGGACCTCTAATTTGGACTCAGAGCAGTGTTTTTCTTCAGTATTTTTAACACAAGATGTGTCAAACTTCTTTGGTAGTGGATTAAATCCTGAGACTACATATGTAGTAATAGAAGAAAAGTTAAAAGTGATGAAGATATCTAACTAAATTTATTATCAAAGTATATATATGCTACCTTATACTACCTTGAGATTTATTTTCTTGCAGATGTATTTTATTTATTTAGCGCTATAGCGCAGACTCAGCCCTTCCGTCTCCTCGAGCCATGCTACCCAGCAACCCCACAACCCCGATTAACCCTGACTTCATCACGGGACAATTTACGGTGATCGATTAACTTCCCTGGTACATCTTTGGACTTTGGGAGGAAACTGGGGCACCCGGGGAAAACCCACGCCTTCCATGGGGAGGACGTACAGAGACTCCTTACAGAATGGCGCTGGAATTGAACTTCAAACTGCAGAACTCCCTGAACTGCAGTTGTGTCAAGCTAACCTCTATGCTGACATGGCACCCAGCTATTTATGATAAAATTTAAAAAAAATACAATAGAATTTATGAAAAAACTGTACAATCAAAGGATTCTAAGGTTCACTTGTTTTCAAAGTTTACAACTCTGAGATTCTTCTTCTCCAGATAACCACGAAACCAAGAAAAAAAGAACAGCAACACAATCATCAACCCCCAAATCCCCCCTCCCCCCACAAAAAAAACAAAAATGGATCCCCAAATCCCCCACCCCCGTACAAAAAAAATCGAGAAAGATCAAGCTAAGAACACAGAATATAAAAAAAAACTATAAGACTAAAATAATAGTCCATGTCCATATCCATATTCAAAATGCATAAAACCTCGGTAACATTCTCCGGGCACAGTAGCAGACCACAGAGGCTCCCCTCTCTGGCGGCAGAGCGATCCCACCAGCGATCAAAAGCAGGTAGGCACCTTTCGCAGTCGTCTCTATGTTTCATTCTCCCTAATCACTTTAATTGGTGAACAATGAAAGCTTTAATTGATGAAATGGAGTCGAACATAGGCTCGTGCCCTGCCGCCCACAGCCTCCTCGCCTTGAGGCTTGCTGCATCCCAGAATCCTCTCAGTGTCAGCGAAGTGCTGGATCATCCAGTCTCCAAACTGCAAATCACAGGCTTCAACAGTTCCAGAAACATATTCAAGCTGAAAAATAGAAGTGAAAGACATTTTAAAAAAAAAAGTGAAATAAATAGTTCATCCAGAAGATGTTGACCGTGGGGGGGGGAGGTATTGTACGTAGGTGCCATCTTGACTGGAAGCTTTCATGACCTAAAGACTGACAACCAACCAATGTACGAAAGATAAATTGTGCCAATAAAATAAAGAACTAATACTAGGAACATGAGTAGAGTCCTTGAAAGTGAATCTCAAGGTTTTGGAATTAGTTCAGAGTTGAGGTGAGTGAAGTTACCCACGCTGACTCAGGAGCCTGATGGTTGTAGGGTAATAACTGTAGCAAAATGGGTGGGGCTGAAGGAAGGGTTCAGCGGCTGGAGTCGTAGTCCAGTCTGTGAAGTGTCTCCACCCAAAACCTTGATTCTTTATTCCTTTCCATGGATACTACCTGATTTGCTGAGTTCCTCCAGCATTGTTTGTGTATTACTTCGGATTTCTAGCGTCTGCATAATTTCTTGTGTTGTAGGTAGAGACAAGGCTTTCACTGTGTTGATTTTTAACAGATAGTGATCATTCATTCTGCTTGGGACTAGTGTTTGATGCATTTTGTTTGTACCATGTAAGAATGTTTCAGTGCATGTTTGGGGGGGGGGGTAATCAATTCTTTGGTAGCATAGCAGTTAGTATGACACTATTACAGCTTGGTGTGTTGGAGTTTGGAGTTTGAAGTTCAATTCCGACATCCTCTGTAAGAATGTTTGTATGCTCCTTGTGTGCAATGCATGGGTTTCCTCCAGGTACTCTAGTTTCCTCCCACAGTCCAAAGATGTACTGCTTAGTAAGTTGATTGGTCATTGTAAATTGGCCTGCGATTAGGCTAGTGGGTTGCTGGGTAGTACAGTTTGTTGGATTGGAAGGGCCTGTTCTGCTCTAAATAAGTAATGAAATTTATCGACTGATGGAAGGGTTATTTCTTTGTAATAGACCTTATTAGCATTTTAAATATTGAATTGCTGTACATGCTGCAGCTATCCTAGATTCTGGCTGTAGGCTCATAAGGAACAGTTTCATTTTTTAAAAATTTCTGCTCGGCTTCTGGAAATATTTCAGATTTTCTTCCACCACCACTCCCCACAACAAGTATAAACTTAATTCCTCAGAGATCCTAATAATGTCATTGTTTACTGGAGTTATGGTGAGGAGGAGGTGTGTGGGGGCTGGTGAATGGGGTCCAACTTCCTGAGCAGAATGGAGGAGGCCAAATACAGTGCTTGTCTTTATATAGAGTAGACGAAAGCGAGGCTGAAATTGCTTTAACAAAAAATAATTTTGGACACAAACGCATTCACTCTGGCGACCTCTTGTGACAGCTGCTTCAGGGACTTCCTGCTGTCAGTGGCCGATAAACATGTTTGAAGCAATTTTTGTGTCTGCAGCTGAGTTGTGTTTATTGGACGGACAGTTGGAAAATGGAGGAAGAGTGGGAGTGTATATATGAATGTTTAATGCATGCAAGGATTTGAAAACTTGTCTGAACAGCTCAATATCAGAATCATTGATGTGTGTCATGAAATTTGTTTTGTGACAGCAGTACAGTGCAATACATAAAATTTTCTGTTTTTAATTGAAATATTTTATTTTAATTAGAGATACAGCACAGTAACGGGCCCTTCTGGCCAAATGAGTCCGTGCAGCCCAACTATACCCATGTGACCAATTATCCTACGAACACGCTTCTTTGTAGTGTGGGCGGACATTGGGGCACCCAGGGGAAATCACAGGGAGAATGTACAAACACTGTACAGGTAGGGAATTGAACTGGGTTGCTGGTGCCATAATAGCATTATGCCAACTGCTGTACTATAATGCTGCTCGATAACTTACAATAAGAAACGTGTAGAAGAGCAAAAATAGTGAGGTGGTGTTCATGGATTCATCTCAGTGCTAAGTGAAGCAAATTTACTGGCTCCTTGAGTTAATTCTGATTTTTAATAGTACCAGCTCTTACTGCCTTAATAAGACCTTTCATATTTAAAGATTTACCTAAGAACAGAAGTTCACCTATTCCTATCCAAATTACTGGAGCAGAGCAAATTGAAGATAAAGCTTTCTCACTGCTGTTCATTCTTGTGACTGACCTCACACCTACTTGATCATAGTTCAGTAATGGCGCCTTCACTATGATACTGAATTGGCGATTCCTTCACTACATCCCTTTCTTGTCCATCTAATTATTCTGTACTGCTTCAGCCAATCTTTTGGTCTTCTGAAGTGACAACCCATTCTGTGGCATGCTGCAAGTCTTGTTTGGTAACATTGCTGTAAAATCTTTCGCAACATTTTTATATTACAAAGGGGAAGTATAGGAGCCTTAAGATACACTCAATGTTTCAGGACCAGCTTCTTCCGCTTTGCCACGGGATTTCTGAGTGGACGACTGATTTCTATAAACACTACTTGTCTGTTTTTTTTGCTTTCTTTCTGCACTACTTATTTTTTTACTGTGTATTATAATTTATAGTTTTTTAAAATTACCATGTACTGCTGTCACAAAAAAAAGAGGCGCAGAGCAGGTATAGACCAGTAGGAACAAATGAGATGCTTATGGAGTATAAGAAATGCAAGAAAACGCTTAAGAAAGAAATCAGGAAGGCTAAAAGAAGGCATGAGGTTGCCCTAGCGGTCAAGGTGAATCAGAATCCTAAGGGATTCTACAAATATGTTACGAGCAAAAGGATTGCTATGAACAAAATTGGTCCTTTGAAAGATCAGAATGGTTGTCCATGTGTGGAGCCAAAAGCGGTGTTAGAAATATTAAATATATATTTTTTTGCATCTGTAATTACTCAGGAAATGGACACAGAGTCCATAGAAGAGAGGCAGAGTGACATCAACTTCACGGACCCTGCACAGATTACAGAGGTATTTGCTGTCCCGAGGCAAATCAGGGGAGATAAACCCCCAGGGCCTGACAAGGTGTTCCCTCAGACCCTTCGGGAGGCAAGTGCAGAAATTGTCAGGGCACAGGCAGAGATATTTAAATTATCCTTCGCAGCAGGGGAGGTACCAGAGGACTGGAGGATAGCCAATGTTTTTCCATTGTTTGAAAAAGCCTCTAAACATAAACCAGGATTATAGGCCTGTGAGTCTGACATCAGTTGTGGGAAGGTTACTGGAAGGTATTCTAAGGCACCAGATATATAAGTATTCGGATGGACATGGATTGATGAAGGATAGTCAGCATGGCTTCGTACATGGTAGGTCATGATAACCAGTCTTAGAGAATTTTTCGAGGAAGGTACCAGGAAAGTGGATGAAGGCAAGGCAGTGGATGTTGTGTAAATGGCAGCTGGAGTTTAATGCAGACAAGTGCAAGGTGTTGTGCTTTGGTAGGACCAACCATGGTGAGTCTTACACAGTGAATAGTAGTGTGGTAGAACAAAGTGATCTGGGAATACAGGTCCATAATTCAAAGTGGCATCACAGATAGATAAGGTAAGGAAAGCTTTTGGCACATTGGCATTCATGTATCAAGGTACTGAGTACAGGAGAACGGATGTTATGTTGAAGTTGTATAAGATGTTGTTGTGGCCTAATTTGGAGTATTGTGTGCAGTTTTGGTCATTTACCTACAGGAAAGATGTCAATAAGGTTGAAAGAGTACAGAGAAAATTTACGAGGATGTTGCTGGGACTTGAAAACCTGAGTTGTAATGAAAGATTGAATAGGTTAGGATTGTATTCCTTAGCATGTAGAAGATTGAAGGGAGATTTGATAGAGGTATGTGGGACTACAACTAAGGGTTATGGGTTAAGGGAGAAAGGTGAAATGTTGAAGGAGAACATGAGGGAAACTTATTCACACGGGGTGGTGAAAGTGTGGAATGAACTGCCAGTGGAAATGGTGGATGCAAGTTCTTTCAGTGTTTAAGAGAAATCTGGATAGCCACATGGATGAGAGGGGTATGGAGATCTATGGTCTTGGTACAGGTTGATGGGAGTGATTTTGCATGGACTAGATGGGCTGATGGGCCCGTTCTGTACTTTTCTATGACTCTAAAACAACAAGTTTCACAACACTTGCCGGTGATATTAAACCTGATTCTGATGACTTCAATGGTATGCTAGATTTTTTTTCTGAGAGGCAAAATAAGTGTACATCTTATTCTTGGGTCTAAAATATCTCCTTTATTTTTGGCTGTGAAAGGTAACTCTGGAACAGGGGGTCCCAACCTTTTTTATGCTGTGGACCCCCACCATTAACGGACGGGTCTGTGGGCCCCCACCATTAACGGATGGGTCTGTGGTCCCAGGCTGGGAATCCATGCTGTAGCGTGACGCTGTGTAGACCTTGTCTAAGACTTGGTTAGCAGATGGAGGTCTGGTTTGTTGGTGTACAGTGTAGCTAGCCTTCCGTACCAGTAGAGCTCAGGCATTAGTTAATACAGACAAGTTATTTAGAAAGAAAGCTTTTCTGCTGGGCTCTGGAAGCAGACCAAGCCAACTGAATGCATTATGTCACACTGTGACAAATTTAGGTCATTGCACAAGTGGGCTATTGTGTTTGAGTGACCCAGCAGAGCACTGAGAAAGTGCAGACCTGGGGGACAAGTTCTACTCCCTGTTGATTGGCTCTGTGAGCTGATAATTAGGTAATGCCCGTGTGCTTTGAGGAAAGCTTCAGCTGCTCAAAATCTATTTTTTTTTTTAATATATATTTAGAAATATAGTTTGGAATAGGCTGCAGTGCCCAGCAACATCCAACACCCTGATTAAACCCTAGCCTAATCGTGACAATTTACAATGACCAAGTAACCTACTAACTGGTACAGCATGATAACTGGCTCAATGGGCCCATGCCTTCTAAATACACCCATGTGACCAATTAACCCACTGACCAGTATGTCTTTGGAATGTGGGAGGAAACTGGAGCACCTGGAGGAAACCTACACGATCACAGGGAGAACATACCTGAAAGTAAGTTTGGGCTCTGGGTGAAGATTTGTTTCCTTCTAAGAATGGAAAAATATATTTGAAGCATTGCTTTGATTTTAGCCATCTTGTATCCCCTCAATTTTCATGTTCAAGTTTTGCACTCTACACAAGAGAGATCTGAAATTCGTGGTCTTAAGCAGCAGAATGTTGTTTGTTTTCTTAAAAGTAATCTTTAATGATAAAATAGCAATGGTTTCTTAGTTGATACTCTTATTTTGCAAGCTATTCAGCGGTGGAGGACACTGCCATCATCAGCACTACTTCAGGAGCTTTGTCCTTTATTTATTTCTTTTTAGATTTAAAGATGTGGCACAGCAACAATCCCTTCCAAACTTCAGATTTCAAAGTAAATTTTATTGATCAGAGTACATGAACGTCACTGCATACAGCTCTGAGATTCTTTTTCTGTGGACATGCTCAGCAAATCTATAGAACAGTAACTATAATAGGGGCAATGAAAGATCAACCAGAGAGCAGAAGACAACAAACTCTGCAGATGCAAATATAAATAGATAGCAATAAATAATGAGAGTATGAAATAAGATAAGTTGTTGAAGTGAGATCATTGGTTGTGGGAACATCACAATTGATGAGCAAGTGAGTGTAGTTATCCCCTTTTGTTCAAGAGACTGATGGTTGAAGGGTAGTAACTGTTCTTGAACCTGGTGGTACCTTCTACCTGATGGCAGCAGTGAGAGAAGAGCATGAGTTTGGTGGTGAGAATCTCTGATGATGGGTGCTGCTTTCCTATGACAACTTTTCATGTAAATGTGCTCAATGGTTGCGAGGGCCTTACCTGTGACGTACTGGGCTGAATCCACTACTTTTTGTAGGATTTTCCACTCAAAGACATTGGTGTTTCCATACCAGTCCATGATGCAGCCGGTCAATACACTCTCTATTACACATGCAATGTCCTGGTTAAGATTTTTACTGCTATGCTGTAGGTATTTCATTTTAGCAGTTCTGTAAGAGTAGTCTGTTCTGCTTTTAGCATGTTTGGGTTTGAGGTGAAGATAAGAAGCTATGTTGTTCAACTTAGTAATGTTGTGTCAGTCAATCAGGATGGTGGAATTGGGAGAAGATTCCAGAAAACGCTGGCCGGAGAGGTTTTTGTGATGGACGCTGGTATGGGTCGAGGTCTTTTTGGCAGGAGCTTGGAGAACATGGAAGAGAAGATGGCTGAAGATGCCATCCCTGTTGCACAAAGGGCTTGGTGCAGATGGATGGCTTCGAGGACCAGTACTCCTGTCGGGGAGCCCCTTTGTTCGAAAGGTGATGTGTGCTTTCACACAAACCATGGGTCCTGCGCACGAGTTAAAGACAACTTCAAGCTGAGCTCGGCTTGTGTGCATACTTGGGCTGGGTTAATTGTAATGGGCTCTTTTTCCTACTAACTGTTTGATAAAGCTGAAATTTGTAAATATGCTTTCCTTATAATTGTATGTAGTGTACTAACTATTGTTTCTTGCTGGTGACTAATGACATGGGGGCAGTATTTACATGGATCGGGGTTCGGCTGGTTGAGACATCATAACGTCACAGTTTTGATGAGGCCCAGGTCAAATTGACCTTAGAGGTATGGAGTCTGAGAAAGGTGGTTTCTCACCGCAGAGTCCATTGGTTGTTAGCGAGGGGCTAACGAGCTGCAACTCTAGGGACGCCTGGTAACAAGGGGTTTCACACATTAATAGAAGTTTGTCAAAGTTTTTGATATCATGCAGAATCTCCGCAGACTCCTGGGGAAGTGGAGGTGCTGTCGTGCTTTCTTCGCAATTGCATTTACATTCAAGGTCCTCTGAAATAGTAACACCCAGGAATTTGAAGTTGCTGACCCTCTCCACCTCTCGCCCTCTGATGAGGACTGGCTCATGTACCTCTGGTTTCCGTCTCCTGAAGTCTAGAACAAATCTGCGCTGCCCAATTATATCCATATGACTAATTAATTTGCTAACCTGTATGAACACTATCATGTCCTAGGAACTGGTGGGGAAACTGCCCTCACTGGGTCTTAACAACTCCCTCTGCAATTGGATACTGGACTTCTTAACAGTAAGACCACAGTTAGTCCATGGTCTGTATGGGCAGCAGCTTCTCTCATCCCATTACAATGAGCACTGGCGCCTCCCAAGGCTGTGTGCTCTGCCCGCTACTGCTCACACTGTTGATGTGTAACTATGTCGCAGGATCCAGTTCAAACTGTGTCATCAAGGTTGCGAATGACACAACAGTGGCTGGCCTTATCAAGAACGATGACGAGACAGTAGAGAGGAAGTGGAGCGGCTGGTGGATTGGTGTGAGGAGAACCATGTAAGCCTGAACATGGAGAAGACAACAGAAATCATTGTGGACTTCAGGAAGGTGCAGACAAACCAACCCCCTCTGCGAATACATGGCTTCTCCGTAGAGAGGGTTCAGTGCACCAAGTTCCTGTGACACACATCAAAGTTGCTGGTGAATGCAGCAGGCGAGGCAGCATCTCTAGGAAGAGGTACAGTTGACGTTACCTCTTCCTAGAGATGCTGCCTGGCCTGCTGCGTTCACCAGCAACTTTGATGTGTGTTGCTTGAATTTCCAGCTTCTGCAGAATTCCTGTTGTTCAAGTTCCTGTGAGTTCACATTGCGAATGACCTCACTAGTCCCCTAATCACCTCCCTGAAGGCTCTACTTCTTAAGGCAAACAAGGATCCCACACACCATCTTAACTGTGTTTTACAGGAGCACCACTGAGAGTGTCCTGACAAGTTGCATCTCCACCTGGTATGGGAGCAGTGAAGCAGCAGACCAGAAGTCCCTACAAAGGACTGTGAGAATAGCTGAGAAGATCATAGGGGTCTCCCTACCATCCATCAGGGACATTTATCAGGAGTGCTCCATACGCAGGGCCCTGAGCATTATTAAGGATCCCACCCATCCATCCAGCATCTTCTTTGACTTTCTATCACCAGGCAGGAGATTATGATGCATAAAAACAAAAATGGTTAGTATGAGAAACAGTTTCTCTCCTCAGGCCATTAGGCTTCTGAACTCCCAGCTGCATCCTATTCAAAGTGTCACTGGTTAATCTGTTCTGTATCTTCCAATAATTAAAATTAATGCACTTTAGTTTGTTATTTATGTGTGATTCATCTGTAGATTTTATCCATACCTTCATAAGTTGTTATGTGTTCTACTGTACTTTACACCCGGTTCGAAGAAACGTTTCGTTTCTATATATGTTATTTGGTTATATACGTTTTGTATTTGTATAGAGTTAAATGACAATAAACTTGACTTGAGTTGAATGTGGGGAGGAAACTGGGGCACTGGACAAACACACATGGTCACAGGAAGAACGCACAAACTCCTTACAGACAGCTGTGGAATTGAATCCAGGTCACTGACGCAATAATAGCGTTACGTTAACTCGTCTGTTACTGTGCTGCCAATGTTATTTATTATCCTACATGTTTTTCGCTTCAATTACAGCTCAGTATTCAATACTATTATCCCTTCAAAACTAACTAATGAGTTTTAAGACCTTGGCCTCAACATCTGCTTGTGCAATTGGATCCTGGATTTCCTCATTTGCAGACCCCACCATCAGTTTGGATTGGCAAAAACATCTCCTCCATGGTTTCCATCAGCACAGGTGCAGCACAAGGCTATGTCCTTAGTACCCTGCTTTACTTGCTTTACACTTGTGATTGTGTGGCGAAGCACAGTTTTAATACCATGTTGAAGTTTGCTGACAACCCCACTGTTGTAGGCTGAATCAGATCATGAAAAGGCATATAGGAGGGAGATGGAAAATCTGGCCGAGTGGTGCCACAACAATCTCTCACTCAATGTCAGCACGAGCCATTTCTCATCAGGGGATCAGAGGTGGAGAGGATCAGCAACTTTAAATTCCTCAATGTTATCATTTCAGAGGGCCTATCCAACCCCCAGGTCACAGCAGCACCTCTAGTTCCTTAGGAGTTGGTGAAGATTTGGCATGCTACTTAAAACCTTGTTAAACTTCTATGAGTGTGTGGTGGGAAGTATATTGACTGGTTGCATTACAGCTTGTATAGAAACACCAATGTCCTTGAAGGGAAAATCCTACAATAAGGAGTGAATAGGCTCCAGTCCCCACCGTTGAGCACATCTTACATGGAGCATTGTCACAGGAAAGCAGCATCCATCATTGGGGACCCTGCACTCAGGTCATGCTTTCTTTTTGCTGCTGCCATTAAGAAGAAGGTACAGGAATCTCAGTACTCACATCACCAGGTTCAAGAGCAGTTATTACCCCTCAACCATCAGACTCTTGAACCAAAGGGGATAACTTCACACGCCCCATTACTGAACTCTCCCATAACCTATGGACTCACTTCCAAGGACTCTTCATCTCATGTTCTCAATATTCATTGCTTGTTTGTTTGTTTGTTTTATTTATTTATGTCTTTTTATATTTGCAGAGATTTGTACACTGGTTTTCTGCCCTGTTGATGCAGTCTTTCATTGATTCTATTATGGTTATTGTATTTACGGAGTATGCCCGCAAGGAAGTAAATCTCAGGGCAGTGTATGCTGACGTATACAGTATGTACTTTGATGATAAGTTTACTTTGAACTTTGTACTCCTCCATTTGGGTTGGAGAACTTAGTGCAAATGTAGTGCCCTCGCAATAATGGCAAGGCTGTTATAATGGTTCAAAGAATGCTTCAGAGGAACAAAGTCTAGTTTATTTAATGGTTCATTTGCTTTTGTGTTGTTCAGTGAGGAATTGGGTATTTTCAGTAGATAAAATTGGCAGAATTTGAAACAAAGTTTCCTGACAGGTATTGTATAAAAGAGATGGATCACCCAACTCCCCTACATTGTGGGCATTTGGCATAATATGT